>NC_058412.1:14873104-14988009 GCF_002201575.2 Neomonachus schauinslandi | reverse complement strand
CCCCCTAACTGCCCTTAAGATGGTTTCCTTGGTTCTAAGATTTGCAAGTTTTACTATTACATGCTGGGGTGTTGGCCTGTTTTCCTTGATCTTAGGGGGGGTCGTCTCTGCCTCAAGGACACGAATGTTTGTTTCATTGCCCAGATTAGGGAAGTTCTCAGCTATGATTTGCTCAAATACATCTTCTAGCCCTCGCTCTCTCCCCACTCCCTCCGGATTCCAATTATTCTGACATTGGAACGCCTCATGGTGTCACTTATTTCTCTGACTCTATTTTCATGGATTCTGAGTTGTTTTTCCCTGGCTTCCTCTTTTCACTTTTTATCTATTATACTGTCTTCCAGATCGCTTATTCTCTCTTCTATCTCAGTTACCCTAGCTGTTAGATTATCTAGATTGGATTGGATCTCATTGATAGCATTTTTAAGTTCTGCCAATTCACCTTTTATTTCTGCCCTTAGAGACTCTATGTTGCCATTAATTGATTTCTCCATTCTAGCCATTGTCTTCACAATTGCTAGCCTGAATTCCATCTCCGACATCTTGGTTATGTCTGCATCCATTTGTAAATCTGCAGCATAATCTCTGAGTCTTTTCTGTTTTGGGGGCTCTTCCTCCTAGTCATTCTGTTGATGGGTGTTTGAGGGAATGTATAGAGTCGAAATTATTGACCAGAACCCAAGCAAGATGCACCTGTTTTCTTGGGACCTTAGGGTTGCTGGCCTCTTGTTTTCCCAGCCTGCCTTCTGCGGGAGGGGCCTGCCGCGCTGTTACTCAGGCAACCCTGTTTGGGCGGAGTTGCCCTGCCCCCCTGTGGTGGGGGATGGGCTCAGCGGGAATCAGTCTTTGGGGCTTTTGTTCTCTGGCGCCTTTCCCTGGTGGCTTTCCGCGTCTCTTCCGCGAGTCAGAGCAGAAGAGACCGTTTCCAACCCTCTGCCTCAGAGCAGAGAGACCTCAGTCTGTTCTTCAGTGAGCTCTCCAGGCCACACTGTCTCTGTTTCTGTCTGTGCTGCTATAAACTGCAGCGTCCTGGGTTGTGCGCCCCTCCACAGCGCCCCCAGTCCTGCCTCCAGGTCGGGGCACGTCTCTGCCCTTTGTGCTTCTAAAACTGCCAGCCGCTCCCAATTCGCGCACGCATGCGGCTCCACCGCTCAGGGTTCCGTCCCGGGTACTGCAGTTCGCATGTGTACGACTCCGCTGCTCGGGGTTTCCAGCCTGGGGGCTGCAGTTCACCGGCACGACCCCGGCGCACCAGGTTTCCATCTCGGAGGCTGCAGTTCGCGTGCGCGCGACCGTCGCTCCGGTTTCTGTCCTGGGGGCTGTGGATCGCGTGCGCGCGACCCCGCCGGTCTGGTTTTCCACCCCGGGGGCTGCCCTAAAGTTCTTTCCCGATGCTACTGGTCTGCGAGTCTGTGCCCCGTCCTCAGTGCGCGAGGCTGTCACTCACCGGTGGTGTAGGATCCCCACGGCCAGGCACCCTCCCGCTGCCATTTATCCTCTGATATCTGCCCGCGGAATCACGGCTCTCCGCTTTGTACCTCAAAACCAACCGCCTGCGATATTCTGTTTGTAGAGATCCAGATCTTACATCTCAGGCTGGTTTCTGAGCACCCGCTCAGAGTGGTCTGGTAGTTATCCAGCTCAATTCCGGGGACCAGTTGAAATAGGGTCCCCTACTCCTCCGCCATCTTTCCCCTCCTAGAGGCTGCGTTTTAAATGATCTTAGGAATGTAGGAAGCCCGAGGCTGCTGACACTCCACTTCCATAGATGAACTCCCAGGCCAGCACGTCATTCCGAGCCCAGCACCTAAACACACTCTACTGGCTAGAATGAGGGTCAGGCAGAATTTGCTCTGCTGCCTCTTAGGGTCTGGCCAAGCTCTGCTCCTGCTGGAAAGCACAGGGAAGCTCTTCTAGGTGGGGCAGAAACAGATGGACCCAACAAGAGCTGCCTCACGAGCCCTCCAAGCGTCCTTGTCCCACCCTGCTGTCTGGGCCGTCGGGAGTACTGAGGTAGAAGAGGGATGTGCAGGTGCCCAGCCTGCTGTGTGACACGGAATGAATGAATGAATGGATGAATGATGCTGGTTCCCTCTGTCTCCATCTTGAGGCAATCAAATGAGAACATACAGCCATGGCCACCCGTGGGTTAGGATTTAGAACTAAGGCAAACAGTGAAGGGTTGTCTAGCTTAGGAAATCGATCCAACCATAGGGTTTGGCAGGGTCTGGAGTGTGTGAATTTTCTTTCCTTTGTCGCTACCCATTTTCCCTCCTCTGGTCCTAGGACATCTCACTTCAGCCCTGGGTATGTGTGGTCTGGGAGAATCTTGCCTCCCTGCCTGGGCTGTGAACTCCTGAAGGCCAAGACCCTGGCTAGTTTGCTCTGGGCCCCAGGCACTTTGCCTGGCCCAGCAGAGTGTTTGACGACTGGGGCTGATCTAGTGAGCTAGCTGGTGTCCCTTAAGGTTGTCTCCCTGAGTTGCCATGGGTCAGGAGCTCTTGACGTAGCCCAGATGGGAATGAGGTGATGGAGGTGGGGAGGCAGGAGTGTATGGGGATGAAGGAAGAGTCACTGTATCTGCACGGGGCTGTGGCACCGAAGGTCAGCACGAAGAGCATCCTGGTTGGCTCCTGCTCACAGCAGAGTAGTGGCCTGGCAGGCCTCACCCATGTGGCTGACGAGGAGCTTCCTGACTTCTGAGGGCCCATTGACCTCTGGCCAGCTCTGGGCTGCTCTCAGGTCCCTGGCAGATTGAGCTTGTTCTGGGCCTTCCAGAATGTGCTTCCCATCAAGCCTTCCTGTAGCTCACCCGAGCGTTTGAAGTGGGGAGTGAGGTAAGTTGATACCCGCTGTAGCTCAGGGCCTAGTGGAGCCTAGCAGCCCAGCCCTGATTACAGAGGCCTGCTATGTGACCGGCCACATGGCTGACATGCAGGGGGACCGGAGCAGCTTATGATTCCCAGGAGGGCAGAGCTCGGGTCCAGGGCCCAGGTCCTGATGGACGATTGTTATTACAGTGTGTGTGCAGTTGAATGACATCATGCTATGGAGTGCATGAATTTTTTTTGTCAGTCTTTTAACACAAGTTTATGTTTTTCAGACCTTAAAGCTGCAGGTCATTTTTTACATTTGCTATTGAGAGCAGATGTGACTGATCCCTATCGGGTTCTACTGAAAAACGGTGGGGTTGCGGAAGGTCAAATGCAGAATGCCTTTCAATCTCCATTATTACTTCCTCCACTCAATGGCCTCAGCAGGAAGCCCGTGCTTGGAAATGGTGGCCTTCTGAAGACTCTCAAGCCTCTGAGCCCAGCCCCTGACCATTGGTGATCCCCACACTGTGAGCCACCTTTAGGCTCGGCAGTCAGCCAGGGGCAGAGAGACTCGGATGAGAGGCAGGAGACAGCACTCTCTGGGGCTCAGCTTCCCCATTTGAACAAAGGGAGCATGGATTGGGATTGCCATGTACTGTGAGATGCTCATGACACTGTTGTTCTTTAGTTTTGTAACTCTTGGGTTTGGAGAGGCCCAGATTGGGGACTGTGTCTGGCTTTGCTATGTGTCACTCCAGCGATTTGGGGAAGTTCAAGGAATTGCTTCTAGGGAGGCAAATGTCCACAAGGTCTCTGCTCTGACAGTCAGCAGGTGGGAAGCATAGATTTGGTGTTTTCTAGAAGAGAATGATGAGGGGTATCTTCTGTGTTCACATACATCATTGGGGTAATTCTTGAGGGCAGCTGTGTTTTCACAGGCCACTCTCATAGGAAAATTTCCATTTTTGGGACAGATTTGGGAAAAGACATTATATCCGAAATCAAATTCTCTTATTCACAGAAGTATTGGTGGCAAGTTGGGGTTGGTTAGGCCCCATTATAGACCCCTGTTTGATGTCCATGGTTGTGGGGAGTATTGACTTGTGAGAAACTGAGTCCAGGAGATGGGAGAGGTCTAAGGTCGCAGAAGATGACCACAAGGAGACCACATCATCCAAACAGAAAGACCACCTTTGCTTCTGAGAGCATAGTCAGATGGTTCCAGCCTGGCATGACAGACGTGGTGCTAGCTGCCTTCCTCCTTGAGCTGCTGTCCTGGCAAAGTAATGGGGTAGCTACCTGTGACAGTCCGGGGATGGTCTTTTGATTCAACAGGATATATGGCTCCGAATGACCCTGGGGGGTTAACTCTCTGATTATCAGGACTTTGGGGCTACCGTGGGAATTCCTCCATGCATTCATTCATCCACCTGGTGGATTGATTGATTGATCCACACCCCCATCCCCCATTCCCCCATGGATGCTTCACTCCAGAGGGAAGTGTCTGGAACACCACTGGCATGCAGGAGGGGGAAGAATGGGGAAAACAGTGGAGTGGGATGGAGGCACTTGAGAGACATTGTCAATGGAGGCTTTTAGGTACAAGGGAACCAGTGACTTTGGGCACCGTGGGCCTTTTTGGGCTCCCTTCCGGTGGCAACATGATGTAATGTGTTGTGCCAACTGAAAGGCGTGGGCGTTGAGGTGTGTGTGTGTGTGTGTGTGTGTGTGTGTGTGTGTGTGTGCATAGCAGACGGGAAAACCTGGAGTCCCAAGGCAGTACCCTCCCCCTCAGAATCTGGGCATTTGGGAAAAGGTGGTTCGCATTAAAGGAGATTCTTTATTTGCTTGGCTCACTTACTTAAAAAAGCGTATGTTCTTTTAAAGAAAATGATTCTTCTCTTTGACTTGGGAATATCCTTTTGTTTACAATGCATGTTCTTGGGAACTTGGTGTGCGATGACTTCTCAAAGATCTGCTGGTGGGCGAAGCCAGTTGTACTGGTCCAGGCCGCCAGCATCTCAGCCCGGGGTGGTGAACACAGGTCCTAAGTGCCGGCTGACTTTGTCAGCAGCAGCAGGAATGGCGGCCACTAACCTTTCCTCGGTCTCTTTAGTCTCCTTCTGCAAGACTAGGACAGTTCTAGCCACCTCACAGCCGAAGCCAGAGCTGCTTGTCCTCCTTCTAGCTCAGGCCAGGGAATACTCTTCTAGCTATTTCTTTTTTCTTTTTTAAAATTTTTTATTTAAGTTCAAGTTAGTTAATATATAGCATATTATTAGTTTTAGGGGTAGAATTTAGTGATTCATCAGTTGCATTTAACACCCAGGGCTCATTCCATCAAGTGCCTTCCTTAAAGCCCATCCCCCAGTAAACCCATCCCCCCCTGAACCTCCCCTCCAGCAACTCTGTTTGTTCCCTATCAAGAGTCTCTTAGGTTCTAGCTATTTCTATAGACATCTCAGTGGCAGTGGTTCCAGGACTCAGATGCCACAGCTGTGAAATAATCACCATCCTATCCTTCCTTCCCCTTGCCTCCTGGGGACAGCTTGGGGACAGCCTGGGGACAAGATGCACCCATGGGAAGTGCTCTGAGAAGTTACGAAGTCTGACCTGTGTGCTCAAGCTGGTGTGCCACATGGAGGCAACAAGGAGTTAAACACTTTGGCAGAAAGCAGGCTGTTCATTTTCCAAGGGGGACCTTCTTCAGGCACCTTAGGTTGGCCTTACTTTAAAGAGGAGGCAGCAGTTTTTAGCATGGGACTCTGAGCAGGGGAAGGCCAAAGTGAGTCCTTCCTCAGGCCTCCTGGGAAGCTTGGCAAGCAGTATTAATAAAGGCATCTTCTCCCCTTTCTTCAACATAAGATGCCAGGTTACGGTTGGCTAAAGCGTGCAGCACTGGAGCCACTTAATCTTCGGAGTCCATATTTTTTATGGGCACCGCAGGAGCTGTCCTGGGTTTTCTTTTCCAGCAGTGGGATATCAGGATTTGTATCCTACGGGATATCCAAAGAATAATTCTGCTTCCCTTTGATGTTCCTTGGACATCTTGAGGCACTTAGGGTGCATTCTCAGGGAAGGTTGGAGGACAGGGTTGCAGGGCCCTCATTATGTTATTAAAATAGATCCAGTGAAGGAAGACTGTGAATTTTTTGAGCAGAAAGCTGCATTGCTGAGTGGAAGGCGGGTTCAGAAATCACTTCTTGCCCTCACTTCTTGCACCAAGAACAATATTTTATTACAGTTTGGGCAGAAGATGTTTTGCTGCCCGTATAATCATTTCACAGTTGTAGGTTAACATGGATTGTTTTTCCTGACGTTTGGAAAAGCATACCTTAACGAAATGTAGTTTGGATTGAAAAAACAATAAAAAAATGTTGACTGTTTATAGCCTTGAATTTCATTTACCCAATCGGCTGTTACTTCGGGATGATTGTAACAGTCTTCCTGAGTGACATTTCTTCCCGTGGTCTTTGCTCAGCAACCCAGCCAGCACAGCCCAGCCAAGGTGATTTTCCTAAGGGGCTACTTCCATCACATAGTTCTGCTTAAAAGGCTTCCACAGCTCCCCACTGCATCCAGAAGAAAAGTACAATTAGCCAAATCAGTCAGACCCTCCTGATCAGCCCTGCTGAGCCCTTCCAACTCTGTCTCCCAGGTGGCGAGCCTCCTACAGCCCGGGGGGCACTCCTGCTGCATCCCCCAACACACCAGGTGCTTCTCAGCCCCTTGTCACTGTTCATGCCCTTACAGTTTCTAGCATTCCTTCTCTGTCACTCCTCACTCCATCCATTATCATCCAGCTCACTCCCTTGTCTAGGACAACACTCACCTCTTTTAAAAAGCCTTCTCTGATCATTTCAGCCCCCTGGACTTCCCCTTCCCCAGCCCCAATTTGACACTGACATTGTGGAGAGGCAACTGGGATATTGGGAAGAGTCACACAGCAAGCTTCAAACCCAGGGCTAGGGTTTGAAGCCCTGGGTTTGAAACTTGCTGTGTGACCTCAGGAGAGTTGCTTAATGTCTCTGATTTTCACTTTTCTCATTTCTACAACATAGACATACATACCTACCTCACAGGTGTGCTGTGTGGGTTCATGAGACAATTTAGATGGAAATGATTAGTGTAGCATCTGCACTTGGTGGGTGCACTCAGAATGTTAGTTTCTTGCCCAACTTATGGCATTTACTACATTCAAGTAAGTATGCTTGTCAGAAGACCTGTCACACCACTGCTCATGGGCTCTAGTTCTTGGAGGGTGGGGACTCATCTAGACTCTCCTACAGCGACTTGCACATGATGGATCAAGCCTCTGAGTGCAAGAAGGAAGGTCGATGGGCTACCAAAGGTAGTGCCAGGAGCCTGTCACATCCCAGCCCTGCCCGTGAGGGCTGAGCCAGTGCCACTCAGGCCTTGCATCAATAACGCTGGTTGAGTTGTCTTGCCTCTCTTCCCTGGATAGCAGTAAGGGTCCTCGGCATCCCCAAAGGACTGAGTGTAGGGAAGAGCTTGGCTCCAAAACATGGTCAAGCCCTGGGGGCTCAGGAGACCTGTTAGTAGGTAACCTCTCAACCAGCTGACTTGTCTTGCCTGTGTCCCCCAGTGAAACCATAAAGGACACCAGGGGACTGTGTGTGGATCTTTAGCCGTTTGCAGAGGGCGATAGGAGGAGCATTTGAAGAGATGCGGGTGAATGAAGTCAGTGGCAGGGAGGGCACAGGGCCATGTCAGTGCCCAGGGGAGGTGGCTGGGCTGAGGCTCTGGAGGGCAGACACGGGGGGAGGCACAGGGGTGGTCTGCGGACAAGCGGAGCAGTGGGAAGGCACAGGCCCACTTCGGTGGCCCGGCCCTGGTCTTCCACTGTCTTGTACTGACCATGTAGGTGGTCCCTCCCCAGGGTGTCACACCCGGCTGGGAGGTCCTGTTCCAATCCTGTCAACCTCCCCGAAGCCTTCGCAGATCCTTCGCACGGAGGGATCTGCCTTTGGCGTGCTGTCCTCTCTGTGCCCGCACTCGCCCAGCATCCTCACCGATGGCCGGGGCGCTCACACGTCACCGTCTCCATCACCCTCCTACTGACAGACACTGATGGAGAATTTCCATGTCCCTGGCACTGCTCCAAGTGCCTGACGTGGAGTCTCTCTAATCCTCACGAGAAACACGTGAGGAGGTCGGTGGTATTCTCCGCCCCGTGTCAGGAGTAAGAAAGCTGAGGCTAAGCCGCTGAGCGATTCGCCTCGGGTCAGACAACCCATCAGGAGGAGTCAGATCTGCACTCGGTCTGCCTCTGGGACTCGCACTCCCACCCCCATGTGTCCTGTCCCCCCGCCTTGCTAGGGAAGGTGCCCCGCAAATGGCAGGTACTTTGCCGGGACCGCCGGTCCTGTCATGGTTTCCATAGCTGCTTGTGGCGACAAGCGCTGGGACAGTGTCAGCAGCTCCAGCCATGACTCCGGCACCTGTGAGTCCAGCTACACCGGCGACAGCAGCCGTAACAGCCGCGGTGACTCCAGCCACGCCCCCACTGGCAGCGCTCTGGCCCTGGCTCCCCTTGCCCTGCCTGGGCCGCTCCTCTCTGCGGGCAAGGAGCAGGGACTTGATCGTTCCTTCCCACTCTTTCTCTCTGCCGGGGCAGCACGCTTGCACGCACGGGCTTCAGTTCACCCCCAGCCTCTGTCACTTACTGGGCAGGTGGCGTAATCTTTCTGTGCCTCGGTTTCTCTCCTGTACAAGGTGCTAATAATGGCCCACCTTGCTCCCAGGGCTGCCGTGAGGACTGAGTGAGCTGTTATGTAGGAGGCTCCTGGAACTGAGGCTGGCTCACAGCACAAGCTCCGTGTGATGCCACTTTACCCTCCACCCCCCAACCCCCACTCTAGCACCTTGTGCTAAGCAGACTCTCGTAAGTTCCGGTTGTGAGGGAAGATTCTAGAGTGGTGAGCCATGTGACTGAGGGGCTTGTCTGGGGACCCGGGGACACAGAAGTGTGAGTTCAGCCACCGTTTTAGAGACCACCATGGAGGAAAGAGCGTGTGCGTGTGCGTTGGGTGCCCTGCGTTTGGTCATGTTGGAGAACCTGAAGCCGTTTCCTGGACACTCTGCATGGAGTGCTGAACGTGCCTTCAGGCTCAGCTGGAAGAGCCTCTTCTTGAACTGGTTTGGGAGGAGAGGTGGCACTGAGAGGAGCTGGAAAGAAGGAGGGTGCTCCGGCGTGGCAGAATGAGGGCGAGAGAGGACGGGGAGAGTGAGGCCTGTCTCTGGGCAGGGGCATCAGAGGGAAGACTAAGAGGTGTTTACTGCAGGACTCAGGGCTGCCGTGTCCCATGTGTGGACAGTAAAGCGGGCCAGGCATCGATGTGGACAAAAGGCCCCCGAGTCCCGGGTACATGGTGAGGGTGTGCCGGGACCACGGTCTCCCTGATTCCCTGGGGAGAGATGTGCTCATCCTCTCTGAGCCCATCAGCCCTTGGCCTCATCTCCCTTGCTGCTGTGGCAGGGCCAGGGCATGGACATCCGACGGACCTGGTTCTAAATCCTAGCTCTTCCACGCCAACGGTGTGGTCACAGAGCTTTAGGTGAGTGCTTGCTCAATTTCTTCTTCTGCACAATGGGGACAACAGTGCATCACATTTTTATGGGGATTCTGTTACATGATATTTGTCAAGGGTGTTGCACATCGAAGACAGTAAAGAGTGGCATTTTAGTCCTCCAGTGCTGGTTCTCGAGGTGGCAGGATCAGTATCACGTGGGAACTTGTCAGCTATGCAAGTACTCGGACTGCATCCCAGACGTACTGACTCTAAACTCTGTGTGGGTCCCAAGCCCCTTGATCTGATGCAGGTCCAGGGTGGCGTGAGGCGCGCATGTGAGGCTGCTCAGTGCAGAGGCTGGTACACAGTAGGTGCTCAGTACCTGACAGCTCCCCGTCTTCCTTCCTACCTGGGCAAGTTTTACCCGAAGAGGTTAATGCTACTGCAGACCTCCTGGAGGTGAAAGGGCCTTGTTCCCCTGGAGGATAGACACATTATGACGGCTTCATTTGATTAAAAGGGGATGTTGATCATTAGTTATGACCCAAATTTCTTCTCTCCCCGGCAATCACTCAAAGTGTTCCCAGATGTGCAGGGGGCTGTTGGTTACCTGTGAACACAACATCCCTTTATAATGAGGACGCTCATGCGAACGGAGACTCAGAGAAGTCTAGCGGCCTCCCCGCCCCCTTAGGCCTGCCCTACATTTGATGGAGTGAATGATTGAGGGGAAACATATGCATTCCAGATTGGACCCGAAATGCTGGGCTTGGAGAGGCGGCCTGCTTCCAGCGGCAGCCGAGGGGAGGTGGGGGAGCTCTGCAAGTATTTGTTGTTCCCGTGGGGCTAATTATGGACTTTTAGAGGCAAGTAGCCGCCCCAATTTCGGTTAGCACAGTTGTTCGTTACTGCATAATTAAGAGGAAGGGGGAGCAGCCTTGGTGGGGAGCAAGGCGAAGGGAAGGCCAAATGCAAATAGCTTGAATACTTTGTCTGAGGGACACTGGGCAACAGTGAAGGTCAAATGCTCAGCTGCTGGACACGGAGGGCCCAGGCATTGAGGCCGGAGGGGAGAAGGCGGGCAGGGAGATGGCTCCCACTCCACAGGCATGAAGATGGAGGAAACAGCCCTGTCTTAGGCAAGTTTGCCTGGTGTGAAAGGATGACTGCCCCACTTGCCCTAAGGTGGGTTCACTTTTGGAAAAGAATGAGCTTTGCCCCCTGGTTCAGGCTGCAGACAGGAATCTTCCATCTGCAGGGGAGGGCATGGGCCTCCTGAGGTCTCTGATGATGTGATGATGTATAAAGGAAATTTATGGGAGATGGACAGATCCCCACCGGCGCAGAAAGCGAGGCAGGGTCGGCACAGCCCTGACCAGGAACCGGAAGGGGGTCAGAGCATGGGGGCGCCAAGTTGTAGCGCCCTGGTTGTGAGGTGGGAGACAGGAGGCTGGGCGCCTGACCTCACGCCAAAGGCCACGGTTACAACAGCTCTTTCTTGCCAGGAACTAATGTGTCCTAAGCCTTTTGTGCTGCCTGCTTAAGTGAAGACAGCGTCAGGCCCCTGAACTGTGGGGTGAGGGGCTGAGAGCTTGACAGACCCTTAGTGGAGGGAGCTCTGGGGGAAAGGTGAGCAAGCGAAGGAGGAGATGAGAAGTCAAATGTGCAGGGCAAGGGAAACATCTGCCTTGTGAATAGCTCCTCTCACTGTGGAGCTCAGAAGTTTCCAGAAAGCTTAAAAACAAACAGGGGAACGTGAAGCCTTGGCCTGGGCGTCAGGGGCCCTGGGTTTTAACTCAGTCTTACCATTAACTGACTGTGGGACCTTGAAGTTTCTGAAGTTTCTGGGCCTTATAGCCTCATCTGTAGAACAAGGAGGGGAATGAATGTTCTCAAGGGCCCATTTGAAGAGCCTGGCTCTTGGTCTACATCACCGCAGTAGAGAAAATAGAATTGCTATATATTTCCTCCTTGATCATGATGCTCCCTGGGCTTCACAGGTGGGGGGTAAGCTTGAAATGAAAGACAGAGGAAGAGGTTGGGGGCATAAAGCTGAGTGGTCAGGGCAGGGGCCACGAGGGCTGTGTTACTGGCTTCTAAGAACAGGACTCCAGGGGGAGGGAGGAGAGAGACCCTCAGAAAGAAATCCATTTTATGTTTAACCAAGCCTCTGAATAGGTTTTGCTTTGTGGAGAGAAACTGTTCCTCATCTTCCACAATCTGCTCAAGGTGGGCATTTGGGAATGTCTTAGGAAGGAAAGATGTTGTAAGTTCCCTTTGCTGCTATGACAAATTACCACAAACTTGGTGGTCGGAAACCTTGTAAATTTGTTATCTTACAATTCTAGAGCGTGGAAGTCCAAAATGGGTCTCACTGGGCTAAACTCCAGCTGTTGGCAGGGCTGTGTTCTTTTGGGAGGCTCTAGGGGAGGATCTGTTTCCTTGCCTTTTCCAGTTTCAAGAGGCTGCCAGATTCCTTGGCTCGTGGCCCCTTTCTCCTTCTTCAAAGCCAGCAAAGTGGGACAAGACTTTCTCACACAGCCTCACTATGACACCGACTCTTCTGCCCCCCTCTTCCATGCTTAAGGGCTTTTGTGATCACATTGGGCCCACCTGGATAATCCAGGCTACTCTCCCTATTTTAATGTCAGTTGATTGGCATTAATCCCCCCTGCTGCCTCAATTCCCTTTTGCCATGCAATGTAACACAGGAACATGTTCTAGGAATTAGGACCCGGGCATCTTTGGAAAGCCGTTATTCTGCCTGCTGCAGATATTAATTTGCAAAGAGCGATGGCAAGCCCAGACTGCCATGAGTCCCCGGTGACAGTGGACTCATTCCCCAGATTGGTTCCTGGGCAGCCTTCTGAGTTGGGGGAACTCTCCTTGCCCTGACTCAGGCCAGGTGTCTTTCTCGGGGTCTCCCCCCAGCCCACAGGAGGGGCTATCACCAGGCCTCTGTGGGTGGGACACCTGGAAAGCAAGCTTCCCCAGGATGAAGGAGATCTTTCTTTTTTCTTTTTTTTTTTTTTAAAGACTTATTTATTTATTTGAGAGAGCGAGAATGAGAGAGAGAGAGAGTACATGAGGGGGGGAGGGTTAGAGGGAGAAGCAGGCTCCTCGCCGAGCAGGGAGCCCGATGTGGGACTCGATCCCGGGACTCCAGGATCATGACCTGAGCCGAAGGCAGTCGCTTAACCAACTGAGCCACCCAGGCGCCCTGAAGGAGATCTTTCATTCAGCCACTACCTACCTTTTTTTTTTTTTTTGGTCGCATGTAGGGGCAGGGAGTGAAGGTGGTGAGGTCCAAATTGGAGGTGAACCCAGTTCATTCATTCCATAAAGACTCATAATAGACCCATTGAAGTCTGTTAACTCTTTCCCTGCTGTGTGAGGCTTAACTCCCTTTAAAATGTCAACAACTTGAAAACAAGGGGCTATGATTTGCTTACCGGGGGCCTTTGCTCAGCAAAATTTATTGTCCGAGAGATGCCATAAAAGGTTTCCCAGACTCTGGACCCCACTTGCCTCGCCAGCCTCTTTTCTGTTCTTTTTTTTTTCCACAAGAATTTCACTTTCAGTTTTCTTTCTTTTTTTACTTTTTCTTCTGCAAGGCTAATTTTGTTCAGTGCTTCATTACATAATAGGAGCTTCATGTCAGTCACAGCTTCAGTATGTCTGTACAGTGATTTGGCTTTCTCGTCACCTAATGTAAGTATCAGACATTCCTACTGGGTTAGGGGCTGCTTTCCCTGAGTCCCATAAGTCCCAAGCTGGCTGAGCGCTGGAGGAATATGGCCCATCCCTGGCTGCTTGGGAGGAGCTTGTTACTGAGTCTCCCCACTTAGGGCTGAAGCTCCCACTCAAAGAGGCAGGCACGCTTTTCCACTGGCTGTAGATGGTGCTTTTGGGGAAATGGTCAGACTTCCTCCACAGACCTCCTGGCTGTGGGAGGAAGCCCATTTTTATACAGCTAGATTAATTTGAGAATTCCTTTTAATGATATAAAAAATACAGCCTGTCGTTCTACAGCAGGGAAGCATATTTCTCCATAGGAGAAGAAATGAAACAGTCTGCTTGTGAGAGACAGTGGGACCCTTGACCTGGCCCTGAGGGGCTTTGAGCTTTGTTCTGCTCAGTTTGCTCTGGTGGGTTGTGTCCGTGGAGTGCTTCTTGGGCCAAGGATGCCCCACTGCACATAGGGTCCCTGGCCTTCTCCCCACTGTCCCAGGGATGAAACTGATACATGAAGGGATCTTCCCTCTGATGGTTCGACAGTGTTGCTCCCGCTAAAACTCAAACTGGGCCAGTTATATGCAAGTGATGAATCACTCAATTGTACCCCGAAAGTAATACTACACTATAGGTTAACTAACGAGAATTTAAATAAAATCTTGAAAGAAAAAAAAAAAAAACCCAAACTGGGCCTATCTTTAAGTCAGAAGTTCAGTTCTATTGGACAGCAGCCCCATCCAGTAGAAATAAAATGGGAGCCACATACACGTCTGTAATACAGATTACGTACGTGATTTAAAATTTTCTCGTAGCCCCATTAAAAAGTAAAAAGAAACAGGTGAAATTAATTTCAATAACATTTTATTTAGCCCAGTATATCCAAAATATCATCATATCCGATGCAAGAACATTAACAAGATATTTTACATTCTTTTCTTGCGTTCGGTCTTCAAAATCCAGTGCGTCTTTTACACTTAGAGCACATTTCAATTCAGATGCTAAATTTTCCTTGGCAATACTTGATCTATATTTAGAGTTCATAAAATTGAGTGTTGAAAAAGTAAATGCACATACCCGAATCGTTCCAAACATACTTAAAAGTTTTCCAAAAACTGACTCCAGTATCAGTTTTTAATTTTGTGTTAATGAAAGTGAAATAAAATGAGAAATCCGGCTCCTCCATGACAGTAGCCATGATTCCAGTGCTCCCTAGCTACGCGTGGCTGGGGACTGGACTGGTCGGTGCAGGTCTAGGGTGTCCCTCTATGGCCCCAGCGCAAACATGTGATTTGGGCCTGGAGGCTCGGGCTGTGGGTGGGGTATAAAGAGCCCTTCCCCCACGGCAGAAGCTACAGTATCGATTCTGATCTTGTGCCTTACCGCCCACTGCTCTGTGTGCTTCTAGAAGGCCAGAGTCCTGCCCCTGGGGCTTTCATTCTCTTTTGTGCAATCAGTAATTCATACATTCAATAAAATTAGGTCCTGGTACTGGATATTGCCCTGAGTTATGCAGAAGAGTCTTAATTTATTGAAACATTGGAGGGGCACAGACAGTATGTAGGGAAACAAATGAGCAAGATCATCTCAGATAGTGAGGATTGCAGCAAGGAAAATAAGACATAATAAGTAGAGACAATATCCAGTGGGTGGGCAGAGTGGAAACTTCTAGAACAGGTCAGGGAGGCCTCTTGAAGCTGGGCCATGGGAAATGAGACTGAGGGGAAGTGAGGATCTGAGAGCATGATCATGCCAGTGAGAGAGAGGATTCAGGGCATGGTACTGGGGGTTTGAAAACCAGGAGGCCCTGGGGCTGGAGGCCAGCAAATCTTTCAGCAGGACATACAGACCAAGAGGCTAATGTCTTCAGCCATCAGCAAACCAGCCACATCACCTTGCCAGCATGGATGGAGTGGTGCCTACACGCTCAGGCCCCAGATTTGGTAAGAAAGATGGGGGACATGAGAGAGAGTTAGCCAAGGTCCGAGTTTTGGTACCTGTGCTTACAGCTTCCTCTTCCCAATGTAAGCTGCCCCACTGTAAGCTGAGAGGGTCTTGGCCCCGGAGCCCATCCCCATCACTTGTCCCTCTCCATCATTTGTTTGTTGACAGGTTATCATGGCAACAGAGGAGACAGAAAAAAAATCAATAATCAGCACAGAGTAAAATGGCACAATTTGGACTTTGGTTTCACATTGATTAAAATTCTGTCTATAGTGTTTCTCTCAGGTCCTGGTTGTTTTCCTCAGTCTTGGGGTATCTCTGTGTCTCCCACCTCAGAGAATAAGATGATTTAAAAATAAACTCACCCCCAAGCTTCAGAAAAAGTTTTCTTTTTCCCACATAGAATACATGTGAGGGAAGACCTGGCCCCCTGGGGAACTGGGGGTTTGGAGGGCCAGGCTGCTCATGCAGGGCCTGATGGGAGAAGGCTGTGAAGAGCACATATTGTCATCCTTCCTTTTTAAAACCTCCATCAAGGCCCATCTGTGTTCAACAATGCCAGCTGAGTGTTTAGAATGTTCCAGAGATTAGGAAGGAGGTCTGGTGATGGGTGTTTTCCCAAGATGTTAATTACTAGCGCGTGAGACACTTGGAACTTTGATTAGGTGCACAACCAATCACAAGAGTCAGAAGGTTCAGTCCAGCCCTAGAGCTCTCCTCTGTTCACAGCTTGAGAGGAGATGAATGTGGCCCACACAAGTTCAGAAACTGAAATGCTGGTCTGAGGAGCAGAAGTGGCACTGCTTAGGCCCTGGGAATAGAGCTGGAAGCAACAGGGACAAAGCTTCCTGTCCTCCACAGATCCCAGGTTTTAGCTGAGGGAATAATCCTGTAATTATATACTATAATATATTCTAATAATACTATACATGAGCAGCGTGTACCGTCTATTAAATATTGAAGTGTGCTGTGATGGGAAATAAAACAACACTGGGGAGTGTTGGGTATGTGGATAGGTTCAATTTTAGGTAGGATGGTCAGAGACAGCTTCACCGCAAGGTTGACATTTGAGTCAAGATCCAAAGGAAGAGAGTGAGTGAGCACTGGGGAATCTCTGAGGAAAGAGCATGGCAGAGAGAGAAGCAGGTACACAGGCCTCAAGGCAGGACATGTCTGGTGTGTTCAAGGCATAGCAAAGAAGCAGATATAGCTAGATGAGAATGAGCAGGAGGTGACTTCAGAGAGGTAATAATAGGGGTGCAGTGGGGGTGGGATACAGATCGTTTAGGGCTATGTAAGGACATTAGCTTTGGATGAATTAAATGGAAGCTTCTGAGCAGAGGGATGACATGATCTGACCCGGCTTTTTAAAGGCTCCCTTTGGCAGAAGCAGTTGTGGTAATGCAGGCGGGAGATGATGATGGCTCATTCTGGGATTCTTAGCAGTGCAAGTGGTGGGAAGCACTCAATCTGGACACAGTTTGGAGGTTGATCTGGTGCCATCTGTTGTTGGGTTCAATGTTGGGTTGGGAGAGAGGAGTCAAGGATGACTCCAGGACTTTTGACTTGTGTATCAGTCAGGGCTCTACTGAGAAACAGCCAATAAGACGGGAAAGAATTGGCTCTTGGGATTATGGAGGCTGGCAAGTCCCAAATCTGCAAGGGTCAGCCCTCAGGCTGAAGACCCAGGGAAGAGCTGATGTGGCAGTTCTGTTTCCTGAGAGGAAGAAGGCTTTGGGAACACAAGTGTAGCTGGGCAGGCAGGAGGTTGGCTAGGGGCATGTTAAGTTTGAGATGCCTATTAGGCTTCCAGATGCTTGAGTCAACCGCTGGGTATTTAGGTCTGGATTTCAGCAAAGAGGACCAGCCAGGGGATAGATATTTGTAAGCGATCAGCTCGCAGAGATGCCATTTAAAGCTACAAGGAAAGACGAGGTTACTGAGGAAGGAAGCAGAGAAGGAAGTGTTCAGTGGGCTATGTTCTTGTCGGGAGGTCGGTGCCCAGATCCACCTGTCTGGCCAATGGAGGCTGACATCAGCCTCTGAGCTCCCTGCAGCCATCGAGCTCTGCCAGAGAGATGGAGGCTGGAGGCAATCACTAGCCAGGGTGGGGTGGGGCAGGCCTCTAAGAACCTGCACTCCCATTTGAAATGCTTTAGGCCTCAGCTCTGAGATGTGGCTGGTGGTTCTCAGTTTCATTTAGTTATTCACCTGACCCCCTCATACTGAATACCACCTCTGCTTCCCGTCTGTATCTCCCAGGGACACGTGCACATCAGGCAGTCTGGTGGGGCAGACCCAGGAATGTGAGTGAAACAGGCAAATGCCAGTGGGGAAAGCATGGGGCTGGGTCCCAGAGGACAGACAGCTTGCTAGCTGTCCTCTGGCTGAGGACCCAGCTCCATCCTTGGGATCACCTGCAGCTGCCCTCCTCCGCCCCCAACCCCTTGTCTCTGCCCCTCTTCCTGCATGTGTTTTCACCTTCTGGCTAAGGGCTCTGCGTCAGGCACCTGGACTCACCTGTCTGCCTTGCCTCTTGGCCCTTGGCCCACGTTCTTCTATTTGGCCTGCCTGGATAGTCATGCATCAGGCCCAGACCCATGGCAGATCTCTTTTTTCCCATTTGGGAGATGTCCTCTCTCTCCCTTCCTTTGCACAGAGATTAAACTCCTGCAGTCAACCCCAGAGTCAGTAGTAGTGAAAGGCTTAGCTTGGATATGGGCCCAGCCTGGAAAAACATCTTTTGGAGGTACCTGGAAAGTTCTATCATGTTTCGAATCCCTTACAAGCCGACCTGTGGGCAGAGCTTGGTGGGGAGGCTATGGCCTGGGCAGCAACCTTGAGATGCCCTGACACTGTCTCAGGTACTACCCCTTCCTGCTAATCATGCCTCTGCCTCTCTGGTCCAGAACCCCGAGCTAACTCTCCAAACCTGGCAAAGCTGGGAGCTTTGTCTCCCACAGCTGTGCCCAGTGCCACACGGCCCAGGCTCTCCCACCCCTAGGTGCCTGTGCCCTCCCTCCTGTCCTGGATTGTAATCTTGCTCACGTTTCAAGGGTTTCAAGGCTCATCCATGTGGCCCTGAGCCCAAGTATGCCTGATGGAGACTCGGGTGCCAAGATTTCCCCTCCAGCTGGTTTTAAGCAGACCCCCAAGTGGACCCCAAACCGGAGGGCCCTGTGTATTTTCTGGGTGAGATGTTTCCTGCCCCTGGTGTGAGCAGTGGCCTCATGGAGAAGTCAAGGTGGGTTCTAATTGTGGAGGAGTACTGTTGATTGGAAGCGGCTTCCAGTCAGAGAGCAGGGCTCAAGTGCCGCATATAAGCCCATGAGTTAACAGTAGACAGTACGGCACAGAGGGGACAGGGCTGGAGAAGCTCTTCGGCATGTGGTCCCTTGGGCTGGTCCCCTGGAACAGGGTAGAAACTGGATGGGGCACCAAGGAGCGCAGGGAGGGAGAAACTCAACACCTGTGGGCCCAGCCCAGATGCCAGGGGTTTGCCTGTTGTTAGAGAAGCTACAGCAGGCCCTTGCTGGGGTGGGCACTTGTGGTGTCTGGTTTCCTGGACAGGCCTCTCTCCCTGCCACTGCTTACACCCTAATTCAGCGAGCATATACGGCCTGTCACTGGTGACCTGGAGCCCAGGTGGGGCCTTCCCAGCCAAGGCCCTGGGCTTCTGGACGGCCCTTTGTCAGTTACATCGGGTTCGACCATCTGCTCATAATTACCCCTTCAGCAAACTGGGTCACATGTGGCCTGGGCTCCAGGGACTCTCAGTGCTCTGGGTGACCCTGAGTGCTGGGATGACCTGCTCTTTTGGTGATGTCATGCCAAGTGGCAGAGACAAAAGGCCAACCCGGGGCTCACATGATGGCAGCCCTGGGATGACAAGAGGAGGCCCTGAGATACCATAAGATCTCAGAGTAAAATTCACCAGGACTGGTGGGAGGGTGACTCATCCAAATGACAGCCGAGCATGCATCTGAAAAGCTGCAGATTAGAGATCTTTGTGCCACTAGTTGTGGGTCTGAGGGTTGCTTCCTAAGCATGGGGGGAGGGGGATCAAGGAGGGAGCACTGCTTTTATGCCATGAAAAGAATTGAAAGTGTTATACTTCGCAAATGTGCACATTTGAAAATGCTGATTTTCTTTGTTAGTAAAGATTGTCTGCTGGCTTGTTTACATGTTTAAAAAAATAGCATATTAAGTCATTTCTGTGCCCACTGTGCAAAGTTTGATTTTTTTTATAAAGATTTTATTTATTTATTTGAGAGAGAGAGAGAGAGAGTGAGACACAGCATGAGAGGGGAGAGGGTCAGAGAGAGAAGCAGGCTCCCCGATGAGCCAGGAGCCCGATGTGGGACTCGATCCCAGGACTCTGGGATCATGACCTGAGCCTCCTCCTTTGCCTCTCCCTGAGCTGCTGGTGCTTTGCTGGTAATCTCTGGCCTTCCCTGGTTTGTAGAAACATCACCCCGATCTCTGCTTTCATCTTCACACGGCATTCTCCCTGTGTGCATGCCTATCTCCAGATTTCCCCTTTGTATGAGGACACCAGTCATATTGGGTTAGGGCCCACCCTACTCCACTAGGACCTCATCTTAACTGATTACCTTTGCCGCCACCCTGTTTCCAGATACAGTCACATTCTGAGGGACTAGGGGTTAGGACTTCAGCATGAATGGGAGGGGCAGGGTTCAACCCACAACAGGTGTGTCAGGAGTGAATAGTCAACTGTGACAAGTCTTGCAGAAACATCCAGCAAAATGAAGAGCGTGAAGTCATGGTTGAGTCCTGGAGTCTGTGGCTTGACTGGAGCAGAGCTAGTAGAGAGGCAAGATCTGAAGGCACGCGGTTCGAGGGGCACAGCTGGTCCAGACCCCAGGCCTCTTCTCTGCTCTGTGCACTTTCCATCATAGTCACTGCCTCTCGAAAACTCTGGTGGAAGATTTTTAAGTCACTTAAACAGCAAAAGGGAATCATTTGCTAAAGCAAAGCAACATAGGGATATTTAATGCATAATGGTATTGTCAGTGGTTTTTGTCTTAATTCTGAGGGTCTGGGGGCTGGGAATTAGAAAATAATGCCACTGAATACCACCTTGGGGTAGCATTATTGGCTGTTTGAGGTCTAGCCTTATTACATCTCATAGAATTATACTGCTAATGGTGGCATTCATGCATAAGTAAGGGCCCAATGGAGGTAGGCATTAGAGTTTTCAAGGAATCCTTAAAATTCTACCATCCTGTCTTCTCTCAGAGCCAGGCTTCACTGGATCTCTATGCATTTCCTGCAAAATGCCAGAGACTGTTCTTAGAACAGTGGCCCCAGAGACCCTCCCTGATTCCTTGTATAGCCATCCCCATTCCCACTTCCAGATCACACTGCACAGCCTACTTACTCATCCCAAGTTCTCCCAACTTTTTTTTTTTTTTTTGGCATTCCCAATTGGTCCTCTCTGATGGACCCACTGTTCTGGAATTTTCTTCTATTTAATGAATAAAATCTGATTTCACAAGCTACTCACTCTCCTTTATGAAAGGTGTAAATGCCATGCTCATCTTGGCTGGTGCATGAAGCCACAGCCTGCCTTGGAGATGCTCCGTCATAGCAGCAGGTGGAGGGTGTGGAGTCTCGCGGAGCCCCTCGTGCCTCAGAAGTCACATCAGGAGGCAGTGTCCAGCAGTAAGGCAATAAGCATATTGGAGGTCCCTATCTGCACAGATGCTGGTCCTCCCCTCTCCCTGTGGAGGTGGAGAGTGCCCCCTGCCCTAGAGACAGCCCCCTCCCTGCTCCCGTGCTCCTGCCATCTCTTCCTCACAGGATGTGGCCCCCGTTTCCAGGGAACCAGCTTCCCAGTCACCCAGGAGGGAGGCTCCAGATACATGAGCCAGGACAGCCTTCTGGGACCAGTCAAACTCACCTACCCTTTCCCTGGTGATGCTAGCTAGACAGGGGAGGCTCTGGGGTCCTTTATAAGGCGTAGAAAGCCCTTCTGTGGGGGATGCAGGATTGGCAGAGTGTGGCTGGCAGAGTGTGGCTTCTTTTCTTCCTAATTCTCATCCCCATAGGTGGTCAAGAGTCCTTGTAGAAGTTTCTTCGCCCTACCCTGACAGAAGAGAGGCCACTTCTCATCCACAGGCCCATCTGCTTTAAACTCTTAAAGGAATTGAAAGTCATAATGCGGTCTAAAAAAGTTTTAAAAACCAGTGGGAAAAGCAGCTTTTCCAAATGTGGTGAGACGCTTGTCTGTCTTGCTGCATGGTTGTTTACGTCTTGTGGTGTGAACAAGAAATCTGATCACAAATGCCTAAACCACTTCCTTGGCCAGCGGGTACCTAAATTTTCTGCCAACCAGGGCACTGTATTTACTCCTTTGACCCTATCTTGTGTTGGACCTCAGAATTCCACCCCTCCCCCCCACCCCTGGGCTCTCCCAGCAGCCTGAACTTTTCCACATTTCCCTCCTGGGAAGTTCCGCTAAACTCACTGGATTGCTGGGATTCAGATGGCCCATGGGCATGAACTGGCCGAGGTCTAGGGGATTAGGGTGGGGTCCGGGCCTTGAGATCTGCCTCCACTGCCCCGGCTTCAGGCATGGGACACAATAGGTTTTCAGAATACAAGTTCAAGTGGTTGGAATGGACTGCAGGAGCCCAGTTAGGTCATGCAAAGTCTCCCCGACCTCTACCTGGTTCCCTAGGAAAGCTCTGCAGTGAATTAGGTAATGCTCACTTCTCATGGAGGTGCCTCTTGGGATGCTTGGCAGTGCAGGGAGGTCAGGGGCTGGAGGGGCTGCAGGTGAGTGAAGAGGAGAGCCCAGGCTCATTAGCATGATTGAGAGACTATGAGGACAATCCTAGACCATAGGAAGAGCTGCAGGAGGGCTTACTGTAATAAAATCTGGAGTAAACAGACTTGGGTTTAAATGTGAGCTCCATTTTTTACCAGCTGTGGACCTGGTATGTTGCTTAACCTTTCTGCACCTTAAATTTGCCATCTACATGATGGGACTGATAATCAAGACCCTTCCTACCCCAAAAGTTGGATTAGCTTAATATGAGTTAATAAATTTCTGACTCTTCACTGCGGTGCATGTTGAGGGATAAGTTGTATCCTCTAGATTATAGTCTATACAAATATGTGGTTGGCCCACTGAGCTATAGGCCTGATTCCTGAGTTAGGCGCACCGGTTTCTCCCTCTTCCATAGGTTCGTCTCTTCTCATCTCTGACTTTTCTCTTCTGTATTTCTCCCAAGATCTAAAATTATTATTCACCATTGCATCCCCAAGCCCACCCGGAGTTCCCCAGCATGGGAGTGCTTTCCTTGTGGACAGAGGCAGGCAGGACAAGGCAGTGGTGGGATTGCATATCAGTGCCTCCTGCACGGAGAGAGATGTCACGTGCAGCCGGTGGGCAGTGATGGTGATGTTTTGACATGTGTCGAGTGGTTTTGATTCCAGAAGGTGCACATCAGAGTAGTGGGACATGTTTGGATAAATCAACTAACCTGAATCGGAGCTCTCTCTCTCTTTTTTAAAAGATTTAATTAATTTATTTATTTGAGAGAGAGAGAGAGAGAGAGCACATGAGTGGGGAGAGGAGCAGAGGGAGAGGGAGAGAGAGAATCTCAAGCAGATTCAGTGCTGAGCCTGGAGCGTCATGCAAGGCTCGGTCTCATGACTCTGAGATCATGACCTGAGCTAAAATCAAGAGTCAGACACTTAACCGACTGAGCTACCCAGGTGCCCCTGAACTCTTTCTTATACCAACAATACAGTTTTCCTTCTTTTCTTCCTAATTCTCATGTCTGCCTGCTCAGCAGGGCCGGAGCATCCAGGCTAGAGTGAAGCTGTCTTCTTCATTCCCCTGCTCTCTGGACAATGGGTCTTCACCCAGGGCGGGCTGTAGAACAGATTTTGTGTCGGTGGGGGTGGAGAAGGAGTTCCCTCTCGTGGGTGCTGACACTGTCCTTTCTGGGACTGCAGAGAACAAACCATTTGGAAGGTTGTGAATTGTGCATATCTCCCACTCTCCCTCCTCCTTCATAAATGGGTCCCAAACCTAACATTTTGAGAGATTGGTGAGGAGGGCATTGAGGGGTACCAAAGGGCTTAAACCAGCAGCAGGGGGCTTGGTTCAGGTTTGTACCAATGGACCTAACAGGGGCCATGAGTGCCAAGTACAGCAAATGCTTGGATCACACTTGCTGACCATCGTACTCCAGACAGGACTGCTTGGGAAGTTTTTAACTACAGAGTTACTTCTGGAAACTGCTCTCTCAGGTATCATGTTCTCCTGGTTACTCACAGAGCATGCTTTGTCAGATACGCCCCTTCATGGCACAGATACTAATTGAGCCCCTACTCCTTGTCATGCCCTGGGGCCACAGAGATGATGAGGCCTTGGTTTCAGTGGTCAGAAACTCATCTTCTAGCAAGGGACACAGGATAGAGTTGACAGGATATAAGTAGACAGGATAGAGGCAGGCCCAAGAATGTGGCAGGAGAGAGGAAACACTTCTCCAGTGGAGGATGGTCTTAGAAGGGTTCCTGGAGGAGGCAGAGGAAGAGCTCACATGTGAAAGATGAACAGGCATTCACAGGGAAGAGGCGGCAGCATGGGGGTGGTGGCGTGTATCAGCTATCCTGGTCTGCCAGGGAATGAGGGGGTTCCTGGGACATGGGATTTTCAGTTGCCAAGATGGAGACAGTTCTGAGCGCACTGGGATGGTTGGTCACCCTAGGCAGTGAAAGGGCCAGTTGGAAAGACCGGGGTTTGTAGCCCAGCTCTGCTACTGAAAAGCTGTGTGGCCATGGGTAAATTGTTTAACCACTCTGAACCCTAATTTCCTTATCTAAAATCCGAGAATATATGTAGGACTCCACCTAGCCCAGTGGTATCAGTATCAGATAGTTACTTAGGTGGAGAAAGCAGCATTTTCTTTTTTTTTTTATTCTTATGTTAATCCCCATACATTACATCATTAGTTTTAGATGAAGTGTTCCATGATTCATTGTTTGTGCATAACACCCAGTGCTCCATGCAGAACGTGCCCTCCTCAGTACCCACCACCAGGCTAACCCATCCTCCCACCCCCTTCCCCTCTAGAACCCTGTTTGTTTTTCAGAGTCCATCGTCTCTCATGGTTCGTCTACCCCTCCGATTTCCCCCGCTTCATTCTTCCCCTCCCGCTACCTTCTTCTTCTTCTTTTTTTTTTTTTTTTTCCTTAACATATATTGCGTTATTTGTTTCAGAGGTACAGATCTGAGATTCAACAGTCTTGCAAAATTCACAGCGCTTACCAGAGCACATACCCTCCCCAGTGTCTATCACCCAGTCACCCCATCCTTCCCACCCCACCCCCCACTCCAGCAACCCTCAGTTTGTTTCCTGAGATTAAGAATTCCTCATATCAGTGAGATCATATGATACTTGTCTTTCTCTGATTGACTTATTTCACTCAACATAATACCCTCCAGTTCCATCCACGTCGTTGCAAATGGCAAGATCTCGTTCCTTTTGATGGCTGCATAATATTCCATTGTATATATATACCAGATCTTCTTTATCCATTCATCTGTTGATGGACATCTTGGCTCTTTCCACAGTTTGGCTATTGTGGACATTGCTGCTATAAACATCGGGGTGCACGTACCCCTTCGGATCCCTACTTTTGTATCTTTGGGGTAAATACCCAGTAGTGCAATTGCTGGATCATATGGTAGCTCTATTTTCAACTTTTTGAGGAACCTCCATACAGTTTTCCAGAGTGGCTGCACCAGCTTGCATTCCCACCAACAGTGTAGGAGGGTTCCCCTTTCTCCGCATCCCCGCCAACATCTGTCATTTCCTGACTTGTTAATTTTAGCCATTCTGACAGGTGTGAGGTGGTATCTCATTGAGGTTTTGATTTGGATTTCCCTGATGCCAAGCGATACTGAGCACTTTTTCATGTGTCTGTTGGCCATTTGGATGTCTTCTTTGGAAAAATGTCTGTTCATGTCTTCTGCCCATTTCTTGATTGGATTCTTTGTTCTTTGGGTGTTGAGTTTGATGAGTTCTTTATAGATTTTGGATACTAGCCCTTTATCTGATAATGTCATTTGCAAATATCTTCTCCCATTCTGTTGGTTGTCTTTTGGTTTTGTTGACTGTTTCCTTTGCTTTGCAAAAGCTTTTTATCTTGATGAAGTCCCAATAGTTCATTTTTGCCCTTGCCTCCCTTGCCTTTGGCGATGTTTCTAGGAAGAAGTTGCTTCGGCTGAGGTCAAAGAGGTTGCTGCCTGTGTTCTCCTTTAGGATTTTGATGGACTCCTGTCTCACATTGAGGTCTTTCAACCATTTGGAGTCTATTTTTGTGTGTGGTGTAAGGAAATGGTCCAGTTTCATTCTTCTGCATGTGGCTATCCAATTTTCCCAACACCATTTGTTGAAGAGACTGTCTTTTTTCCATTGGACATTCTTTCCTGCTTTGTCAAAGATGAGTTGACCATAGAGTTGAGGGTCCATTTCTGGGCTCTCTATTCTGTTCCATTGATCTATGTGTCTGTTTTTGTGCCAGTACCATGCTGTCTTGATGATGACAGCTTTGTAATAGAGCTGGAAGTCTGGAATTGTGATGCCGCCGGCTTTGCTTTTCTTTTTCAACGTTCCTCTGGCTATGCGGGGTCTTTTCTGGTTCCATACAAATTTTAGGATTATTTGTTCCATTTCTTTGAAAAAAGTGGATGGTATTTTGATGGGGATTGCATTGAATGTGTAGATTGCTCTAGGTAGCATTGACATCTTCACAATATTTGTTCTTCCAATCCATGAGCATGGAATGTTTTTCCATTTCTTTGTGTCTTCCTCAATTTCTTTCATGAGTATTTTATAGTTTTCTGAGTACAGATCCTTTGTCTCTTTGGTTAGATTTATTCCTAGGTATCTTATGGTTTTGGGTGCAATTGTAAATGGGATCGACTCCTTAATTTCTCTTTCTTCTGTCTTGTTGTTGGTGTATAGGAATGCCACTGACTTCTGTGCATTGATTTTATATCCTGCCACTTTACTGAATTCCTGTATGAGTTCTAGCAGTTTTGGGGTGGAGTCTTTTGGGTTTTCCACATAAAGTATCATATCATCTGCAAAGAGTGAGAGTTTGACTTCTTCCTTGCCAATTTGGATGCCTTTGATTTCTTTTTGTTGTCTGATTGCTGTGGCTAGGACTTCCAATACTATGTTGAATAGCAGTGGTGATAGTGGACATCCCTGCCGCGTTCCTGACCTTAGGGGGAAAGCTCTCAGTTTTTCCCCATTGAGAATGATATTCGCTGTAGGTTTTTCATAGATGGCTTTTATGATATTGAGGTATGTACCCTCTATCCCTATACTCTGAAGAGTTTTGATCAAGAAAGGATGCTGTACTTTGTCAAATGCTTTTTCTGCATCTATTGAGAGGATCATATGATTCTTGTTCTTTCTTTTGTTAATGTATTGTATCACATTGATTGATTTGCGGATGTTGAACCAACCTTGCAGCCCAGGGATAAATCCCACTTGGTCATGGTGAATAATCCTTTTAATGTACTGTTGGATCCTATTGGCTAGTATTTTGGTGAGAATTTTTGCATCCATGTTCATCAGGGATATTGGTCTGTAATTCTCCTTTTTGATGGGGTCTTTGTCTGGTTTTGGGATCAAGGTAATGCTGGCCTCATAAAATGAGTTGGGAAGTTTTCCTTCCATTTCTATTTTTTGGAACAGTTTCAGAAGAATAGGTATTAATTCTTCTTGAAATGTTTGGTAGAATTCCCCTGGGAAGCCATCTGGCCCTGGGCTTTTGTTTTTTGGGAGATTTTTGATGACTGCTTCAATTTCCTTAGTGGTTATAAGTCTGTTCAGGTTTTCTATTTCATCCTGGTTCAGTTTTGGTAGTTGGTACATCTCTAGGAATGCATCCATTTCTTCCAGGTTATTTAATTTGCTGGCATAGAGTTGCTCATAATATGTTCTTATAATTGTTTGTATTTCTTTGGTGTTGGTTGTGATCTCTCCTCTTTCATTCATGATTTTGTTGATCTGTTCTACTGTTCTTTTAGTTTCTATTTCATTGATTTCTGCTCTGATCTTTATTATTTCTCTTCTCCTGCTGGGTTTAGGCTTTATTTGCTGTTCTTTCTCCAGCTCCTTTAGGTGTAGGGTTAGGTTGTGTACTTGAGACCTTTCTTGCTTCTTGAGAAAGGCTTGTATTGCTATATACTTTCCTCTTAGGACTGCCTTTGCTGCATCCCAAAGATTTTGAATAGTTGTGTTTTCATTTTCATTGGTTTCCATGTATTTTTTTAATTCTTCTTTAATTTCCTGGTTGACCCATTCGTTCTTTAGTAGGATGCTCTTTAGCCTCCATGTATTTGAGTTCTTTCTGACTTTTGTCTTGTGATTGAGCTCTAGTTTCAAAGCATTGTGGTCTGAAAATAGGCAGGGAATGATTCCAATCTTTTGGTACCGGTTGAGACCTGATTTATGACCTAGGATGTGATCTATTCTGGAGAATGTTCCATGGGCACTAGAGAAGAATGTGTATTCCGTTGCTTTGGGGTGGAATGTTCTGAATATGTCTGTAAAGTCCATTTGGTCCAGTGTGTCATTTAAAGTCTTTATTTCCTTGTTGATCTTTTGCTTAGATGATCTGTCCATTTCAGTGAGGGGGGTGTTAAAGTCCCCCACTATTATTGTATTGTTGTCGATGTGTTTCTTTGCTTTTGTTATTAATTGGCTTATATAATTGGCTGCTCCCATGTTAGGGGCATAGATATTTACAATTGTTAGATCTTCTTGTTGGATAGATCCTTTAAGTATGATATAGTGTCCTTTCTCATCTCTTATTACAGTCTTTGGTTTAAAATCTAATTTGTCTGATATAAGGATTGCCACCCCAGCTTTCTTTTGGTGTCCATTAGCATGGTAAATGGTTTTCCACCCCCTCACTTTCAATCTGGGGCTGTCTTTGGGTCGAAAATGAGTCTCTTGCAGACAGCATATCGATGGGTCTTGTTTTTTAATCCAGTCTGATAGCCTGTGTCTTTTGATTGGGGCATTGAGCCCATTTACATTCAGGGTAACTATTGAAAGATAGGAATTTAGTGCCATTGTATTGCCTGTAAGGTGACTGTTACCGTATATTGTCTGTGTTCCTTTCTGGTCTATGTTGCTTTTGGGGTCTCTCTTTGCTTAGAGGACTCCTTTCAAGATTTCCTGTAGGGCTGGTTTTGTGTTTGCAAATTCCTTTAGTTTTTGTTTGTCCTGGAAGCTTTTTATCTCTCCTTCAATTTTCAATGACAGCCTAGCTGGATATAGTATTCTTGGCTGCATATTTTTCTCGTTTAGTGCTCTGAATATATCCTGCCAGTCCTTTCTGGCCTGCCAGGTCTCTGTGGATAGGTCTGTTGCCAATCTAATGTTTCTACCCTTGTAGGTTACATATCTCTTCTCCCGAGCTGCTTTCAGGATTTTCTCTTTGTCTATGAGACTCGTAAGTTTTACTATTAGATGTCGGGGTGTTGACCTATTTTTATTGATTTTGAGAGGGGTTCTCTGTGCTTCCTGGATTTTCATGCCTGTCTCCTTCCCCAAATTAGGGAAGTTCTCTGCTATAATTTGCTCCATTATACCTTCTGCCCCTCTCTCTCTTTCTTCTTCTTCTGGGATCCCAATTATTCTAATGTTGTTTCGTCTTATGGTATCGCTTATCTCTCGAATTCTGCCCTCGTGATCCAGTAGTTGTTTATCTCTCTTTTTCTCAGCTTCTTTATTTTCCATCATTTCATCTTCTATATTACTGATTCTCTCTTCTGCCTCATTTATTCTAGCAGTTAGCGCCCCCATTTTTGATTGCACCTCATTAATAGCCTTTTTGATTTCTACTTGGTTGGATTTTAGTTCTTTTACTTCTCCAGAAAGGGTTTCTCTAATAACTTCCATATTTTTTTCAAGCCCAGCTAGTATCTTTAAAGTGATGATTCTGAACTCTAGATCTGACATTGTACTAATGTCCGTATTGAGTAGGTCCCTGGCAGTCGGTACTACCTCTTGTTCTTTTTGTTGAGGTGATTTTTTCCGTCTTGTCATTTTGTGCAGAGGAGAATAGATTAATGAGAGAACAAAATGCTAGCAGAGTAACAACGTCCCCAGAAAATATACTCTAAACAAATCAGAAAAAACCTGAAGCAGTGGGAAAAGAAAGGGAAAGAGAGAAAAAAGAAAAAGAAAAAAAAGAAAAAGATAAAGATAAAAACAAAAACAAACAAAACAAAACAACAACAAAAAAACCAGAATGTGATCAAATATGATCAGTGCCACACACTAGATTTGGGGTGTATTTTGGTCTTTTAGAAGAAAGTGCCTCCCAAAATTTTAAAGAAAGAAAAACTTATATATGTACAAAAATAAGGGTTGATATGATGAAGGGATGGAATATGACTGTAAAGATGGAAATTATAAAAAATTTTATAAAAGGAATTGATAAGAAGTTGTTTGAAAAAAGAAAGAAGAGGATTTAAAAAAGAAAAAAAAAGGGAGAGGATGTGATCAGGCAGGGGAACAGAAAACACCATATACTAGAGATTTAGGGTATATTTTGATCTGTTAGAAGAAACTATCTCAAAATTTTAAAGAGAGAACAACTTATATATATAAGCCAAAAATATGGGTAACTACTATGAAGGGATAGAATATGACTCTAAAAATGAAAAATAAAAATGTTTTTTTTTTTAAAAAAAAAGGGATTGATAAGATGTTGGTTGAAAAAGGGAAAAAGAAAAATTCAAAAAGAATAAAAAAAGAAAAAAGACAGTTAAAAAAAAATTAACTTTGAAAGACTACAGAATCATGGTAAAAAAGCCATGAATTCTATGTGCAGTAGTCCCCTAGAGCTGGAGTTCTGCCGTTCTCATTGATGGGTAAACTTAGTCTTGGCTGGCTGTTCTCGCTGATCTTCTGGGGAGGGGCCTGTTGCCGTGGTTTCCAAATGTCTTTGCCGGAGGCAGAATTGCCCCGCCCTTGCCCCCTCCCAGCTAAGTAATCTGCTGGGGTTTGCTCTCCGGGGCTTTTGTTCCCTGCGAGCTTTCCGTACAGCTTTGGAGGCGGAGAGTGAAAATGGCGGCCTCCCAATCTCCGCCCCGGAGGAGCCGAGAACTCGGGGTCCCGCTTCTCAGTGAGCCCCCAGAGAAAAGCCGTCAGTCACTCCCGTCTCCCCGGTCTCCAGCCGCACTCCGTGCTCACCCGGCCTGTGACCGCGCGTTTCTATCTCCGGCACTCGACCCCGGGTGGAGTCTCCAAACCCAGCAGATCCCTGCGGTGCACTCCCGCGCGGCTCCTCCCGGGGGAGGAAGGTGAGTCTCCCCGGATCTGCCGCTTGTTGGGTCCCTGCTGGAGGAGCAGTGGCCTGACTGTGCCGCGGATCACAGTTTATGGCAACCCCGAGCTGAGAGCCCGCGCCTGGGCTCCGCCTCTGCAGCCGGCTTCCCTGCTCCGATACCTGGGAGCTCTGCCACACTCAGGCACCCCCAGTCTTTCTGTGACCCGTGGGTCCTGAGACCACACTGTCCCGGAGGGTTCCACCCCCCGCTTAGCCACCAGAGTGACGTCCCTCAGCGGAGCAGACTTTTAAAAGTTCCGATTTTGTGCTCCGCGGCTCTATCACTTGCCAGAAGCGGCCGCCGGAGGCCCCTCCCCCGCCGTCTATCCTCCCGAATATCGCCTCGGATTCACTTCTCCGCACGTCCTACCTTCCAGAAAGTGGTCGCTTTTCTTATGAGAGAGTTGTTGCTCTTCTTTTCTTCGACCTCCTGTTGAGTTTGTAGGTGTTCAGAATGGTTTGATCCCTATCCAGCTGAATTCCTGAGAGGAGACGAAATCCAGGTCTCCTACTCCTCCGCCATCTTGCTCCGCCCCCCGAGAAAGCAGCATTTTCAAATGCCAGGCAGAATGTGGTTGGGGCAGAGCATGAAGAAGGGTGTGGTGAGAGGTTGTCTGGAGATAGAAGCAGGAGCCAGATTAGAAAGGGTCTGAATAGCATCCTAAGGAATTTAGATTTTTTCCCCTAGGACAACGGTTAATCACTGAATTAATTTTAGAAGATGAGTAAGGCAAGCAGATTTTTGCCTTAGAGAGGTTGTCTTGGAAGCAGAGGGGAGAGTAGATTAGGAGTTGAATCTGGAGGGGGCAGGGAGGGTAAGGATGATGTAGTGGAGTGATCGGGAACAGGGAGTTATATTCTGAGAAAAACAGGAACGCTAAGTGGAGGATTCCAGAGGAGGCCATCAGCCAGCTCAGAGTCAGGCTGGGCGCCCCAAAGGTTAAAGGGGCAGGCATGTCATCTTCTGAGGTTAGGTGCTGCCCGTGGACTGTAGCTACATGCTGGACTGGCCTGGAAGGTTCTGTGCTTTCCAAAGAGATCTGACACCTGGGAAACTGTGAATGAGGATGACCTCATGAGCTTCTTGGGATGTTTTAGGTCCTCTGGCTAGCACACAGGTCCTTCTTGTCTTTTCTCCATCTTCTTTCTTGGCTTCATCCTGCATGGGAGGCTTCTTGCCAGTGCTTTGACATCTCATCATCTCCATGGTGACAGAACAATGGTGTCCTAAACACATGACCTCACCGTGCGGTTATGCAGAAGAGTGTGCTGGAAGGGGCGCTGTGGGGGTTTGACGAGTCTGGTTGGGATAGGAAACCCTCTGGACCAGATGCCTCTGGAACGGTTCCCCAGCCCTTGGGAGAGGATGCACCAGCCCTGCAGTGGAGGTAACTTGGGCTGGCCTGCCGACAGTGGTCTCAGCCGCCTTTGCAATTTGGAATTGGGAACAACTTTCTGTAGATAATAATCAAAAGTTATAAAAGAGAATTGACTGACCTCAAATAAATAGGTTGTGGTGTTTTTTGTACATAAATACTTCAAATAAATGAAAAGGCAAAAGACAAGTTTGGGAAATTATTTGCAGTATATATAATGTACACAGTTATTATCTTCAATATGCAAAGAGGTAAAAAGAGATTTAAAAAGTTATAATAACTAAGGAAAAAAAAAAAACCCTAGTAGAAAATGTGACAAAGATAAAACCAGAAAATTGATAAAGGAAAGGATTCATTCATTCATTCATCCTTTCAATAAATTTATTGAGCACTTACTATGTGGCAGGGGCTAGTGCAGGCATTAGAAATACAACAGTAAACAAAACAGGCAAAAATCCCTGTTCTCTGGTGTTCCAGTGCTTTCTACGATCTCTCTCTCTCTCCTGTATCTTCCTGTATTTATTTTTTTACATTAATTCCAGATAAACTCTTTATTCATCTGGAATTATTTTCACATAAAACCGAGTGGAGAATTTCCTCTCCCCTCTAATGCAAGCCACATTCCCTAACAATTAATTAATGAACCCTATCTCTCCTCAGTAGCTCCCTTAAATCATCGTGGCTCTGTGCCACCACCGACCCCATAGGCTTCCCGTGGTTGGGAAGGGTTGTGACAAAGGTAACTCTAGGTCACTGTGTTGGTCGCTTTCTCCAGGAGATGGCCCTCGCAGTCTTCTTTGCTCTCTTACCTGAATGAATCCTTAGAGACTTTGGGAGTCACAGAAAGAAGAGAACTTATATTGCACAATTTCTAAAGCTGATTTCCAACATTCCCATCGTGTTTTGTGTCTGGTCATGTTCCTAAAGCTTACACATTTTTCCTGTTTCTGGGACATGACATGGTCACACATGGACGTGGTTGTTGGGGACCATCCTGCTGAGCGTATTCTAACACAGCCATCTCAGGGATGAGCAGTGCCCTTTAGAGCTGTCGTGCGAGCCCCAGTTTTTTCCTCCTGTCACCCATACGCTTCTTTTAAAAAAAGGATTTGCGGGCGCCTGGGTGGCTCAGTTGGTTAAGCGACTGCCTTCAGCTCAGGTCACGATCCTGGAGTCCCGGGATCGAGTCCTGCATCGGGCTCCCTGCTCAGCAGGGAGTCTGCTTCTCCCTCTGACCCTCCCCCCTCTCATGCTCTCTCTATCTCATTCTCTCTCTCAAATAAATAAATAAATAAAATCTTTAAAAAAAAATAAAGGATTTGCGAAAAAATTGGAATAAATTTAGTTTGCCCCCGGAAACATGGTATTTCTTCAAGTCTGCTTTTATGTCTCACAGTAAAGTTTTTAAAAATGTTTTTAATAGATCTTGCGTGTTTTCTCATTAAGATAATTTTTAGGTTTATTATAATTATTTCACTGCTCATTTAAATGGAGTATTTTTTTTTTCACCACTGTATTTTTGATTATTATTCACTAGCTGATTTCTGGTATATAGGTAACTGATAGATTTATGTATTTTTATTTTATTTTATTTATTTTAAAAAATATTTTATTTATTTGGGAGAGAGCGAGGGAGAGAGAGAGAGAGAGAAAGAGAGAGAGCACAGGCAAGGGGAGGGGCAGAGGGAGAGGGAGAGGAAGAAGCAGGCTCCTCCCTGAGCAAGGAGCCTGATGCAGGGCTCTATCCCAGGACCCTGGATCAGGACCCGAGCTGAAGGCCGATGCTTAACCGACTAAGCCACCCAGGCGCCCCTGATTTGAGTATTTTTATTATTTATTTATTTATTTATTTTTTAAAAAAGATTTTATTTATTTATTTGACAGAGTGAGAGACAGCGAGAGAGGGAACACAAGCAATGGGGGAGTGGGAGAGGGAGAAGCAGGCTTCCCGCCGAGCAGGGAGCCCGATGCGGGGCTCGATCCCAGGACCTTGGGATCATGACCTGAGCCGAAGGCAGACGCTTAATGACTGAGCCACCCAGGCGCCCCAGATTTGTGTATTTTTAACTTGTAATTGCTCACCTTACTAAACTGTTACTAGTTTTGGTAGTTTTTCTCTGGGATTTATTTATTTTTTTTGTAAAATACAGTATCTTCTGCCAGTAAGGGCAATTTGATCTCCTGGATTTAAAAAGAAATATATCTGTTTCATGTTATTGGCTAGAAATAGAAAATGTATAGTCATGATAGTGACAGAAGTCATATTTGCCTTGTTTCTAATTTTAGTGGACATGAGCCTGTTGTTTGACCATGAGTAGGATGTTGATTACAGCCTTGTAGACTGCTAGGGTTTTTTTTTCTTTTTTAATTCATAAAATGTATAAAAAAATATATCCTTAGAATCTCTTATGGCTTTTTTTTTCCCTGTGACATATTGATGTAGACGAGTGTATACTTCCAAATCCTAAATCATCATTACATTCCAGGGATAAATACAGTATTAGTCATATTGAGTTATTCTTTTAATATCTCCTGGATTTGATTTATTGTTTTTTTTTTATTTGGGATTTTTGCATCTATACTCATAAGTAAGATTGATCTCTATATATGTGTGTGTACATGTATACAAGATTACACATATAATGTTATATATGTATTTGTATATTATCTTGGCCACGTTTCTCATTAAATTACGTTAGTCTTATAAAAGGAATTGGGACACTTTCCAGCTTCTTCTCTGCTCTAGAATAATCTGAAGGAACTAATCCATAAAACTGTCTTAGCTCATAGCCTTTTGTAGAGATAATTCCTTCACATTTTTTTCTAATTTATTTCATGTTTAATGGTGTAACAGAGGATATTCTTCTTAAGTCAGTTTTGGTAACTTTTATCATCCTAGAAAATTGTCTATTTCATCAAGATGTTCACAGTAATAAACATAGCTGTTCCTCCTTAGCACTCTGGTCATGGGATGGAACTTAATTAAGTTTACCCTGATTTTCCTTGGAACAGCTGAGGCAAACTGGACATTTGGACAATTACCAAAGAGGATGGATGGGGAAAAACAGCACAGAGAATTCAAGAAGCCGTGGCGACCACAGCACATTTTCCAAGTTCATGGCTTCTGAGCTCCAGCCTCTACCTTCTCGTCCTCAAGGGTTGACAGTTTTTCAGACACTTTGCCTGAATTTTTTAGTTTCTAGTTCTATATGGATTCCTAACGAGAAGATTCCATTTTAATACTAGAATTCCCTCCTAGACATTTTGACATTCTTGTGGCTGAAGCCGCATATGCCAGAAGCACTCTGATCCTCTCCTTGGCCCTCCTTCCTTCCTCCTTGTCTGGTCTTCAGTGTGAGGGCACCCCTCTCCCTATAGGTAAGAATAGCCCCTTATACCTCAGGAGGATTTGTCCCGGCCCAGACCTCATCCTGCCCCTAGTCACTTAGCTACGTGATGAACACCATAGCAGGAATGCTGCTTGCTTTCACAGCAAAGGAGAATGATAATATATTTGTAAAATCAACTATTGTTTATCCTTAAGAAAACAAATCTTGATTAAGAACATTAAAAATGTTTCAATCCATTGTAAAAGTTTATATACAAAAGAGGCAAGTGTTGCAAATTATGAGAGTAAACCAGTAGTGTTTGGAAGACAAACACTTCTCATTTATGGTCAACTCCTCCAAAATGGACCTTCATCATTTATTTTTTTTTTAAGATTTTATTTATTTATTTGACAGAGAGAGACACAGCGATAGAGGGAACACAAGCAGGGGGAGTGGGAGAGGGAGAAGCAGGCTTCCCGCGGAGCAGGGAGCCCCATGTGGGGCTCGATCCCAGGACCCTGGGATCATGACCTGAGCCAAAGGCAGACACTTAACGACTGATCCACCCAGGTGCCCGATCTTCATCATTTACATACCGGTTCATACCTCCTCAACTTGGAGAGATGGGAGATGGAGGTGTTCTAGAGCTAGAGAGGCTGCAGAAGGATGTCTGAATTGGAAGTTTTGCTCAGGAACTGGCTGGGGGAGAGGTGAGCCATGGGGCCAGTGATCTGACCTTCATGAGGGCACCTCCGGTTGCTGGGAACCCACAGAAAACACAATTAAGGCCAAGTCCAGGCAGCTGAGTGGTGTTACTGTGCTGTCATAGATGTCTCATTGTAGAGGTCTTTTCTTCCAGAAGGGGACCCTGGAGGTACCGCTTCCCCTATTTATTAATAAAATGCTGGCCATAAACATTTGAGGGATCCTGGAAGATGGTGAATAATTTCAAATAATCCAGTAATCGTGTTCAGACCACACGCCACTGCTGAGAAGAGCTACCATGGCCAATGGGCTTGATCTCAAAATGGGGCTGGTCTTCTCATTCACATTAGGAACTCATTGTGGCGAGGACTTTGTCTTCACTTTGACCCACTCTCCCCTAGACAGACATTTGTTCCTGTTTACTACTGTGGACAAAAGGCCTAACCAGCCCGAGTCTGGGCAGTGAGTTCAGTCCAGAAACCCGAAGTAAACCCGTCTCTAGAATGACTGCTCTTCTCCATTCTGAGAACCGCCCCACCGGCCCTCCAAGGGCGAGTTCAAGTTCCGGCCTCTCCAGAAAACTGCCTGTTGATTACCCCAGTCCAAAGGAGTCTCTTCTTTCCTTAACCTTCCAGCAGCATCGACTTTATGCAGAACTTCTGAATCGCACTCATGTGACAAATATACTTAGTAAATGTTGAGATGATGAGGAAAAGTTGAATCAAGGCTTTCCACTTCTGAAGACAGCCTGGCTTTCAGAAAGAGATTGTGGAGCTCAGGAGCAGGTCTGGACCACAGTGGGTTCTCTTCATTCTGCTGTTAGTTTTTTTCTCAAATGGCTTCAGACTATATTTAAGCTGATTTCCGGTGCCCGCCCAGGAAGCCCCATTCTGCAGTCTTAGGGGTTCCCCTGGGCACATCCAGGGTTTACAGAGGGTCTCTGGACCAGGCTAGGCAATCGGGGCCTGTGTGTCCTGCCACTTATATCCAGCCTTGCAGTGTGGTGGGCAGAGTGCCATGGGGGATTGTCTTTGCATTTGCTCAACTCAGGCAGTTCGGTGCAGACACACCTGGCTCTAGGGCTCGGTGCTTTATGACCAGAACAGCTCTGGGTGGAAGCTCAGCTCACTGCGTCCTGTATGACTTTGGTCAGTTTCTTCCTTTCGCTGGGCCTCAGTGTGCCCATCTGAAAAATAGGGGTATCGGACTTAACAATCTGAGGCTCTTTTCACTCTGAGAATTTGTGACACGTTGGACTGGTTGGGTGAAGGAATAAACATTAGGTGTAATAGTTTGCTAGGACCGTCGTCATAGTACCTGACACAGTGTGGTTTAAGCAACAGAAATGTATTTACTCATGATTCTGGGGCCGGGAGTCCAAGGTGGCAGGGTTGGCATTATTCTGAGGCCGTTGACCTCAGCTTGCAGATGGCTGTCCTCTCCCTGTGTCCCCATGTGGTCTTTGCTCTGTGTGCCTGCATTCCTGTGTCCAGATTTCCTCTTTTATGAGGATGCCAGTCAGATTGGATTAGGGCTCATCCATATGACCTCATTTTCACTTAATGTCCCCTTTAAAGACCTCTCTCCACATACAGTCACATGGTTGGGTACTGCAGGTTAGCCCTTCAACAGGTGAATTCTGGGTGGAGGCAGTGGGCGGGGGGCAGGGGGAGGACACAGGGCACAGTTCAGCCAGTAACTCTAGGAAGGAGAGGACCGGTGTTAGGTAGTGAAAGCTCCTGTTTGAAGAAATGCTTTTATCCACTTCAAGAATTAGTAGCAAGTGGCAGCTCGAACTAGGCTTTGAAATGCCACATGGGGGTCCTTCGGACCTTCTTTAATGCATAGGTAGATTGATCTGTAATAGACGTACTGATCCCTATGTGCAGCAAGAAGGTAGACTGATGGAGGGGTGAATCTGCCCCTCAGTCTGAGGCTGAAGATGCATCCAGGGCAGGATGGGGATGTAAGGATGAAAAAGTAAAATGAGGATGATTTGGAAGGCCCTAAATTGTGGGCGAAGGGGCTTAGCCTTCTCCAGTAACAGGCAGAGAGATGAGTGAGTAAAAGTTGTTCAGGTATTTCCCTTTCTGGTGGAGGTGACTTTAAAGGCAGAGTCTGGGTGAGCACCCTACCCAGGGACCTGAATCCCTTCCAGTGGAATTTCTAGGACCCTGGTGAGGGGTCAGGGGCTTCCGTAACTCTCCTGAAGTCCCCTTGCCTTTGCAGTCTTTGCCCTAGGCCTGTCTGTAAAATGTGGCCTTTGAAGTAAGTTTATATAGGAAAGTGCCTGTATGAGAGCCGGGACTGTAGAGATGGTCCATTCCAAACATCTCATCTTAGTGGGAAACTGATGATCAGAGAAACAAATAGTTAGGTCTACACTGAGGTTGTGCATTTAGTTGGGAAGAAGGTCGGATGAGAACTCGGGCTCCTGACCCCCGGTACACGGCATCTGCCTGGCCAGAGTGCAAGTGTCATGAGCAGGGGCAGTCCTGCCTAAGGCAGGATGTGTGGGACGCAGCAGCGTAGCTCTGTGCTCTCAGTTCACATGGTGCGGTGTTCTGGTGCTGTAGAATGTGCAGCTCGAAGCAGCAAACTCAGAGACGGCTCTGCAGAGCTTCTGTGTCCCAATGGCTCCCTGCACCTTCTCAGCAAATGCAGCCGGAGTGACTTGGTCCCAGGTTCCTAGGTGAGCTGGTGGGGAACAAACCCCTTAGGGCAGATGCAGCTGCCTCCCAGGGCTAGTGACTTCTTAAGGTCCCCCGTCTGTCCCCAGGCCTTGCTCATCCCGCTCAAGGATTAAGAGAAGCTCACTTCAACACCACTGGGGTCACGGGGCTGCCAACGGCAGGGGAGGGGGGGCAGGTGTGTGGGGTGGGTGAGGTGCACTCGGCCCAGCATTTTGCTTCTCCCAGAAGACCATAACCAACACGGGTTGGATGCAGAAATGAGAGGCCCAGACACAGCTGCCTGGAACCACCATGTGCTGCCTTCCCCGGGCTGTGAAGCCGAGTGGGCCCATGACAGGCTGTGGGGCCTGGGTTCTGCCTTCAATGTAAATCAGTTCCACTGTCATGGGCAGGGGCTGATTTATGACCCAGTCTTTAAGCTCGTCAGACCCTGTTTAGGGCATTGAGAGAAGAGGCATCATCAGACCCAGGCAGGGGTTCAGCTCCCAGAACCATGGTCGGCACTTCCTGGTAACCATTGCTGAAGTAAGTTTGTGTGGGGATGAGTGATAGAGAAAGATAGGGACTGGTTTACGTACTGATGGGAGAGACTGGGCAAGTTTTCCTGGGTGTCAGCTTCTCCAGGACATCTCAGAATTGATATTCCACTGAAGGGATATTAAGAGGGACTGACTGAGGGCTAAAGCAGGTCATAGTTTAGGATTTCTGTCCTTGGATCTTCTCAGGTGTCTTTGGCAACAATGATGAAGGTCAGGGGGAGCACAGCCCCAAGTGCTGCTTTTACGTGTTTTGTTCAGGGGCACACTTACCCCGTCCCAGGGTGGGCTGCTTTGTACAGGCAGGCTGGGGCACATGGGTGCGGCCCACTGAAGGCATCTGATAGCTGGGGCCTGTGTAGCTTGGAGGCAGGTGTGGGGCAGGGCACTCTGAGCTGGCTGGTGAGAGGGTACAGTGCTGGCAGGCTGACCCAGCTGGAGCCTTCCTTGGCAGTAAAGGGGCCTTAATGTGGCCAAAGTATGTGTGTTGTTGGGCTGAGAACTGAGTCAAAGGGATTGAAGATCCAAAATATTGTTTGACAGTTATTAGTTTTTTTTTTTTTTTGGTGTCTGTCTCCTTAATAATACAACTGTTTCAAGTTTAATGGATTCTAAATAATTTTATGTTTTATTTATGTAGGAACCTGGAGGGCTAATGGAATCTCCCCATATCTTAAAACGTCCAAGCTGGAGTTCTCTCAGAGCTTGTCTGGTCCCATCCCCCCATTTGATGTATCAGAAATTGGGTCTTAGAAAGGGGTGCTGACTAGCTCAGGGTCATCCGGTGAGGCTGCAGGAGGGACTCACGTCTCCCACTTCTGGGACGAGGAGAACTGGACTGTGGACTCTGGACTGTGTGAGAACTCTGCATACAGCAGGTGTAGACCTGAGGTTGTCCTGTTGGCAAGCTGTGGTGGCTGATTTGGGAGTTTCATTGGCAGCAACCAGAGGTGGTGGATTCTCTGGGTAAAGTTACCCCAAACAGGTCACATGGTGACCAGCCACGATTCTATCACATGTGCATGGGTCTTTACAGTTTGTAATGTGCTGACATGCATGCACCATCCTCTCTTATCTTCCCCACCTCCCTTTGCTGTAAGAGCTCCATTTTATGGATATGGAAACTCATGTTCATGGAAGTCAATCCTTAGGGGCTTCTGAACATCCCTGTTTCTTCTAGATTGCTCATTTTCCCATCAGTTACCCCCTTATCCCCTCTGTCCCCTACTACTGGGATCTTTCCTTCATTCTGTGCTCCTCCATTCCCTGCTAATTTCAGTTTAGTCCCCTTGACCCTTGCTGATGTTCAACAAGAGGAGGAAAACAATGCAGGGGCAGGGCATCTAGTTTCTCTCTTCTCTTGCTTCCCAATGAGACAGACAAGTAATGAGCTTGGGCAGATCAGACCATCATCCATATTATCCCTTTGTCTCTCCACTGGCTTCTCTGAGGAATAAAAGCTTAAGCCTTTTCCCTACCCTGTTGGCTCTCATGCTACCCCATTTCTTTTCTGATAGTCCCCAGAATGTTTTAAAGAAATGTCTGCATTTTCTGCCTCTATTCCTTCATGCCTTGTAATCTAGTTCTTGCTCCCTCAACCCGAGCTCGAAGGTCACTGATGTTGCTTGTTTGCCAAACTCAACAACATTGCCTAGTCCCCATCTTCCCTGCACCCTTCAGCACTGCTGGCCACCATCATCCCTCCGGGAACTCCTCCCTTGGTGTATTAGGAGAGGCTAGGCTGTGCTGTGGTTACAAATGATCTCAGTGGCTTAAAGCAAAGAGGTTGATTTCTCACTCTTGAGGAGCTCTGGTTCTGCTCCATGCTCTTCTCACTCCTGGACCTGGAGAGCAGCCTCTGCTAGAACATATGTGGTCACTGTAGCAGAGGAAAGAGAGCTCCCCAGCGTATCACACCAGCTTTGAATGCCTGGCTGGAAGTGACGTATCACTTTCACTTATGACTCATTGGCCAAAAAAAGTCATAAGTTTCTACTTCCTACAAAGCCTGACTCCCACCATGCTTCTGGAAGGGGAGGCAGGACTCTTTGATGAACAGCACCCATGACTGCCCTACTTCATTGCTACCCTGACTCTTCCTACTTCTCTGGATGCCCCTTCTTTTCCTCCTTTCCTGGCTCCTTGGCCTTGTCTCAACTCTCAACTCTTCAATGCAGCATTCTCTGATATGCTCTAGTATGCCCTCTAGATTTTTTTCCTTCTTCATCTACTCCAGTCCTTTTACTACAGCTTTCTTTGCAGACATCCCCCAAATATGTTTTCCACCCTGACCTCTTTCCTGACTTCTGGTCTAAACTTCAGACATGTTCCAAACCAGACTCTTTATCCTTCCCATCCAAGGTCAGCTCCTTGCACCTGTTTTCCTGCTTCAGAGATGCTGGAGGCCCAGACTAGTCTGTCTCCTTGCAGCTGCCTTCCCGCTGACCCTCTTCCACCAGGAGCAGACTCCATGATTTTACCCTTAGGACTCACAGCTGTGCTCCTGGTGCTCCTGGCGCTCAGAGTTCTAAGTCCCCAGTTCTGTGCCCTGCCAAGCAAAAAACTTGGATGGTAATAAATAGAGCCATTTAGCTCTAACAGGCTGAGCCCAAGTTGAGGGTGAGGCCTGGGAGGAAGAGTGGATCCAAGGAGCTCTTGGCACATCTGGGGCTCAGTAATGCGCTCTTTCCCCTCTTCACGAAGGCCTGATTCAGTGACTCCTGAGCAGCTGGGGAGCATTGCCTCAGATGCCTCCTGCAGCCCCAATGCCCTGGCAGCCCCCATGTCAGCCTGCCTGTCTGAGCGGCCAGATGGCTGCTGGGCCCTGGCTGTGTGGGAGGTGAGAACTCCATGTCCCGGGCCTGGCTCACCCTTGCCTTTTGGGCGCCAGCTTTTGATTGGGAGATCCCAGGAGCTTGGATCTGGAATCTGAAGTTTCTGGGCCTGGGGTGAAGGAAAGGAGAGGCCCCCTGATTCTTGGTGAGTCTTGTAATTCAGTTCTTCATGGTTGTCAGCCCTCCTGCCAGTGGGACAGGGGCAGCGGTGACGTGGGATGTCTTCCTCCAGGGACTGGGGAGAGGAGCTTGTTGTGCTGTGTGGTGGCCGGGCCCTGGGTCTGCTGTCCGAGGGGTGGGGACCGGAAGTGGGAGAAGGGCTACTGGGGGCAGGAAGCCTGTCTGCCTTGAATCTGCAGGGGAAGTACCCGGGGCTCTAAGTGAGGGGTCTGTGTTCAGCCCAACATGGTGAGGGGGTATACTGCATCTCTGGCTGTAGGGGGAACTTGTGCTCTCTGGTTGGAACAGTTTGCTTCTCTCCAATCTCCTCTCTGCTGACTTCTCCCCTGCTCACTCTGTGCCTGTCCCAGGGGTCCCTGCTGCTGCGACTCACAGGTGCCACATGTTCTGCCTCAGGGCCTTTGCCCTGGCAGTTCCCTTTGCCTGGAACACCGTTCTCTCTGTTCACATGGCTACCTCCTCACTTTCTTCGAGTGTTCACTCAAATCGTACCTTTTCAAGGAGGCATACCCCGACCCCCTTTTAATTCTGCAAACGCCCCCCACCCATAGCACGCCTAACCTACTCTTACCCTGCTCTTTTTTTCTTTTTCCATACCACTGTTAGCTCACAACATACAACATAAGTTCTACGACATATTTATTTGGCTTATTTTTGAATATCTTTCTCTCTTTGCTGGAATGGAAGCCCTCTGGGGACAGGGATCTTTGTTCTGTTCATTACTAGAAGAGTGCTGCATAGTAGCTACTCAGAAAATAAATGAATCTGTCAAAAGAAGATAGGGATGGTAGCTGACCCCACCTCAGAAGGGTTCTGGAGAGTCCACTGGGTACTGTCCGGAAGTAGGCTTTCCAATGTTTTTCAAGTTCACTCTCAAACGAAGACTTACCACCGGGGCGGGGGGTGAAGTTAGAGAGACCCTGAAGTCCACACCAGAGAGGAGGTCCCGCTGGAATAAACGTGTGGCATGGGCCGAACTGGGTGAGGCAGCGGCTCAGGTGGTGAGGTCCGCCATATTGGGCATCTGGATCTGGAGCCACTGGTGGCTTGTTAATAATGGCAGTTAACGCACTGAAGTGTACAGTAGCTTTTCTGGGTAGAAGGGCAGGGATGGAGTTACAGCTCCGTGCTGGGAGGTGGTACAGCTGTAGTGAATCCCAGCTGTGCTGTAGCCTCTCGCCCCTGGGAGCGTCTGGGCAAATGAATGACATATGTTTAGAGACTGGAAGAAGGTCGAAACATATCATGCCCCTCCCCTGGGTCCTGCCTCTTGGTAGGTTGCTCCGGGTTCAAAGTGCAGACTGGGAGAGCCATGGGGCTTGGTGGGCATTGGCTAGCAAGTCCCCAGATTGCTCGCTTGTAGATAGCAGCTACTTACGACTCAGCCTTTTCTGCTGCATCCTACACCTTTGACCTTCCTTCTTCCCCCTATCCTGTTGTGCCGAAAGTCTTCGTTTCTCAACCCCCTGTTATCTAAGGCCCTGCCTTCTACACAGGTGTCGAATGTAAGTAATCTGACCAGACTGTGAGTGTGGGCTGGTGCTAAGCATTGCTATTCGCTGTCAAACGCAATCCCCGTTATCCTGGAAGAGGAGGCCCTACAGCTGAAAGTTGACCTAATCTTTACAGTCAGGAGGGAGTTTGCAGTGATTAAAGAGCCATTTCCTGCTGACATGTTGATATGAGCAGCCTCCAAGTTGTAGAGGAAAGGAGCCGACAGTCAGGACCCCGGGAGAGTGGCTGGTCCTGGCTCGGGCGTGTCCAGGGTGGGGGGCACTTGCTCATGAGATCTCATGAGGCCATCTCAGCACTCCCCTTTGCAGTGTGTGCACCCTTGGGGGATTGTTCCCTGTCACGGTCAAGGTTGCAGAGGGCAGGCTTAAGTTTGAGTAGAGACAGCTGCCATGTGTGAGTTGTTACTTTCCAGCTCTTTGAAGGACTGGAGGACCCAGCAAGAGAGCAGGTTTTGTTCTCCACATGGGCTTATCCCAGGACAAGAAGGATTTATGTATTCATGGGGCCTTCTTATAGAAAGGTAAAGAGGGTCCATGGGAGGCCAGACCTTAGATGAAAGCAAAGAGCTTGGGGAGAAAAATGGGAGTGTGTATCAGGACACTTTCAGATGCAGGTTTAAAAAAATCCAACCCGAAATATCTAGTAAAGTGGGGGATTTATTATTGGCTTTAGGTCTTCCAGTAGAGGTGTGGCTCAAATGGCATCATCGGGGCTTTGCTCACTCAAGTTTTTGGCTGTGCTCCTCCCTCCCCCGCTCACCCTGCCCCTGGCTGTGTTCTGTAGACAGCTCTGTCTCCGGGAGGGGGAAGATGACTGCTGACAGCCTCAGACGCCCCTACTCCTGGCTTGGCACCAACATCGGATCAAAGGGACTTCATATCCCCTCTTATGTAGAAAAGGCATAAGACTGGTGCCATGTGGGGATGTGACCATGTGGATCCCCACTGCGAGTGGGCTGGGCCAGGAGGACGTGGTGGTGAGGACCATGACCACCCATGGTCCCATGACCACGTGGGTCAGAGCACCCACAATGGGAGCCACATAATCCTCCACTTCCTCTGCCACTCCTCTCTTGGGCTCATGTTTCCTTCCATTTACCATTCCCCATGGCCAAGGGTTACTCACTGTAGGTTAGAATGAGGAGGTAAAAATTTTAAAGAATAAATGTGAATTTTTGCCTTTCAGATCAGTTGTACGTGTAGGAAAACTGCTGAGAAATCGCTCCAATTCAGTCACTGCTGGGTGACTCCTGTTTTCCTCCTTTTCAAACGGGGGTGTGTATGGCAGTTGCCTTGTACGCATCCCACCGTTGTATGTTGGATGTGTAGGGGACAGATAATGTGTCGCTTTTGTTCACAGGCCTTTAGATCGAGGCTATGTCATACCTATGGGACGTCAATGGTACCTGGATCTGATTTAGATGGAGAGACCCCTGGATGTCAAGTTGGAGACCTTGCTGGAGAGCATGAGGACATTTTGAACATTGGAGGGATGTGAATTGTGGCAGAGTGGTTGTGGCTGTGCTTGAGTGTGTTTTTGACTGATCCGCATGATGGTATTGCTTATCCCACATGTTCTGTTTGTAATGTGGCCTGACAGCCCACCATTAAGAGGTAGAATCTTTGTCCCCCACTCTTGGAACCTGGGTGGGCCTTTGTGACTGCTCCAAAGGGTTGAGTGTGGGGGCCATAGTGCTATGGACTTTCAAAGCTATCATACAAGTTGATAAAGCCAGCTACCACTGGTCCTTCCTCTGTTAGGATGCTTGCAGGGAAGCTCAGGCCATGGGGAGAGGCTGCATGTAGGTGCTTTGGTCATCATCACCTACATGCATCAGTCACCAGACATCTGAGTGAGAAAGTTTTGGTCTCCAGCTCCAGGCCCCATCTGCCCACAACTACATGAGAGATTCTCAGAGAGAACCACCTCATCAAGGCTGCCAGCCTCCAAAATTGAAAGAGATGATGATGATAAATGATCATTGTTTCATGTCACGAAGTTTGGAGTTTTATTCTACATAATAATAAAACATGAGAAGGGTTGATATGGAGATTTGAGGGGGAATTTCAACTGTCCACAATCTTGAGATGAACTTGGGCCGTGACTACCTAAGCAGCTGAACTACTTTTTAAGAACAACAATTTAGGTTGCAAGGAAGCTCCCCTGTGTGTGTGGTTAATTAGGGAAGTCAAAGTAGGCATTAAGCAGGTGGTTGAATTTTTGAGGTGGAAGAACAGAGTTAGTGGGATATTTGGCTAACAGTATTATAGACATTACCAGAAAGATCTAATATTTCTCAGAAACTTTCCTTCGGAGGGTGGAGTTATAGGAATAGAATCACCAGTTCTCAGTTTCCTTCTGATTAAGTCATCTTCTGATTAAGTTGATGTCTTGCTCTGGAGGAGTATAGCTGTGTGAACCTTCCTGGGGACTCCATCAGTCCTCATGCCTGGAGTCATTTTTGCTGATGATCTGTCAGGACTCAGACCCTGCAGACCCCTCCTGAGCTGCCCTGCTCTCACTTGTTATTCTCACTGCAGTTAGCACCTGCCCCTTTGACTTAGGCCTCATGCAGTATTTGCTTCCCCTGTCCCCAGGACACATTCATTAGTGGGCAGGCAAGGCTGCACACCATCTGGCCTCACTTTTCCTGGCTGTCTTCCTCACCTGCAGCCTTCCAGAAGAACTGGTAGCTCCATGAATATACCACAACTTCTCTTGGGCCCTCACCAAGGCTGTTCCTTTCTTCTGCTGGAATTGCTATTCACTTCTGCTCTCTTTCCTCTCCCTCCATCCCCATCCCTTGCCCCTCTACAGGAAGTACACTTCTCCCACATTTACTCATCTTCATCTACCAATGCCTATTCACTTCCCAGGTCTCCATGAAGAAGCCCCTACCTCCAGGAAGCCTTACATAACGCTGCCAGGACTGCTTCCCTTATCAAACATTATTTCACTCTTTTGTCATTGGTTGTTGGTTCCTATGAGAAGGTGACCTCTCTGAGGGCAGGGACTGTGTTTGGCTCATCTCAGGACATGCTTTTGTCAGTCTTGTGTCCCTCACCAGCCTAGGACCTCCTTTAGGCTGGGGCCAGGCTTTCTCTTTATACCCAATGAGGATGGACACTTAGGGCTTCATGAAGCTTGTTGACTGACTGACCAGTAAGTTTTGCTGAGAGCATTCAGAGACCGAATCATGTACGAGTTTGTCAGTCTAGCATAATGGACGAAAGACCTGTTTGAGCCATGGCTGCTTGGTGTGGCAGCCATGGAGGTGGGCTGCTGGGGTCTCCTGCGAGGAAGAACTTGTGGAAGAGCAGCGGGGAGGGTGTTTAGCTGACAGCCTCCAGCTGTGGCACCTTTGGGATCCTTCACAGGGTTTTAGCCAAGGTGGCTTTCAACCTGGGCTTCTTTCAGCCAGTGGCTGAGCGTGGAGGGTACACCAGGGCCTGGACATTTCTGCTCAGGGACCCTGGGCAGGGGGCCCGGGACCCCCCACCCCAAGGGCAGTCTTTGCATTGGGTCAAGACCTGAGACCCCTTTACAGGGGTCAGACCCGAGGCTCCCCTGCTACCCCCTGCCCCCCACTGCATTATCCCAGGAAATCTTTTACATCTATCTTGTCTTGGCATCTGTGTCTCAGAGTCCAGCTAACACACTTTGTGACATAAGACAAGCTTCTTAACTGGTCTGTGCCTCAGTTTCCTCATCTGTTAAATGGACATAGTAAAAGTAATGATTTCATGGTTTGATAGTGAAGATTAATTACATATTAAGTGCTTATGTGGTTTCTGTCACATAAGTACTCAAAGTAAGATGTCAGCTGTGGCTACCTACTACCCATAAACCAAACGATTTGGTGCTTCCAAGAGCATGTCTTTCTCATCTGTCTACACCCAGCACCCAGCACCAAGCTCAATATCTAGCACATAGTAGATGCTTAGTAAAAGCTTGGTGAGCCAATGGAGGTCAGTGATGCAAAGCAATGTTTCACAGCTGGAATAGCAAATTGCTGAACTAGTCTCTGTGAGAGGACCTGCTTCTGGAGCAGAACCCATTTGAGTGAAGACTCCTATCAGCTGAGCCAGGATGAGGGGACCCTGTGAGCCACCAGCAGGGCACCTTTGTCCTGGTCAGTCCTGCCGGCAGGTGGATTTTCAGACCCCAGAGCTGCCCCATCATATGGCAGGGAGAGGGGTGAGTAAGGGAAATCTTTGTCCTCTGTGGAAAGATGTCCTTCATGCCCCTCCTGGAAAAGGCCAGGCTCTGGGTGCCCCTTCCGGTGTGCTGGGCCAAACCCAGTCTCAGAAAGTATGCGCAGGTGCATGGGTCTCAGGATGACACCTGACCTTGAATCAGAGCCCTTCCATGGACAGGAAGTGACTATTCTCTAGGACTTGGCTTTCCAAGGAGTTAAAAGGAAGCAATAGGGTGGAGACCAAGGGACACCCTCTTGTCTACAGGGTCACAGGTGGTGTGCTGTGGGACCAGTTTTGTGGGTTAGGATCCCTGAGCCCTGACATCTGTCCCACTGGAGGTCCATCAGCTGCTGAAACCCAACACAAATCTACCCCCTGGGCCTGCGGGCAGAAAATGCTGCAGACTTAAGTGGCTTCAATTAGCTGTCCTTTGGACAGTTCATTTATGAGGTGAATATTTGGAAGTAACCTTTATTGAGTGGAGATGTTGCAAAGGGACTTTTTACCTGGGGATCTTTTCTGGCACACAGCTTGCCCGAGCTGAGCTGACCTCTGTGGTTTAGAGAAAGCTGTTTTTTTTCCTTGGGAACTTGGGGCAGAATCTCAGAGAGTCAGACCCTCGGGGGAAAATGCAGCTCCTGTTTACTGAGAACTTTCTGTGTGCCTGAGGCAGTTCTAAGCACTTTGGAGATATTGTTTCTAATAAATCCTCACAGCAGCTCCAGGGGGTGGGAGAGGGGGCATGAGGACCCACAGTTTACAGATGAGGAACTAGCTGAGGTAGAGACAAAGTGACTTGGGGAGGCCACATAACTGGGAAAGTCAGGGTTTCAAGCCTAGTGGCTTGGGTCTCAATGTCCTATCTCTGCCTGTCACTATACTCAGAGGGAAAGGGAGCTGGGGCAGGAGAGCACTGCTTAGTATGTCAAAGGAACACAGGACTTAACTGAAAGAGCTCTCAGTGTCCAAAGCTGGAACAATTTGAACAAGGAAATAAAGCATTATTGGGTTATTACCCAAAGTATAAAATAAAATCCATACATTCATACTTATACAAACAATTGAATACAAAAAAATCTGTGCGGAAGAATTCTGAATAATTTATATAGAAAACCCTCAAAGAGATGGAACATAACCACACCCCTGTGCATAGTGACTTCCTTCCAAAGAGTAAAGTACACAGAAGGGGGGACACAGAGTAACCTCATGGTGGAGAAACATGACCAGCACAGCCCCAGCCGGGGGACCAAGGTCAACACCAACAGTGATAAGTCAGGTTCATAGCATGTAGCTTTCAGATTATGTGATGGAAATGACACTTTACGTCTATGGTCTTTCTCTCAATAGCCCACAACCCCAGTCAAATCATGAAAAAAACCATCAAACAAATCTCAATAGAGGTCATTTTACCGAACCCTGACCAGTACTCCTCAAAACTGTCAAGGTCATCCCAAACAAGGGAAGTCTGCGAAACTGCGACAGCAAGAATTGCCCAAGGAGACACAGTGACTCAATGTAATGTGGTGTCCTGGATGGGATCCTGGCACAGAAAAACTCATTAGGTGAAAACTAAGGAAATCTGGATCAAGTATGGACTTTAGTTAAAAGTAAAATATCACTGTTGGTTCATTAGTTGTAACAAATGTACCATACTCACGTGAGATGTTAATACTAGGGGAAACTGGGTACAGAGTAGGCGGGAACTCTGTACTGTCTTCACCATTTTTCCGGAAATCAAAGACTGTTCTGCAAAATAAAGTTTACTAAAAAAAAAAAAAACCAAAAACAAAAAGCCATCATAACAGGTTAAGAAAGAGACTGCAGAAGAATGTAGAAACTTCTGTATTTTAGTACTTTTAACAGCATGTTTTTCTGGCTTTTTGAACAGAGGCCTGCATGTTCATTTGCACTGGGCCCTGCAAATTATGTTGCTGGTCTTGGTGCCAGATGTCCAAGCTGTCACTGATCCTGGAGACAGACTGGGGTTTTCCAAGGTAGTAATATTCTCTACAGGGCGTTTCTTGGCCAGAACCACCAGAGCATAGCAGGATTGTTCTGGTGGAGGAGGAGTTCTCTTCAAGGGAGTATAACCTGAGGGCCTTGCTCACTAGTTAAGAATATCCTGGGTCCTCTGAGGGGCACCTGGGTGGCTCATTCGGTTAAGCATCTGGCTCTTGATTTTGGCTCAGGTTGTGATCTCGGGGTCATGGGATTGAGCCCCGCATTGGTCTCTGTTCTGGGTGTGGAGCCTGCTTGGGATTCTCTCTCTCCCTATCCCGCTGTCCCTCCCACCCCCCTCCCAAGAAAAGACTATCCTGGGGCCTGTGATGGTCTTGGCCCCAAAGCCCAACCAAGGTGCACTTTCTGGGGGCAGGGCATGACCATGGGCACCATGGGGGGGTGTGTCCAGCAGGATAGGAGCTAAGCTTTGCTCTCTAGGTATCTGTGGCCTAAGTGGAAAGGTGAGAAGCCCTCCTCATAGACAAAGATGACCCATGACTGGCTGGGTGGGCAAGGAGGGACCAAAAGGAATGTCAAATGGATGTAAAAAGGAATCACATACTCCTGGGGGTCGTGGTTAAGAAAGCTTCCAGGAGGAGGAGAGAAGAGGTGCTGCTGAGCCCTGATGCAGGGGCACAACTCAAAGTTGAGATGAAGCCCAGGCAATGGTCTCCAGGGTAGAGGAGTTTGAGTTGGAGAGGAGCAGGAAGAGGCTGCAGAAATAGGTTGGGAGAAATGAAGCGTCTTGAAAGTCTAGCTAAGCAGTTGGGACTGGAAGACACCATGACTTTTGAGCAGGGCTGTGACATGGTCATGTGTGTGGTTCGGAGAACCTCCAGGTACAGCATGGAGGGTTTCATTAGAGGAAGGGACAAGGAGAGTATTGCAGTTCTCTGGGCCTGCTGGGAGAGAGGGTGAGACCAGAACCAGGGTCGTTCTATCCCTGCATGCTCCATCTGTAGGCACCCCATGGCATGCCATAGTCTGTTTTACTTTTTAAATCATCCACAGAGAGTGCATGTCCTAGAGAAGCTGCTTGGTAAAGAAAGTACTGATGTGGTTGGCGTGTCTGCACTGGTCCAGCCTGCCCTGCTTCCTAGAGCCTCCTCTCCTCCTTAGTAGCCCCGGGGAGGAGTTGTGGTGGGTTGGCCTTCAGCTAGGCCAGGCCAGCCTAAGACAGATTTCATCGTGGCACCATGAGCAGTTGGGTCGGGAAATGGGACTGGTGACACCAAGCCCTGGAGAAGGAAGTACAGCCGTTTACAGGGCACCCTCCAAGGAGCCGCTGGGGGGTGTGGGCACCAGCCTTTGCTGGGTTCCAGAGCCCAGCTGCCAGCTCAGCAACGGCAGTCCTTCCGGGCGCCTCAGGGCTCTCCAGCTCCCTCCTGTCGGCCTCTGCATGCCTCCCCACGTCCCTGCCATTCTCCCAGCTCCCCGAGCACACTATACCTGTTGCCTTCCCAACCCTGCCCGATGTTCCTCCCCCCAACTCCTGCTCACCCGTCACCGTCCAGACCCAAGCCCTTCTCTGAGGCAGCCTCACTTGGCCTCCAGACCACAGGGCTGTGTGAGTCCCCAAGGGTCAGCTATCTGTATTTCACCCCTTACCCTGTGTAGTTTAGGCTCTTGCAGAGTTTACATTGGGAGCTCCCTGAGGGCAGAGAGGGCAGGACAAGGTCATCCCACATCTCTGTTTCCTACCTTTCAGGGCTGTGGGTCCTGGCTGGGAGGATGCTGGCAGGATTCATTTGTGCTCCTGGGAGCTTCATGTGAGTGGAGGTTGGGGTTGGGGGGCTGATCTCTTTGACTGCTGGATGGTTTGGCTTTGGGGCTTCCCTCTACCCCTGGGCTTACCTGGACCCCCCCCCCCCACCCCCCCTCTCCCCATCCCTTGCCATGCCCCACTTCCTTCTCTCTCATCAGGTGCCTGCTTGCTGCTAACTTACCCCTGCCAGGCCGGAGAACCCAAAGCTGCTGAGTTCTCTCTTGTCTTTGGATGCCAGTGCCTCATTCGGATCCATGGATGAACCCCTTCCTGTCACTCTCTGTACAGGATCTCCCTTTGCTTCCCCAGAGGCCTTCGGGGCTGAGTGCCCCAAGGCAGGGCTGCATGAGGACAGGAGTTTGGCTTGGGTGGAGAGGTCTTCAGCATCCCTTGAAATTTTCTTCTATCTTCATTTATTCAACCAATACCATTTGAGTTTTTATCTCCTATCAAGCAGTAAGAATACAGAGGTTAAAAGGAGAGTTCCTACCCTCCAGGTGCTTGTACTCTAGTGATGCAGAAGGGCAAGCAAACATCATTTTGAGACCATGTCATAGGTATTAGAGGCTTAAGGAGCACAGACTAGCCTCTCATCCAGTCTTGGTGGGTCAGGAAGTGCTTCCCTGTGGAAGTCACAACTGAGGCCAGGAGTGCCCTTCCTCTGACTAGGGGTGCCAGTCCAAACCCAGGTCCCTGTCCCCTGGAGCAAGCTCTAGAGAGGACCAGGGAGGCCCCGAGGGGCCCCGAGCTTGGAGGAGGTGGGGGGAGGAAGGGGGTAAGGGGGAGAAGGGAGAGGGATGTAAATGCAGTGCTAAGGGCAGTTAGCAGCACCAGGGCCCAGGTCTGGATGGATGGGCGGCCCAGCTGCCTGGGCACTGAGCCTGTGTGCTGCTGGCCCGACTCCCACCCGTCCTTCCTTTGCCTCAGGACAAGGCTGGGCTTATGTGGGGGCCTGAGTGACCCCAGCTGGAACCGGAGGGCTGCGGGTCCCTGAGCTGTCAGCCTGGCCTTTGTCATCAGCTCCTTGGCAGGGTCATGATGGTAGAACTGCCTGTCCCACCACATATGGGACAAAATGGGGGGTGGTGCTGACCTGCCAGCCCAGCCTCTTTCCACTTTCCTCCCTGGATCTGAGCAAGTGAGAACAAACACAACATACTTTTAGTCCAACCTCAAGGGGCTTTGATCTTGACCTGCCAAGGCCATTCCTGGGCACTCTGTGCTGCTGTTTCTAGCCAGATCACTGTTTGTGGAGAGAGAAGTAGAGCTCACTGAAGATCTGGTGTGGATACCCTGACCTCGGTTCTGGGGAATGTTCTGGAGGCACCATGCCAAAGTGCTGTACTTTTGAGGCTCCATAGATGTTCAAGAGCTGTGGACTTTGAGGGCTAGAAGTGTCTTGGGGGGCATCCCAGCCCAAATCCCTTCCATGGGGAGTCTCAGCAGGGATACCCCCTGGAATCACAAACTGGAATCACTTGGTACAGTTTCAGATTGTCCCCTGAGGGATTCAGCTCCTCTCCTCCCCGGCTGCATGTGCAGATGTGAGGAGGAGAGTGTGACCCAACCGTGTTGTGTTGGAAGGGACACATGATTGGAAATCACAGTCACTGCGTCCCTCATCTGCTAGCCCCTGTCTGGATGCCTCCAGTTATGGGCCTTCCTGCCACACGATGACAGACAGCTGAATCGTTGGTGAACTTAGGTCACTGATTCTGGTTGGAGGGGAAATACAACCTTTGAAATTGGCAAACCTGGATTTTCATCTCCCTTCTGCTGTTGAATACATCCACATCCTTGTCAAGATACTTACCACCTCCGAGAACCACCTTCCCTGGCTGTGAAATGCGGATAATGATGCTGACTTCTCAGCATTTTTGTCCAGATTACAGTGGGCGTAAATAACGAGCATGGAGAGCTTGTCCTAATACCTGGCTGGTCCCTGGGTGTCTGCTCTTTTCCTCAGTTCTCTTGAGCTCTGGAGCACCTGTTGGCTTCCTTGTCTGTGAGGTTGTGCTTCAGGTATCCCCTCACCTCCCATCCATTTCCTGGTAACCAATGGAAGCATCCAGGCATTTTTATTAAACACAGAACAGGCTGAGCTGCTGTGTATTCATCTGTTCGGGCTGCCGTAACAAAGAATCACAGACCAGGGGGCCTAAACCACAGGAACTTATTTTTCTCACAACTCCAGAAGCTAGAAGTCCTGGGTCAGGGTGTTGGCAGGGTTGGTTTCTTCGGGGACCTCTCTCCTTGGCTCCAGCCAGCCATCTCCTCCCTGTCTCTTCTTGTGGTCTTCCTTTGTCCATGTCTGCGTCCTGATCTCCACTTCTTAAAAAGGACACCAGTATATAGGATGAGGGCCCACCCTCATGACCTCATTTAAACTTAATTACCTCTTTAATCTAAAGCTACCTCTCCCTGTAGAGACAGTCACATGCTAAGGTACAGCCCATAACAAGATGTCACAGGAAAACCCAGATGTTTAAAGTAGTTGAGTTGAAGTGACAAGCTGAACGAGATCCATTTTGGCCTATTTGTTGTTGAGGTGCCTGGTGGTCCTGTCCCGAGGCCCAGCTGGGTGGAAGCTGCCCACCCTGGGCCTGGGCCACTGGCGAAGCTTAGCAGCGTGCGGGCCGCTCTGCCCTCTCAACTGGATGGCCATGGAGTACATTTCCATCACCGACACTTTGGAATGTTTTATAGGGCTAATTTCTGCTTGTTAGCAGCCACATGTCTTAATCAGCTGCTCATTCATTTCTGTAAAGGCTTCTGACACTTCTGACTAGCCCCAGAGCATTTGGTGTGGCATAGACATGAGTGCGCTCTCAAATCCAAGTGCACTCACGCCCTGGGACCGCGCCAGAATCCCCGACTTCTTCCATTATTCTTAGTCTTGAAATGGTGGGAGCAGGCATTTCAAAACCAGACTGGGGTTTTTGCAAACATATTTTGGCCTTCCTGCCTACCTATTTTTATTTCCTTCATATTTGGAAAGAGAAAATTCCCAGACAGGGGCCTGGGAATCAGGGCTGTTCTCAGGTCAGCCAGTTCGTTTCCTTCTTCTCGCCTCTGCCTTTGCAGGGGAAGCGATGGGTTGACTGCAGTGTGGTTTCCCCACCTCTCATCCGATGGTCCACCCCACCCAGGGAAGGGCCCGGTGGAGCTAGCTGTTCCTGAGTTCTTGCAATTGTGGTCCCCTTGCAGATGAGCTGAGGCACAGGGCCGTGGAGGCAGCTCCCCAGGTGGAGGGAGTGTCTAGATCTGGGTGGGTCTTGTCCCCTTGTTTCAACTGGATTTATGCTTCCCACATACCTGTCCATCCTACCGGGCCCTGCAGACTAGCAGGCTGGGAGCTGCCAACTTCATCCAGACTCTGCATCAGGAAAGTGAACAAGGTTTAGCCCTGTTGGCAGCTCCTGATCTTCTTTCTACCTCATTGAATGTCCACTGGCCTAGGCCACCAGAACATAGATGTAGCTCCTTTCCTCTTGGCCACGTACCACAGGGAACATGAACCCAGACAAAGGCTCCTTGCCCTGCTGTGTCTTTCCTGGATGCAAAGCCTCTCTTACCTGCTTTTGGTGATGCCTCGGGGACATTGTCTGTGGGGAGGGGCAGAGGCTCGTTTGTCTTTTTCGCTGTATCGAGACAGCTTTAGAGGCAGTGGGTGTTTGAGTGAAGGCTGACCCCCAACTAGGAGAGTTTCTGTGACCTCCATCCATCAGCAGGAGTGCTTGGGTGTGAGTGACAGTGAAATAGCCCAACACATTTGTTTGGCTTTTATAAACATTTGTTTGAACATTTTTTTTTTTTCTTCCCTGCTGTGCATTTTCTAGGGACAGGCAATGATGCTAGCTTGTCTTCCCTCTCGCTCTTCGTAATGGTGCTGTGCGTGAGAGTCAGTATGCATTTATTTAAGGAATCATAAATGTTAATTTCCTTTTTAGGAAAAAATAATCATTAAATGTCCACCCACCTGTGCCCCAACCAAATTCAGTGGAATGAGCACCTTATCTGTCTTGATGGGAGGAGTCGAGGCCAATAGCAAACCTTGTACCTGGGAAAGGATGAGCGTCGGCAGTAGGGACTGTGCCCATGTAGAACCCTTTCAGATATGGCCTATTCATGGTGAAGTCCCTTGAAACCATGGCAGGCCGGGGCCAGGCGAGAGATCTCAGGAGGGGATAGCCTGGAGAATCCTGGGGTGGCAGAAAAAGTATCTCCAGTGTCCCAGGGGCCATCTTGTGATCACCTCTGTGTGGCTCCGGTGGGTAGAACTAGGATCACTGGGTGAACATTATGGTGCGGTTAATCTCAGCTCACTGCTAAGGACTGACTGCCCCCTGCAGAGCTGTCCAGCAGGGGTGGGGAACAGTTGGAGGCTGGCTGACCACTCGGCTGGGTTGGGTGCAGGTGTGTGCTGGCCACTCCTCTTTGCCTCTGAGCATCCTCCTGAGATTTTAAATTTTGCCTGGAGCATAGGAGCTGAGCATCCTCCCTCCTTCCCTTCCTTTTTCCTTTCTTCTTCCTTCCTTGGGGGTCTCCCTTTCCCTTCTTGTTATCCCCACTGGGGACAGGATTCTCAGAGACAGTTGCAGAAGGTCACAGGTACAAGGTAGAATTGGTTGGTGCTCAGACATCAATGCAGACAGAGAGGCAGAGCCGGGCATGCTAACAGTAGTCCTTTCCTGTGGAGATCTCTCCCGTGCCGGGAGCTTTGCAAGAATGATTCTAGTCCTTATCACCGCCCCATGGGGGATGCATCATAATTTCTGATTGCTGATTGCAGAAACTGGCAATGATACTGGTAAGTGGCAGCTAGGATTTGATTTTGAAGTTCTTGATCATTTCATACAGCCTCTCGTAGACTCAGAATGCATGATTTCTGTGGAGGGCTCCTCAGAAGCACGTGAACCCAAATCTTTCATTTTAGAGTCAAGGAATCTGAGGCCTAAAAAGGGAGGGAGACTTTCCTAAAGCCATCATGCTAGAGAGTAAAAGAGAAGACATTAGAACCTGGATCTCCACTAGACTTGCAGTCTAGTGGAATGTCAGGATCCTAGCCTTAAAATGGGGTGTTCAGATTGCCACAACTGTTGTGTACTATTTCTGATGCATATTACCTTTGGCAGCTTTACACTGACATGAATGAATTCTATATGAATTTTGAAGTTATTTTAGAATATATTTTATACATTGTTCATAACATATTTATATAGTCAAGTGAAACTTAGAGAAATAGCTTCTGCTTTTTTGGCTGTTCCCCTACATTTTTCATTGTGTCTCATTACACACACACACACACACACACATGTAATATATAATATATATAATTGAAACATATATTTTCTGAAATAATACTTACCCTCACTGTGTGTGATACATTTTGAGATTTTCTCTTCTCGTCTACTGTGTTCTGTTTTGTTAAAAATATGCTGGTTGTGAACCATCTAAATTGATTTCACGACATATTAATGGTTCGCGACCCACAGTTTGAAACACCATGACCTAAACAGTCTCTTAATCAGACATGGTTTTAAAAAAAAATCATTACAGAGGCTATGTAAAGTTGCCAATTATCTTCGGTCGTAAATGTTAAAATAGTAAGCTTTGAGTTTCAGAGCGTCAAAAAAGGAATTGCATACATGTGAAAAATCAAATGGAACAGGTTCAGATTCTCTCCAGACCACAGCTGATCTGTGATCCTCCTGGTAATGTGTGATGTTGAGGTTTCTTCTCTGCCTTGATTTCTGAACTAGCTGGAAAAAGCTCAAGATACAGACGAGAGTGGTTGTTACAGCCACAAGGCAGCACGCCCAGAGCTGGCCTCTCCCTTCCCCAGGCACACTGCCTCTAGTCTAAGGTTCTAGTAATTCACCAAGGTGTGTGTACACTGGATACTCATTCTGTATGCTGGTGGGCAGTTAAGATATGATGCTTTATTGATTGATTGATTGATTTTAAAGATTTATTTATTTATTTTAGAGAGACAGAGAGCGTGAGCGGCAGGGGAGGAGCAGAGGGAGAGGGAGAATCCTGAAGCAGAGTCCCCGCTGAGCGCAGATGCAGGGCTCGATCCCAGGACCCCGAGATCATGACCTGAGCCAAAACCTAGAGTCTGATGCTTAACCAACTGAGCCACCCAGGCGCCCAGGTCTGATGCTTTATATATTCCTAGGAGCATGATTGACCCTCAACGCTCCTCCAAAAGCCACGTCACTTGATACTGTCAACTGCCTTCAGTTTTCCCTATGCTATTCTGTATATCCTTTTCTGTTTTAGTCCTTTTTCTCTGCTTACAGTCTGCTTAGACTGACTGCTTCCATGGACTCCTGAAATGGCTCTTTCCATTGGTACAATGGCCTTCTAGCTCACAGCAACCAAGTTTTCTTTCACTCCTTTCAGGATCCATCCATCCATTTATCCATCTACCCAAAAGTGCCTGAAGTTAGGAAAGTCCCCTCTTAGAGGATAGTATTTAAGCCAAGACCTGATTGAAGGAGATAGTCACATGCAGATTTGGCAGAATAACATCTCAAGAAAAAAAAATGGCAATTGGGAAGCCTGAAGCCAGAAACAAGCCTGGCATATTTGAAGAATGAAAGAGGGCCAGATTGGCTGGAGCAAGATGGCCATGAGGAGAATGGTGCACATGAGGTTGCAGAATTGGGTGGTCATTGAAACACTAAAGAATCAGCATGGCATAGATGCTGACCAATCAGAACAGACATGGCTAGCTAGAGGCCAAACTATGCAGTGTCTTGTGGGTCATAGTAAGGAGTTTGGAATTTACTGTGTCATGGTGGGAATTCACTGGAAAGCTTTTAAAAAGGGAACAACACAATCAGATTTAAGATTTAAAAAGACCCATCTATAAAACAACGAGATACAGCTACACACCTATGAGAATGGTCCAAAACACTGACAACACCAGATGCTAGAGAGGATGTGGTACAACAGGAACTCTCATTGATCACCGGTGGGAATGCAAAATGGTACAGAAGATAGTTTGTCAGTTTCTTACATAACTAAACATAGTCTTACCATATGATCTAGCAATTGTGCTCCTTGGTATTTACCCAAATGAGTTGAAAACTTATGTCCATACAAAAAAAAAAACCCCACACATAAATGTTTATAGTAGCTTTATTCATAATTGCCAAAACTTGGAAGCAACCAAGATGTCCTTTGGTAGGTGACTGGATAAATAAACTGTGGTGTATCCAGACAATGAGATATTATTCAGTGCTATAAAGAAATGAGCTATCAAGCCATGACAAGACATGGAGGAAACTGAGGTGCATATCACTGAGAGAAAAGAGCCAGTCTGAAAAGGCTACATATTATATGATTCCAATTATACCACATTCTGGAAAAAATAAAAAAATGGAGACAGTAAAAATATCAGGGGTTGGGGGAAGGAAGAGATGAATAGGTAGAGCACAGAAGCCTTTTAGGGCTATGAAACTATTATGTATGATACTATAGTGGTGGGTACATGTCATTGTAGATTTGTCAAAACCAAGAGGGAACCCTAATATAAGCTATGGATTTTGGGTGATCAAGATGTCAACATGGGTTCATCCATTGTAACCAATGTGCCACTCTGGGGGGGGGGGGGGCATTGATAGTTGAGGAGGCTGTGTGTGTAGGGTGGGGGCAGGTGGTATATGGGAACTCTTCGTACTTTCTGCTCAGTTTTGCTGTGAACCTAAAACTTCTCCAAAAAATGAAGTCATTCTATTTTAAAAAGTTAGAGAGACCATGCTAGCTGCTGTATGAGGAGTGGATTGGGTGGGGGCAAGAGAGGAAGCCAGTTAGAGGACCTTATAGTCAGTGGTGGGGCACCCGGGTGGCTCAGTTGGTTAAGCGTCTGCCTTCAGCTCAGGTCATGATCCCAGGGTCCTGGGATCCAGCCCCGCATTGGGCTCCCTGCTCAGTGGGGAGTCTGCTTCTCCCTCTGCTGCTCCCCCTGCTTGTGTTCCCTCTCTCTCTCTCTGTCAAATAAATAAATAAAATATTAAAAAAGAAAAGAAAAGTGGAAATGATTGATTAAAAAAAAGAGATATCAGTGGCTTAGACTGATATTTTGATGATAAAAAAGGGAAGAAGTAGTCAAATTTGGGATGTATTTGGAGGTAATGTTGCCAGAACTTGCTGATGAATCAGATGTAGCGTATGAGCGAAGTGGAGGCAAGGGAGCAACACTTTGGGTTCAGATCTTTCCACGCTGGTGTCCTACAGAGTGATACAGAGCAAAGGAGGTAAACGTGTTCAAGGGGGAGAACAGAGTGCCAACCACAGAACCTGAGCTGGAGGAGGGGGAGGGCAAGAATGCCTGTGTGTGTCTGAGGGAGGGGGGGAGGTGGCGAGAGAGGAAAGGGACTGTCAATTGAGCATCTCAAGGAGGGCTGAGTTGCTGGATGCTCTAGATTGCAGGAAGAGGTGGCCGACCAAAGACTGAAGCTACTTGACATTCCAGAAGTAATGCAGTTATTGATTGAAATAACTGTCTGTAAAGATAAAAAGTACAACCATAGGAGTTGGTGGTTGAGGTGGGATGGAGGAAAAGATCACTGCATCTGTCAGAACCAAGGAGTGGAGAGACCAGAGAGATGGGGATGGATCATCTTTGTGAATGTTCAAGTTGCCAAGAATGACAGGAGTGGTGGTAGACAGGCAGTGAGCCAAGTGCTAAAGCCATCAGTGAATGAAGGAGGGTTGTTCGTGACAACAAGGCACAGTGGTGGGTGGTGAAGTCTGAGGACTTGCCCCTCTAAGAAGCAAGGGCTTTGAGAGGGGAAGAAGAAACAACCTGAAAGGAGCACTGAGGGGCAAAGAGAACATTTACCTCCCTTCCGTACCCTTTGGGCCTATAGGAGAAGAAATAGCTTCTCATTGAGAGGATTCTAGAAGTGATATTTTGGGGTACAGTAAGGACAAGATGGGAGAGAGAATGTCCCCAGAAGAGGTGATGGTCGAGCCGACTTTGGAAGGAGGGCTTGTCTCGCTAGGTGGGAATATTTTGACTCTCTGTGCCTGTCTCAGCTGATTTTGGGTAAATTCCAAGGCTGAGTATTCCCACATGTATTTAAAGGATGGACTAACTTTAATTGCCTGCTAAGAAGTGGACTAACTCTTTACATTTGGGAAAGGGAGTGGGTGTCTACTTTCAGGGAAAGAGAAAAGAGAAGAAAGAGCAATGCCATAGTGGATTTTTCTTCTCATTCTGTCTTCTGGATGGGACTTCAGGCTTCCAGAGACAAACAAGCACAGAACAATGGATTTGAGGTGGCGGGAGAGAAGAAGAGAAGGTTGCAGGAGGGTGGCATCTTCCTGGGTACAGATATGAACACGACTCAGTTGTTTCACTGTGGGCTTCTTCCATGTGTTTCAGTGTTGTTCCATGTAGAAATGTGGCCTGCAGATTGTCCCGCATTGGGCTGACACCTCCCCTCTGGCCCCCACAATTCCTTGCCAGTGGTAAGTTTTTTGGGTTATTTGCTCCCAGCAATTATTTTTCAGAAGGCTTTATTCTCTACTTAATTCCATATCTGGAGCCATCTTGGTTAGTAAGCTATTTGAGTCAGCTTGCATGTTGGAGTTTTAAATGACAAAAGGATGGCACTGGGTCCCTTCTTCCTCAAAAGCCAAACACAAGCAGGAATTCAAAATTGAGTGGCACTCTAGCAGTTCTGTGCGACTCTGTGTCCTGCCCACTATCCTCTGGGCTCAGTTTGCAAAAGCCTCTCCCTCCTCTTACTCTCAAGCAAGGGCTCTCTGAACTGCATCTCTTGCCCTGAATGTTGAGGGTGGCTCCCTTGCCTTAGGTTGGGAAAACACAGAGAGGACTTGGGGGAGCTAAGAGAGTGGGACAAGTTATCTGAAAGTCCTGGAGGCCAAACCACAGGGTTTGAATCTTCAAGGTGGTGGGAGTCACATATATATGAAGGAAGTGACATGACTGGAGCCTGGCATCTCTTCTGGGACAGCCCCTGAGGAAGAAGCTGTGACTTTTGCGTGAGATCCTGGGCAGCCTGCCATGGCGCCTTCTCTGGGCCTCAGGGAAGCACTGTCTGCTGGTTGGGAAAGTAGACTACGTCTCCCTTGGGCTGAGGTCATTATTAGTGATAATGTGGCCCCAGGGACTAAAACTACACATGAGCCAGCCACACACTTCCCTCAGGCCAAGAGCTCCAGTGTCTTCCTCAGGCTCTTGACCCAGAATAGCAGCAGCTTCTAAGCCACCAAACAATTTGCCTCATTTTCTTTGTTTCAGTGTCCTTGGGCACAGGCATCAAGTGACACCCACTGAGCTTTCCCAACGATGGAGTCCAGGTCTGTAGATTCAAGGCTGGACCCAAATCTTGGCATGGAGGCTACTCTGCCAGTGGCAGGTGTCCCGGCCTTCCCTGGCATCAGCCGCTCTCCCATTGCTGGAGATGGTCTCAGAGCCAAGGCCTGGTCAACCCGGAGCTACTTTCTGGTGGCCAAGATCTCATTTTGATACACATATCCCTCTGCCCCTCCTTACTCTCAGTTGCACCACACCACACCACACCAACAGATCCCACCTACTACATGCCCCGTGGTTACACACACACAAACCATATCACACGCACCACATTCACATACACACACATCACAGAGCTCACAGAGCACACAGACCTCACCCAAAGTCTCAGGTGCACCCACATCACACCGTAGCCTGTGTCCTTCCATGTACCATACCCACCACACCACACATGGGCCCCCGTGTACCCATAATGTTCCTCTCCTGCAGGACCCAACACGACCACACACACACACACACACACACACACACACACACACACCACTCCCTTGAGGCACCATACAGCCAGGTACCATGTCATCTGGGGGCCCGTAGGTGGCTTCCACCAGGTGCCACCTGCCCCCAGCCACGCTTTGCCCAGCTTCTTGCCAGGGCGGGGTAGTGGCTGGCTGCCTGCTGGCAGGCCTGGCCAAAATTGTCAGGAGGTTGATGATGTGTCTGAAAAGAAAAAAAAAAAAAAAAAAGACATGATTTGAAAAATATTTCCAGGATTTGAAAACAAACGTATGATATTTGATCTGTTCGTGATCCATTTGTGGCACTCATGTTGCTAAATATTGCTTGATGGAGCAAACATTTGGCAAGAATTGCAAGTTTTATTTGGAGGTTTGGGGGAAAAAGGCTGCTCAGTAAAGAGTGAGCTCAGGTGGCCAGGAGAGATACAATGGGATGTGCGTGGAAGATGTTAGTGGAAATCGGAAACCAGAGTTCCAAACAAATGGGTCAGTGGGCTCTATTTCCCTTGGAGGCAGGACTCAACTTTTTTGAAGTTAGAGCGGCTCTGTTCCAGTGCGTTTGCCACACTCACCTGTAGGTGGCGTCTTCCTGCTGACTGCTCCCCCAGCAAGGCCACTTCTAGGGGAGTCCTCCTGAGAGAGGCCTGGGGGGACGTAACCCTGGGGGACCTGCGGCCCTCCTCTGCCTCTCCAAACGCTGCCGGCTTCTAAAGCCCAACTCCACGCCCTCTGCACTTGCCTTGACTTCTCCATTCTCACTGCAGCTTCTGCGAGCATCTTTAGCGCCAATAGCCTGGTTCCTGGAACTTGATGATTCAGCCAACACTAGTCTTTAAGCCCCGTTATGTACCTGGAACTGAGCTGGGGAAAGAGGAGAGGACATGGATGAAGACAGACATGCTTCCTGCTGCCGTGGGGGACAGATATTCAATAATAATAATAATAAAAAAGTGCAGCCGTGAAATGCTCCAGGGAAGAGGGAAGGTTGTTTGTGTTTGTGTTGTGTTCGTGTAGTGATTCTCAGCTAACAGGAACTGTTATAGGGAAGAAGAAAGGGGTGTCAGTGGCAAACATGGAATCGTCTATCTGTGAAAAAAATGCCACTTCTTGTCAGAGTCAGTTCAGCATTTTCGAATTCGAGTGGAGGTACAGTTATTTCTCTGGTTCTGGGGCAGCTTCCAGAGCAGATGCCCAGTGCAAGGGCCCTTGGGAGGCAGGTAAACACGGCTGCTTGGGGCCAGGGGGCCGCTGGTCCCACCCTGCGCTGAGCTGAGGCAGAGTAGCAGGACTTACGGCCTCTGCCAGAGCCAGCAAGATACGCCGCTCACCGCTGGAACCTGAGCGTCACATTCAGGGTAGAGAAGACCAGACAGAAAGGGTCCCGGAACTTTTCCTCCAAAGAACAGTTGAGTGACCTTTGAAAACGATCTTTGCCTTGGTTGGGAAGTAGTGAGGAGGCCCAAGCCACTCTGAGGATGGATGGTGGTCCTTTTCCTTCTTCCACGCTGAGGAAAGCTCCCAGTGTGAAAGGATGAGTTCTTGACGGTGGCTAAAGGCCGTAAGATTGAAAGCAGGACCACTCTGTCACATTCATGTCCGGCATCCTGTAATTCATCCACTCTGATGATGGTCCCTCACCACCAGACTTCCAGGTCCCATTGATTTTGGAGTGTGTGTGTCTATTGGGGAAATGTCTGCTGAGTTTTAGGATCTTAGGATCCTAGACTTTTGGAGCTGAAACTATCCGCAGGCATCACAAACCCCACACTCTCATTTTAGATAGTGACAAGGGGCCCAGGGAGGAGAAGGAGCTCGCCAAGGTCACCCAAGTTAATGGTGGAGATGGGACCCAGGCCTCTTGCCTCCCGGGACAGGACTCATTTACTTTGCCTAATTACACAAATCCGTCCCAATATGGAATCGGAGTTTCTGGCCATGGCTTTAACAGCATTCCGGAACCCGGTCGTAAATCCCCAAGCCCTGCAGCAACTCTGCTCTGACATTTGTTGTGTTTTACTGCCAAATGCTGCTACTCAGAGATGCCATCTCCGGAGGGAGAAATTCTTGAAAGAGACACCCATTTTCCCCCCTTCCCAAATTAGGAGTTAACGAGTAACAAAATGTGCGCGGAGGTGGAGAGTGCCTTGACTGGACTTCCACGGGGCTCCTGGAGCAAAGAAACGGCTCCTTTGGAAAGCGCCTAATTGTGCCTGCATCTCTGTTTGGAGAAGGGAGTCTCTCCGTCTGGGCCAGGCACCCTCAGGGACTGATCTGTTAACTTGCTGTCACCTTCTTTTGAGATACCATCATCTTGTAACTCCGAGCAATAAAACGAGTAATTGTGGGCCTTTTGAAGCAAAGCTGTGTGCCCTGGTCAGTTTGTTTACCCTGAAAGGCCTCCAGTTGGACCTGGTGGCTGGCCCATCACCTGGTCATCCGTCTGCCCATTTTTCCAGCTCTCCTAGCTTGGAGCTCACAGGAGCCCTTCCCCTCCTAGCCCTCCGCACTCCCTGTCTCCTGATTTTGTAGTTTTTTTTTTTCTTCCTCTCCTAGAGCTCCACGTTTCAGAAATAATTGTTTTCACCCGAAAGTCTAGCTGTTGGGCCCAATGAGGCTTTCCTTCCTCAGAGGTGTTTGAAGAAGGGCTGGCTCTGTTTGTTGGAAAGCAAACTTCCCAGAAGAGCTTTGCCCTGCCCCCTCCCCCCAATTCCACTCTTGGTCCCTCCCCAGCATCCTGCAGGCTGGTGAACTCTGTGTCTGTGGGGCTGGGGGGTCGTGGGCCAAGGGCGGCACCCCGGGGATGGCGGCCATGCCTCCCTCACTCCTCAGACCGACATTTGTATTACTCAGAATTTTAAATGAAGGACTCAAAAGACAAAACTAATTAAGATTTACTAAGGCTGCCATTGTCTGATAATTCAATACCAGCTCATTATTAGAACCACATTTATTGAGGTTTAATCACTGTGAAGCAGATTGCCCTGGCATATCTGTCAAACCGCACAAAATGTGTTCTTAATAATTAATCAGTACAGTATCTTGTCGCTCAAGCCTTCATCTTGGGCTTGGGTGTGTTTTTAGAGGGATGCTGTTGATGTACTTTTGAAACCTCATGGTCTTTTGTTTTTAATCACTCTTCAGATCCTTTAAGCAAGGGGAAAGGAACAAACATTCCTCCACAAATTCCATCCTGGAGCTGCTTGCAAGTCCTGGAATGCGATTGAAGCCTTCCTGGGATCCAGGGCTGAGCTGCTGGCATTTTGTTTTTCAAAGGCAGCAAAGAACTTCCCCCACACTTAGTATTTGTTTTCCTTGAGTGGAATCTCCAGGCACCCAGGGGATGGGGGCCAGGCACGGGGCTGGTGACTACGCCTGCCTTTGGGGCTGGTAGCCCAGATCTCTCCACCCACGTGTCCCAAAGCCTGGGTTCTCAGACGAAGCTGTGGCTCCTGACAAGGCCTGTTGAGTGAAACCTGCCTTCTGACTGTTGTCCGCACTCCGGTTGGCAAAGGTCAAGGAAGCGCTAGGCTTTATCTCCTCCAGGGCCCTCTTAGAGAGGTGGGAGGGACCAGATGACATCGCCTACATCAAGTCACTTTCCTTTCTGTTCGGCATCTTCCTGAAGCCCACAGCTGGGAGATGATTGTCATTAACAATTAAATTTGTTGTTGTGTCAAGACTTAAGAGGGCAGGCTCTGGAATCCGTGGGCTTGAGTTCCAGCCTCAGCTCCAATGCCCACCAGCTGCTCGACCTTCAGTAAGTTGCTCATCTGTTGTAAGCCGTAGGTTCTCCTCCTCCAAGATGGGGGCGATATCCGTGCTTAGCTCAGAGGGTTCTCGCCCAGATCATTTGGTGGATCCATGCAGAGAGCTCAGCACACTGCCAGGAACATGGGAGTCCTTGGTGAGTGTTGGTCGCATTGTTGCCGACGAATGAGCACCTGTGTCCCTTCCTCTACTTCTCCTTGGCCATAGAGTTCATTGGTGTGAGCATCGGCTAGGTATGAGTCCCTGAGCAATGTTGGCGCAGTCAGAGGAGGACTTGGAGGCAGCATGACCACCTCTGTGTGTCATCCCCCATCTCTACCTATTCTTGTCTGAGGCAATGGCTCTCATCCAGGGACTATTTTGTCCCCCAGGGGATGTTTGGCAGTGTCTGGAGACATTTTTGGTTGTTGCCACTGTGGGCGTCTAGTCAGAGATGCTGTCGAATGTCTTATAATGCACAGAACAGCCTTACAACAAAGAACTGTCGGGGCCCTAACATCGTGCTGAGACCAAGAAAGCTCATTCTAAGGGGGGCAGATTTCTCCCTGCCTGCAGGTTCCATATAAAATGGCCTGCGCCTACGCTCAGAAGGTGAGGGGTTGTGGAAGGTTAACTAATTCATGGATACTTGACCCTGGTGCAGTGGAGTGGGACAGAAAGTGTAGTTCTGTGCCAGTTAATTGCATGGCTTTCTATGACCCCTGTAGGATCCGGCAAGAGAAATGAGGATACTCTCTCCCATTTCCAGCTCTCTACTCTCTCTGTGGGTGGGATTTTCTGGCTGGATATCAGGTCCTTACTGTGCTTTGCTGCCCCCATTGCCTTTGGAGGCTGCCTAGAAAGTCAGAAACTGTTCTTTGGCTCTGTGCCATGCCCATGCCAGATTCCTGGAATTCCTGACTTCTATCCTCTCTGTGAAACTTTCGTAGGTGCCCAGATTCTTGGATGGGGCTCTGACCTTGACAAGTGGCTGCTTTTCCACTGGCTGCCCCAGAGAGCACACCATCTGACCACACATGGTTGGGGAAACCATTCTCAATGCTTGCCTGCCCGTGGGGGCTGACTGGGACCACCGTCTCCTACCCCAACCAGGTTGACTGAAGAAGTCATTTCCTACAGCAGAGGGTGAGGTTCAAGGTCTAAAAGAGGACAGTTATTCTTGCTGACCTAGAGAGGTTTACAGATGGACAAATTAGAGTTGAGCCCCTCTCCGCCCCATGCACATGCCTAGTCAGTTCCCAGAGGACAACTGCCCAGGCTCTGGGACCCTGCCTCACTACCCCAAGGCTCTTCCTGGGACCAGCCTGTGGTGGAGAGGAGCTCTGCTCGGGGCTAGGGTGGACGGATGATGTGTGCCTGGCAGACAAGCAGAGAAGACACAGTAGCGTGTTTGCTTTTTGGACCTTTGCAGCCACAAGCTCAGGTGGTGACTCAAGGCAAAGATTGATTTCTCCCTCCTCATCCCACTGTGGCCCAGATGGAGGTGAGAAAGGGAGGTCTGTGTTCCCCATGCTCAATCTATCCAACTAGGCTGAGAGCATCAGACATATGCCCCATTTATAAGGCCCCTTGGGACACAGAGTTATCACCTTCCTGTGAGCCTCGTAGGATCTATGGGGAGTATCTGGCTAAATACTCTTTACAGATGAGATGGGCTCAGAGAGAGCAAACATTTTACCCAAGGCTACATAGCTAGTGAGGAACAGAGCCAAAGCTCAAAGCCAGGCCTGCCAATCCTACTGGCAGGGGGCTTGAAGGGAAGCCAGGGTGACCCGAATCGCGGCAGCTCCAGCCAGTGGCACTCTGTCCTGGGCAGTGCGCTTCAGAGGACCCCACTCAGCCTCGGCCTGACTGTGCACCTCACCGTCCTCAAGTTAGCTGGATCGACGGATCCTGTGAATCCCCAGCCTATGTCCTGCTCCCCCACTGGAACTCCCCGCTACAGTGGCCTGGAGCCTACCTCCAGGGCCTGTGTGGGCCTCTTTGTGGGGGTGCACCTCACTCCTGAGATTCAACCCTTAGGCTCCAGGGAGGGCCCGGGGTGGTTGCTTGTGGGGGTGCCCAGAGCTTGAATGTGTGGGCCATTAACCTGGGGGGACTGACCAGGGGTAAGGAAGAAAGTAGGCAAGCCAAGGGCTGGAGGCCAGGGGTTGGCCTTCTTCACACTGCCACATTCTAGAGTGGAGCTTCGAGGAGTCTGAGAAACCAGCTGGAACCTGGCCATCTAGGTTATTTTGGGGGGTTACTTGTCAGGGCTGGAGTAGGGAATTGAGTTATTCAATAGTCTGTTGGCATGACTCATAAGTGTTAAATATGTACACTATGGTTAAGTGGGCCTCCTTTTGTATTCTAGCCCTGCCAGTGTTAGGAGTGGACTTGGCTGGCTTCAGGCCTGGAGGCTCCGTGGACTTGGAGCGGCACACGCCGGGGCACTGCCCACCTTCCCCCAGCCTGCGCTTCTGTCTGCGCCATCCCAAGAGCAGTCCCTGACCACTCTCCCTACTGCCGGCCACACTGTGGGGAGGGACATACCGACCACTCTTGCTGACAGCTCTCGAGGGCTTCTCAGGCTTGATGACATGCATGGGAAGTGGCTTGTGATGTTCTCATGAGAAGTATTTTTATACAAATCTTTCTCAAAGGTCCAAATCCCAAGCCCAGGCCCCCAGACAAGTCTCCCTTCCAACTCTCGTCCCCACAGGTTGAAATGTGTGTTTCCAGACCCAGGAATGCCCCCGCCTGCCTGCCTGCCTGCCTTCTGGGGCTTTGCTGGAGAGGGACGACCAGTCTCCTGGCCTGCCTGGGACTGCTTGGGCTGCAGGATTTGAGTGGGAAAACCAGCATATCCCAGGCAAACCTCCCCAACACTTCTCACCCTATTGGGTGCTAGGATTATGCAGGACTCGGTATTCTGACTGCTTCCTGCCCCCCCCCCCCACCAAGAAATAACTCAGATCCCTTCTGAACAACTTCCTCGGTTCTGGTTGCCCGCAAGCCACGAGCGTACAGCTCCTTAGGGGAGGCTGAGCCCTGTCAGCTGGGCCCCCTTCCTGTGCGGTTTCATCTGGCGTCCTGCACCTCTGAACGTCTGCCCGTCCCTGAACTCACCGCACTCCTCACGCCCTCACGCTCTCCTGTGTGGCTGTGCTTCTGCCAAGAACACCTTCTACTCCTGGCACATTCCCCCTCATCTCTCAAGAACTCACTCAAGTGCTCCCTCCTTTTAAAATATTTATTAATGCTCTCCTCCCCACCTCACTGTGGCATAAATAATTGTTCTTGTTTTTCCCAGCTTCCATTGCACTTGGTGCAAATTCATCCAGTGCTGGTGCAGGAGCCTGGCACTGTGCTAGGTACACACCTCTCTTATGCAAGCTCTTTACATATACTGTTGTCATGATTTCATTGTCCTCTCTTCCAGCTCCCGTAATTTCTAACTTTTTCTTCCCCCCAAGGGCCACAGAGCCCTTCAAGAGTCTGGTGAAAGCTTCAGACCCGTTGCCTAGAAAAGTACACAGATATGCAATTTTGGATATCATTTTAGGGAGTTCAGAAACCCCGGGGTCCACAGAATCAGGATGTGAAAGGCTGCTTTCCACTGTAAGTTGTTGGGAACCCTGCCTGATTTAGCATCATGCCCCCAATACCTAGAAAAGTAATTTCGATGGAATAGAGGCTTGGGGGTTATGTGCGATGTGAAGGAATGATTTCCCCAGGGGACTTAGCTCTACTGTGCCTGTGCACTCCGGGGTCTGAGGAGTCCGTCATTAAGGGTGTGAGAGGTCTTATAAACTACACTAAGAAAGCGCTGGAGACTAGAGAAGGGTGCAGGCAGAGGAGGAGGCCACAGCGGGTTACCTGGGGGGATACATTGTGAATCTGCTTCTAAAAACAAGTCAGAGATGGGGATTCAGGCGTATTGTTGGAATTATAAGAATAGGAAAGCTTTTGGAACCTAACTGAAACCGTATGTAGCCACATATTGTTTTTCCCAGAAAAGGATCCTAATTAGGTCAGTTCTATATTGTTCTGATGGTGTCAGATGCACAGGAAGGCAGGCCCTCAGCGGTATACAAATGGCCTGCCTTTCTGAGAAAGATGGAGGGGGAGTGGTGAGACCACCTCGGCAAAGACCCCACGTATTTGTCACAAGCACTGAGATCTGGTGAACACCACTCCATGCTGACTTATTTATTACTAATTCAGACACAAAAATGTTAACCCTGGCGGTGACTTGGCAGAGCCCACATCAAATAGGGCAGGTGTTTTGGTCTTTCATTTCATGGGCTTTTAAGTTCCAGGGGGCAATTTTTCCAATTGCTACCTGGCTGTCTCTCCCCAGCTTAGATCTGAGCTCCTCACACACATCCTGGCACCAGGGGCTTCAGCAGCAGGCGTCCTGGAAGCCTAGTTTGGTTTCAGGATCTAGGTAAGCAGCGCTGTTCTGCAAAGGGAACAGTTATGTACCCCCAAACACACAGAAGCATCAGAATTCACAGCATGCACTTTACAAGGGCAATAAAGTTTTATATGCAGCTCAGTGAAATACCTAATACAGCCAATTATCCACCAAATAAACTGATGGGAGAGAGAATGGCTATATTTGGCTCAGACTTAATTATTTTGCATTTGAACTTCTCAATTCCATGTAATAAAATTCCATTCTGCCCTTATTTCCTGGTTAGGTTACTTAATCTCGACTCTGGTAACTGAGCCCTTGAGTGGAGTAGACTGTCCAATGTCAGTGGTAAGAAAATGTGAAAGGTTTGACATCGATTACAACATTACACACAACATAAAATTTAACAACTTGAATCAGGCTCTCATTGCTCTTTAAAGAGACTGTATGGCTTTTTAAGATCTAAAAATTAATCAGTTTCTAAGAGCCATACCTTTTTGGAAGTCCCAGATCTTACTCTTAGCCTGAAATGTAAGAAGGAATCTCTCTGGCTCTGTCTCTCTCTCTGTCTCTGTCTCTCTCCCCACCCTTGTCTTTTATTTGGAAAACATCTTCCCTTTCACTTAAAAATGCAATTTAAGTTTTTCAGTGTGTATTTTCCTAGGGAAGTGATTTTCCTTTAATGAAAGAAAAAATGAAGGATATAGAAATTGAATTGTTCTCCTGGTCGGCGCGGGGGAGCGGGGGGTGGTGGTCGTGGTGGTAATATTTGGGGAGACCACAGTGCAAACACACGGTCTCACATTTGGCTGTGAATGTGGGCGCCCTGGGTAGCAGTAGGAGTGGCCTCACCAGCAAGGCTCCTGAGACCCCCCTTTGTGGTCTGTGTCAGAGTCTGCACGGCCCCCTTCGCTCCATCACTCCTCGACACCTGATGGTCTCGTAAAACACCACATGTAATTCAGCAGTTTCGGCCCATAATGAGCCAGCTTCGGCAAGAACAGGGGTAAGTGACCTCTCTCCTTTAATAAGTGTGGTCTCTGCAGGTCAGCCCTGGGGTCGAGGGCAGGGCGGCGGGGGCAGATGGGAGGCAGCTGAGTTCTGCCAGAGGACGAGGACTGCCCCCTGGTGAAGGACTGGGGCTGACTGCCCAGGCAGGCGACCTGCACCTGGGGATATGTGTCTGCTTTGTTTCTGCTTCTCTCAAGGGGGACACTGTGCAAAGACAGGCCATAAGCTGATCGGGCGCGTGCGTCTCCCCAGCCTAACTCAGAGCACTAGCCCCTGAAAATTGAACGAGGGAATGAGTGTGTGACTTACGGTGTTGCCAGTGTTGGGCATCACCACATTGTTCTGACATTCCCTGATCTTGTCTTGGAAGTCTGTTAACCATGGGCTGAGCCCTGAGTGCTCCTTAGGGAAAGAGGGTGCATGCCATTGTGTTTGTGGGGGGCGGTGGGGGGGGGGGCTGAGTGGCCACAGCAGGGTCCATCCGGAGGTGTCCTAGTCCTGGATTCTCCCTCTGCTCTCTGCCCCCTTCGGAAGAAATAGTCATTTTCCTTGTGTGACGTCCTCCCCTGCTGCGCACCTCCGCCTTGGCACATCATTTTCTCCGCTGATCAGTGCTGCCTAAAGTAAACCAGACAGTCCCATTCTGCCCTAACATGCTCAGGGGCCTCAGACAAGAAGTGTTCTGGAAATCCCAGTAATTGCCCTGACCTTCCGGATATTGTGTTCTCTTATGAAGACCTGAGGACAAAAGCTGGTTAATTTGATAATGGGCACATGCGATCACATGAGATTAACCTTGGCTAGGGTCTGGCCTTGATTAGAAATCATCAGAAAAGGTCCTTGTTGGGGTTTCTCCTTTTTCCCTCCAACCTCAATTTTACAAGAAAAAGGCAAACAGCAGCATCTTACTCTCGTGCCAAAGATTTAGTCCAGAAGGCTATTTCCAGGGTGTGCCGTGGGAGCACTCACAGTCAGGCCAATCTCCCTCTAGTCTTGTGTGTGGGACTCTAGGGAAATGAGTGTCTCGTAGCCAAGCAAGTGTGGGAGCCACCACTCCCAGCACGAGGACCAGTGCATTTTAGAAAGATTTCCAACATGTCATGAGGGGTGAAACAGAAGGACGTTTAGGCTTAGACCACAGATACCAGAAAATGAAGTTAACCCCCAGTACTAACACACACACACACACACACACACGCACACACACTCACGCACACGCACACTCCAGAGAATTTTTTAATAGACTTTGTATTTTTTCAGAGCAATTTTAGCTTCCCATCAAAATTGAGCAGAAAGTACAGAGATTTCTCATGTAACCCTTGGGCTTTCCCACTGTCTCCCACTATTAACATCTCCCACCAGAGCGGTACATGTGTTATAATTGATGAACATACACTGACACATCATTATCACCCAAAGTCCATGGTTTACATTAGGGTTCGCTCTTGGTGTTCATTCTGTGGATTTTGACCAATGTATAATGACATGTAGCCACCATTTGAATGTGGTTGTTACTGAGATTGTCTTTTACAAAAGGTAATGTTGGTGACACCCCTTCCCCACTGAAAAGAATCACAAAAATAAAGGAACTTTGCTATTGAAAGTATTTTAATTAAGGAATATAGTATGTGAATTTATTGATATTTGTCTTGGAAGTATATTTAATCCATGCCAGAATAGATGATGAATATCGATATTAGTGGTATTATCCATTAGAAAACATTTAATCCACAGCTAGGAAAATTAGAGGCAACAAAACCATTTTTATTGCCACACTTATCACAAATCCCCTACATAATTTTATGAGAAAGGTCATTAAACTTGTAGCTACTGCATTATCTTTTTCCTTGGACCATTTCTGAAACAACATTAGTTTTTCACACTTCTTTACATCTCAAACATTAAAAAAGCCTTAATCGATGCTTTTACATAAAAAGCAAAGGGCTAGGTTTCCCATCATAAAACGTTATGTTGTTTACACAAAAACTGCAGCTAACCTCATAAAACTCCAGTGATTTCCCAGTGGGGTCCTGCAGGGACACTTGGCTATGCTAGACATCACACTGATTTCTAGCACTGAAGCAAAGCGGACTTCCTGTGGGAAGTTGCTCCCAGCTCCGGCCGTTACTTATCAGACTTTTCAACCGGAGCACGCCAAAGAGGCATCCCCTGTCCATTCAAGGCCTCCAGTTGGCACCTCCGAGAAGCTAAGAAAACAAATGTGAGGTGGAAAACTCCACACAAGCGTCAGTAGTTCTCACTGGGCACCCGTGTCCTCAACTGGACACCTGAGACCAGAGTTCCCTCCACCTCACCCTCTGTAGCCTCCGCTGGCCCCCTGGGACCAGCTTCCAGGACATGCCTCATGGGAAGAGGGAAGAGATCGGCCGCAGACCTACCCCCTGCATCACCCTTTGCACACGTTCTTTCAAAAGCTTTCATCAGATTTTAGCCACTCTTAAAATATCACTGGCAAGATTTTTATCTCTGCTTTCTCAAGTCGGATAAGCCAGTCAAGCCAAAAGCTTTGAAAAGCTAAAAGTCATTGACTGTTTTCAAACGTCTGGTCTTCTAATGAAAGTCAGGATAAATACTTAAAAGTGAATTGCTTGCTTCCTCTATTAGGATAAAGATACAGGATATTTTTATCATCTTAAGTTTGAAGACTGGGTATTTGCATTCACAACAACATTTATTTTGCAGCTTCAGGATGCATGCTTCACATGGAATAATTTTACACATAAGGGATACTTTAAGAATCACACCCATGTGTTTATTTTTACCCCCATGGCCACTTTCTTTGTGGATACTCGCTCAGGGATCTCACTGGATCATCCCTTATAATACCAGGGAGTTGCAGGGAGAGGAACCCAAGGGTGTTGGGGAAACCAAGGCAAAAAGGACTTATCCTGCATTGTATGATTCCACAGTATTTAAATGTCGAGAACTTCGGGACCTCAGTGTTGCTTCTTTTGAGCCAGGGTTAGAACATGGTCTTTCCGGGGCGCCTGGGTGGCTCAGTTGGTTAAGCGACTGCCTTCGGCTCAGGTCATGATCCTGGAGTCCTGGGATCGAGTCCCGCATCGGGCTTCCTGCTCAGCGGGGGGTCTGCTTCTCCCTCTGACCCTCTTCCCTCTCGTGCTGTCTCTCATTCTCTCTCTCTCAAATAAATAAATAAAATCTTTTAAAAAAAAAAAAAAAGAACATGGTCTTTCTGACTCCGGAGTCCCTGTTCTTAATCATTCTGCTCTACCTGCCTTCAGGGAAGGAAGGAGAACCAGGCCTTGTCATCCTGGAGATATATTTGAGATCTAGCTGGGGCTATAAAGCTGAAATGCATACACAATGGCTCATAATACAAGGTAATAGTTGATGGAATGACATGATTAACAAATACTGATAATAAACAAAGAGGCTCAGATTGTCAGGAATGATTTGCTGGATGTCATGGGATCTGCTCTGGGCTTTGAAAGAAGAATATAATTTGGCTGGGCAGAAGAGACGGGAAAGGCCAGTGAGGACCAGACAGACCATATAGGAGAGAAGTGGAGCTTAATTATGGATAAATAGGCCAGGGTCAGATCATGGAGAGTCTTGAAAGAGAACCTAAGGATTTTGGAGAGGTTGGAGTAGATACTAAGTCCCAATTTCCTTATTCTCATTTTTCCCTCTTTCAGTTTTATTGAGCTAGAACTGCAGTCTGCACTTCAGATATATTTCAAGGTATACAGCATAATGACCTGGCTTCCTGTATTGTGAAGTGATTACCACAAAATTTTAGTTAATATCCATATGTCCATCTCCTATAGATGCTCATAATAGCATTTATGAGTGTATTAGTGGAATGAAAAGTCCTATATAGTGTCTGCATGACAGATGAATTTCTCTTGAAGGATCCGAGAGCTTTTTAAAAAGTTTTTATTTTAAGATAATTATTATTTTTTAATTTTTTATTTTTAGAGAGAGGATGAGGGAGGGGCCGAGGGAGAGGGAGAGAGAGACTCTTAAGCAGGCTCCACACTGAGCACAGAGCCCGATGTAGGGCTTGATCTCACACCCCTGAGATCATGACCTGAGCTGAAATCAAGAGTCGGATGCTAAACTGACTGAGCCACCCAGGCGCCCCTATTTTGAGGTAATCGTAGATTCATATGCAGTTGTAGGAATAATACAGAAAGATCCTATATGCTCCTCACCCAGCTTTCCCTGTGGGTGACATCCTGTATAACTATAGCACAAAATCACAGCTGGGAATTCAATCCACTGACAACATTAATACAATTCATGGACAACATGGGTAGACCTAGAGGGTATTATGCTAAATGAAATAGGTCAGATGGACAAGTACCATATGATTTCACTCATATGTGGAATCTAAAAAAACAAAAACAAATGAATAAACAACAAAAAAAGTAGAATCAGACCTGTAAACACAGAGAACAAACTGATAGTTGCCTGAGGAGAGGAGGGTGGGGGATGAGCCCACTGGGTGAAGTCTCCCAGTCAGATGGTAGCTACACTTGTGGTGAACACAGCATCATGTTCAAACTTGTTGAGTCACTGTGTTGTACACCTGAAACGAATATGACATTGCGTGTCAATGACAGTCAAATAAACAATTAAAGAAAAAAAGGGCTAGTAAGGGGAGAGAGAGAGAGACTAACATGAATCTCCCCATTCTCATTTTTTAAAAAATTATCACAACATAACTGTGCTAGGTGATGAAGATTTAGAAATCAGAGGATGGCGATTCCATCCGCACCATTATATCCTGAGTGCCCACCTGCGTGCCTGGTGCTCAGTAATAGTTGATGAAAGGAAATGTGAATGACTGTAGGTCTCCAAAGGCCTCATAGGCTAGTGGAGTAGACCAAGGTCTCCAACCCTTTCACAGGGTGCTCTTAAACATGGGACATGGGCAAAAACCAGAAGACAAAGGATGATTACCTGGATGGGGATAGAGGAAGAAAAAGCTTAATGGAGAAGGTGGCACCTCAGTAAGTCAGCATTGCTCTGTAGTATGGTCCACTGCAGGGGTGGAGGTGGGGGATGGAGGGAATCGGAGGATGAACCTGGAGGCTGAAGGAGGCTGGTCGTGACAGTCTTTCAGAGCTGTGTTAAGGAGCTTTGACCCACACTGCAAGGCTTCAGTGCAGGCGGAGGCTCACCTGTTTTAGTGCACATGAGCATCACCTGGAGGACCTGGAGGACTTCTTTTTTTTTTTTTTTTTTTCTAAGTAGGCTCCATACCCAGCGTGGAGCCCAGCACAGGTCTTGAATTCACTCTCTGAGATCAAGACCTGAGCTGAGAACAAGAGCCAGATGCTCAACCGACTGAACCACCCAGGCATCCTACTGGAGGGCTTCTTAAAACAAAGATGCTGAGCCCCACCCCGGAGTTCATGAATTAGTAGGTCCAGTGTGGGGGCCCAAGAGTGTGTATTTCTCACAAGGTCTTGGGTGGTACTGATGCTGCTGGTCTGGGGCCACTCTGAGACCCATTTGTGTCAACGGTGGATGAGAAGAGGTGAGAAACTACAGATAGGGGGACCAGTTAGGAGGCAGTGGTCCACGTTTAAAAAAGATGCTCATCTAACCTCCAAGGAACTGCTGCTCAGAGCAGTCTCAATGCCAAGTCCAGAGCCTGTATCTTCAGACACTTACTCCATTGTCTCCAAGGGGGACAATCCTGGCCCAACACACACATATTTTGTCAAAAGCTCAGTCTTTAGTAGAAAATGAAATAATTTGGATTCATATAGCTATAAAGAGTACATTTGGGGTTCAGTTTTTATGTTTTAAAGGATTTTAACTGTTTCTGAGAATGGTTTGGAATTCTTCATCTGAGGTCCACAGCCCTGGGGCCCTTGAAAGCAAAACTGGTCCTGCTCTAATCATATTCTCACTTTAAGTAAAAAGGCTCGATGATTCCTCCAAGACATGGAAAGACAAGAGATTCTCATCAGATGACTTCCAGTTGACTTTCAAATACTACCATCCTGCAGGGAAGGTATACGCACAATTCTGTGAAGGAAATTCTGAAAGCTGAAGGGGAGTTAGACGTGGGAAGAGAATTCCCCAAAATGGTCAAAAGAAAGATTTCATTATTTTGTTGCCTTTTTTTTTCTTTTGATAATAGAGAATTTGGTGGAGTTAGTTATTTGGCAGGGCATGCTTGGGCTGAAAACTTTAATTTTCTTTGCCAAGCTTCCTAAAAATAGTCTTTCTTCAGGCGAGGGCCATCTCAACATGAGCCATGTTTGTTCTAAGCACAACATGTTTTGTGAGTGTAATTGCCTATTAACCCGAAGATTTCAACTGCAGTGAGACAAAGAATGTGGAATTATACTTCTTGCAGCGTGGTGAGCTTGTTCTTGTTTTGTGTATGTAACAATAAGTTCTTTCATGACGTGGCACATGGCAGTGAGTCGTGAAATCTGATACCTGGCAAAAATACAATGGAATTATATAATACCAAAAAAGTCAGTTGTTTTCCTTTTTGCTAATTAACTCCTTTGAGTGGGGAGGTACTGAGGATGAGGTCAGCTGGTGGCTTTTGTTCTCCAACTAGTTTCCATGCCGTTTTAGGCACTGTGTCTGTAGTGTGCTTTTATAAATGAAGGGGTCTGGTGACTACTGGAACAGCCCCTAGGATGGTTATGCCCTGGCATGGTAGCAGCTTTACCGACTGCACAGAATTTGTCTTTCCCGGGACCCTGCCTGTAATTTGGGCTCAAGCCAACAAGCATGTCTATGGCTCTGTTCTTACTTTTCTCCAGGAACTTTGCACCCTGGTAGACAGGGGCTCACAGGATTCTTTAAGGAAACATTTTGTCAGTTATAGGCTTGACGTATGAAATTTGACATAAAATGGGACAATAACAACACAATGTGGGAGTCATTGTTCTTATCTTACAGACGAGGAGACCTGAAGTTCAGAGGAAGTCAATGTCATATGCAAGATAAATCAGCTGGAAGGTGGTAGAATAGGAATCAGACCCAGATCTGTCTTTCTCCAAAGCTCAGTCCTGTCCACCATATAACACATTATGTTCAGTGATGTAGAAAGGGGCTATAAGTAGGGATGCCCTGGTGGATGGATGATTCCACTCAAGGATAATAAGAGTTATTTTAAAAGTGACCTAATGATGTACTGATTTATTTTCTTTCTGCTTTTCCTAGATCTTCTGTAATAATCATCTATGTCTTTCATGATAGCAACAAATCATCTTTGTGATACTTTTAAAAGCACTGAAGAGGAAAGATGGTAGACACTGAGACCACGTAGTCTAGGTGAGGTTGACCAGGAGGATATACTTACGACCCCAGGAAAGGGAGGCACTGCTTGAACAAGACACAGAAAAAGCAAACCATAACACAAATGATTTATAAACTTCTGCATGACAAAAGCAACCACAGCCAAAGTGAAAAGACAAGCCACAGAGTAGAAGATATTTTTAGCATATACATCAATACAGGATTAGTATCTGAAACATATAAAAATCCCTACAAATCAGTAATGCAGAGGAAAGTAGCCCAATACACAAAGCAGTCAAAGATTTTTATTTGGCAAGTCACAGAAAGGACAACATAAATGTCCAGTAAAGATATAAAAATTTATTGCTAGTAAAGCTGGACATCGGGGCAAACACTTAGATATGTAGGCCCTAGAGAACGTTTCCTGTATGTGTACAAGGAAACATTAGCAAGAGTCTTCATAGTAGCATTGTCTATATGTTGATCCCCAGCAGAAACTTGGGATCAACTTAATTATCCATCATCTGAAGAAGCTTGGTTGAAGAAAAGAAAGCAATTTTTAAAATGATGAACTCAATATGATACCACTGATATACATTTAGAAGTTCACGAAGACGGCTTGATATTACTATGTGTATATACATATGTAGTAAACATATAAAAACCTGCATGAGAGGCAGATGCCCCAATGCCTAGTGGTGTTACCTCTGCAGAGAACGAAAGGCAGTGGATTGAACGTAGGCAGGTGACTGACCCTATTTGTAGTGCTTCCTATCTTTGAAGAACCACTGCTCTCTCTGCTTTAGCAAAAATGGCCATGCGGGAGCATGCATTAAATCTAGGCAGTGGGCATGCAGGTTGCTGTTATATTATTTTCAACACCTTTGCACGTGTTTAAGATAACTAATAATTTTAAAATTAATAATAAAAACAAAATAAGAAAAGAGCAGATTGGAAAGCAGTTCAATTACTATTGCCAAATAGAAATAATTTTATGACCCAGAATATAAAGGAAATCTGATCTTTTATTTCAGTAGAAGAAATTGAGGCCAGAGATGAAGAACTTACGGCTCAAGAAAGCTGTTGAGACACAGACACTGGCTACCGTCCAGTGTCGTGTACACTTTTAGAAGAACTTGAACGAGAGAATTCATTTCCATCTGTCTGGGCTGGTGTAGGCTAAAGCTTCTTATTTTGAGATTCTTCCGATCAAAACTGAGGAGCTCCCTTGGAGTGAATGATGTAAGCAGGTTGGGCATTTCCCAGGAGTCGGAACTGGGGCTGGTACACAAATGTCACCATGACACTCATCACCCGTGGGATCCTGAGCTGCAGGTCTGACGTGTCCATGGTGCCGCCCCTCACTTTACAGGTGAGGAGCCAGGGAGCGCTGTGTGTATGGTGGTGGTCCCCGGTCCTGCCTTCAGGCCAGATCTATTGTTAGCCATGCTCTCTTGCATCTGAAAAATCCTGGCTTCGTGTTTTTTTTTTTTTCACTTTTTCTCCTTCCATTGGGAATGAAGGTGGTATATGGACAGGCGATTCTTAGGCTTAGAGGAAAACATTCCCACAGAATCTGCGGATTCATTCATGACAAAGCCCGTTGCCCTCTTTGCCCTAGGCAAGTCCTTGGAATGGAAACTTGGAGGAAAACTTCCTAGCAGTTCCTTTGCAAAAAGCCGGGTTTATTGATTGAGAGTGACAAGTTATTTTCCTCTTTGAAATTTGTAAATATAAAAATACTGCCTTGACAAAAAGGATGTGTGAAGCCCAGAAGTTACTCATTTTACCAACTGAGTAGCTAATTCCAGGGTTAGAAGCGTGGAGATGAGTGTCAGCAAATCAACACAAGCTCCAGGTCTACCATTCCCGAATTGCCTTTTAAATTCACCATAGGTTGGGTTTGAAGAAATCAGTGTATGAAAATATGGTGACAGGATAGAGGTGATAAACCTAAAACATGAAACTAAGGAGTGATGGATCCTGCACATCAAGCTGGGCTTTGTTCTGTATGTATCCTCTCCAGAGTCACCGGGAATGACTCCCTACCTGAAAGGTGACCTACAAGTCTAGGCGTAGGTCCTGGGCATGTTTCTCATGTGCCAAGGAATGAAAAATTCTTACAGCATTTTAACAGGCACCTGAAGTCAGAGAGATCTTGGGTAGCTTTGCCAGTAGCTAGCTGTAAGACTTAAGGCAGCTAATTGACATTTTAAAGCCCTGGTCTCATCATCTGAAAATGGGGATGAGCAATAGTAGCTTCTTTACACAGTAGTTCAGAGCATTACATGAGACCATGTAAATAAAGCCTAGCTCATAACGTGCCTCTAGCTCATACCGAGTACTCGGAACTGGTGGTGGTCATTATTACAATGAACTTCTTGGCACATTTGGCATGTTTGCTGCAAACACCTACATCCTTTAATAGCTTGATTGCCCTGAACAGAAAACCCTTACGACTCCTGCTGCAGACATTCCCGGACTATCTTCTTTCCCCAGATGCATCTCTGTCATGTCCATCTTTGCTAGTATTTTCGAGTCTGCTCTGAAGGCTTCCTACCTATGGCAGGACAGTGCTGGGAACTGACTTGACTATCCACCCTCACTCTGTTCATGTCCTGAAGCTCTAACCTCCCATGTGATGATATTGGGAGGTGGGACCTTTGGGAAGCAATTAGGGTTAGATGAGGTCACGAGTGGGGGTCTCTCATGATAGGATTCGTACCCTTAGGAGAAGAGATACCAGGGCACGTGCTTGCTCTCTTTCTTCCTGTCATGGGAGGCAGCAGTCTGCAAGCCGGGAGGAGAGCCCTCCCCAGAAAGCATATCAGCTGGCACCTTGACCTTAGACTTCCCAGGCTCCAAGACTGTGAGAAGTCGATTGCTGCTTTTTAGGTCACCCCGCCTATGGTATTTGGTTATGGCAGCCCCGGCTGCCTCACATAGATGGCAAGTGTTCTGTGATTAGTGCCTGAGAACTAAAACCTACTCTATGTTCCTCTTGAAGTTTCACAGCGCTCACTGTGAGTCACAGAGGCTCAACTTTGCCTAATGTGGCATTTCTAAAACTAAGCGAACAACCAGGGGAATCCTTTTGGCCTAATTGCTGTTACTATTCCCTATACCCTGAGTTCTTGATGCCCTAGCCCTTCAGCTCTGCTGTCTGTCTGTGTGTCTGTCTGCTGGGGTCATCTGAAGCCTAGTGATGGGGCTGCTGCCTTCTGGGAAGCCCCCTGCCCCACTGGCGCCGTGTTGGGCTGGTGCTCAGGCACTCCAAGAGCCTTCTTGTGCTCCTTTGTTCTGCAAACTAGCAGAATACAGCAGGCCGTGCTCCCCAGATGTTGGCTAATCCCCTCTGAGTGTGCCGATGCATGTGAAGTATGCTCGTGTCCCTCTGGCCGCTCAAGGAGACCATATGTCTGTGGTGCACGCGCAGCATCGAGCAGGACCAAGGGGTGCTTCTAGGGTTGGGCTCACACACTGTGGCCCACTGCATCCCGTGCCCCGAGCAGCTAATGTCCCCGTATGCATCCCCTGTCGAAGGAGACCCGGCTTGATACATGTGACACACCTGGGCAACTGCCGACCCTGCTTCTATCTCTTCCGGGTGGGTTTTCTTCCCTGTCAGCTCATACTTACGCTACACTGAGAACTACCTGGGTGTGTGCATCTCAAACTAATTTGCATACACCTCCTTTGGAGGATCGTGCAGATTCGGATTCAGAAAGTCTGGGGTGATGCTTGAAATCTGTGTTTCTAGTATGTGTCCAGGAGATGCTGATGCTGCTAGTCAGTCTAGTCTGAGGGCCACAACATGACTGCTCCTTCAGGCTGTGGAGAATGTTCTAGGTACTCTCCTCTGACTTGTTATTACATTGTTTACCCTCTCTCACCTTCTATTGAAATCATGTGGATGCCCATCCCCACCCCAAGGTGACTGAACACCTTGATAAAATTATATCATATGTATCTTCACATCCCCAACAGCTCTTGACCCTGGAGTGGACAGCATGTTTGTTGAAGAGATGACTGGCTATCTGAGGTACTTAAGAATTGTTTGTGGAGGATAATAGGTTCTGTGATTCTTATGTTTGTAATGGCTCCTCGTTGCTCATGTCAGTGGTTCTTAACCTTCTTTGGGGGGTGGTCAAGGACTCTGCTACTGAGAATGTGTTGGAATTTATGCTGCCTTTTCCCAGACGGGTGCACATTTGTGTGCATTTTGCACATATTTTCTAGAGTTTCATGGGGAACCCTAAAGCCAGATCCTATAGACTCCAGTTAATAATCTCTAGCTAATGGTTAATGCTAGCTAATATGGTCTCCTTGAGCGGCCAGAGGGACACCAGCATTAAAAATACACCCTGCAGCCTGGCATCAAAGCTCTTTAGGATGTGGGCAATATGTGTTCTCCCATGATGTACTAGTTGAGGCTCCTTCGGTAGCTAGTGGCAGAAATCCATTTGAGTCAGTATAAAAACAAAGTTATTTTTGTTTTTATGTGTAAGATTATTGCGGGGAGTTCACAGAATTGATGGAAGAACTGGAAAGGGATAAGAATCCAGATGTAGCTCCAAAAACCTTGGTGTTCTAGAACCAGGGGCACGAGTGATAGAAGTGTCATTTTATCTCCTTATTTATTTATATTACCAGGACGTGGCTGAGGGCAGCTTCAAGTTCATGTTTCACAGGCCTGTGAGCAGAGAAAAGGGCTCTTTTCTCCAAGTTTTAATAATAGTAAAAATAAAAAGTCCAAGGGAAAGGCTCTAATTGGCTTGCCTTGGCTTCGTGCCCAACTGTGGACCAATTCCCGTGGCCAAGAAGGATGTTTGGGTCACATGCCCACGCTCACAATCACTGTGCCCAGGGAGGGGGAGAAGGCAAGAAAGAGGAAGGGAGCACTCATTTACATTACGTGGGTGGAGGGGTAAGACGTTTCCAAGACGGGGCAGCACGGTGGGATTGCTGGGGAATTGGCAGCTTGGATTCCTGTTTTCTATCATTTTTTATTTTTCTGAAATTCATTGTTCTAGCTGTGTTGTTCCTTGTCCTTCCCAGGTACTATTTATTGCCACCTCTGCTTCTCCCGGGTCTCCCTCCCCACCCCACTTGTCCTAGCCTCTTAGTTGGCTAGGGTTGCCATAACGAAGGACCACAAACTGGTGGCCCAGAACAAGAGAAACTTATTCTCTCACAGCTCTGGAGGCCAGCAGCCTGACATCAGGGTGTCGGCATGGTTGAGTCCTCTGAGGGCTCTGAGGGAGAAAATGTTCTGTGTGGCTTGTCTTGTGAGCTTCTGGTGAAGGCATCTCTCTATGTCTCTTTCCTCTTCTTATAAGGACATCAGTCATATCAGATTCAGAGCTCACTCTACTTTAGCATGACCCCATCTTCACAAGTGACATCTGCAACCATCCTATTCCCAAATAAGATCACATTCTGGTCGTGTTACTGGGAGTTAGAACTTTAAACATAGCTTTCGTTGGATGCAATTCAACCCACAATAGCCTCTCAGCCCAGCTTAATGCCGGTTTCTCCAGGAGGACTTGGGTGACCATCTTGGCTCAGATGTTTTCCTCTGAGCCCCCGCTGTCCTCTCTGTATGGCCGCACTATACCGTGGAGACCAGCTCTCCATGGATATCTTTCCTTGTCATGAGACTGGCAGCTCCTTGAGGGCAAGGATCCAGGTCTTTTTAATATTCGCTGAGGTGCCTAGAACAGCATGTGGCAGTTAATTTTATGTGTCGACTTGACTCAGTCACGAAGTGCCCAGATATTTGATTAAACATTATTCTGAGTGAGCCCGTGAGGATGTTTTTAGATGAGATTAACATTTGAATTTGTAGACTGAGTAAAGCAGATTGTCCTCTCGAATGTGGGATGGCTTTATCCAGTCCCTCGGAGGCCTGAAAGGAACAGAAGACCGAGAAGAGAGAATTGGCTCTCTCTGCCTGTCTTCAAGCTCAGACATCAGCCTTCTTCTGCCTTTGGACTTGGACTCAGACTGGAACTTTTAATGCTAGCAGCTCTCCTGGGTCTCCAGCCTGCTGACTGCAGATCTTGGGGCGCCTCTGTCTCTATAATCATGTGACCCAATTCCTGAGAATAAATCTCTCTCTATAGATGTATATATATTTATATATACAAGCATCCTGTTGGCTCTGCTTCTCTGAAGAAGCTAGACTAGGGCTAACACACAGTGCCTCCCACAATGTGAGTGCCCAGTAAATGGCAGGGAATGAATGATGGGCTGATAGAAGGGTAATTAGAGTGTTAGGATAACCTCCCAAACTCTCCTCACCCAGCTGGGGGGATGCCTTAGAGACTCTGGGGAAAAGTGACACTATCCTCACTTGGTTGTTCTTAGCCTCAGCTGTACGTGGAGGAGCACCTTTAAGAGCTCTACAAATCTCTGGACCTCAGACCAATCAGCATCTGTGGGAAGGGGACCCAGGCACCAGTTGGGCTCTTGTCAAGCTCTGCCGTGAGTTTGCCACACCCTCGAGGTTACAAAGCCCTGCTGGGGCAGCTCGAGAGCTCCAGGCTGGTACTGTGTGCTTTTCCCAAATGAGTCTCACCTTTGAACTTCTCTTGGGGCCAGGAAAGCATTATGATGGCACAAACTTTGGAGACCAGTGTAAATTGGATCTTGATTGACCAGGCCAGGGTACCTCCTAGGACTCAGAAAACCCAGTGTATGAAACTTGCTCTGAGTTAATGTCCTGTCTGCATTCAAGCTCAGATTCTTGGAGAAGGGCCTCCAAGAAGGAGCATTTTCATGCAAAGTGTGAGCAGGCTCTGTGTCAGCTGTCAGCACCAGGAAAGGAAAAGGACCAGGGGTGCTCTGTGGGTAGTTGGTGACAATGGGATGTCACCAAGAGTTACTACTAGGGAAAGAAAAGCGTCAGCACTGACAATGCCTTGGTGGGGTGCAGGAGGAACCCAGAGCCCCCCGGGGTGCTTTGGAAAGCCACATTTCAGGCCTGTGTGTGGGAATGGCTGGCTGGGCCTACTGACGCTGGGCTTGCAGCAGGAGATCAAAGCCTCTGGGCGCTTTGGCTGGGGTGGTAGCTGGCCACTGTGTTCTGGCCTCCTGGCCGCTCCATAAACCATCTCTGACAGGGTGGCATCTCCAGCAGGCCGGCGATGCAGAAGGGACCACGTGCAGCCATATTTCAGCCCGGACACCAGGACTTGAATGTGAGCATGTGCGTGTCTGGGCCTGAAGTTTCCCTGAAGCTGATTTGTGACTGTCTGAATTTACAGCCTTGGAGGACACCCGATCAACCAACTAGACCCATATGTGTTCAGTCCCCAAGCCTGCATCTCGGGGAGCACAAGAGGGAGGGTGGAAGGGCGGAGGGGGAGAGATTTTATTATGTTCCCTGCAATAGGTGGTGATATAGGTCCTGTCAAATGACGGGTTTTAAAGAGGCATTTTTAGGACATCTCATCGTCCTCTTGTCTCTCACCCAAGGTTGTCTGCAGAGCCTGGAGCCGAAGGGCCTTGTAGAAATTATTCAAAGGCACAAACATTCCACAGGAATTGGATAGGAGACTGATAGCCCAGAGTCCCCTCTTTGGCCTAGCAGCCCCAAGAACACTTAGCTTCCTGACAGCAACTCTGCTTTAAAGGGAGCAGGACTCAGTTTCCCTTGCGATTGGGGAGCAGGCTATCTCTGCTTCTGGACAAGCCTTGGCGCACCCTACAGAAGGCCACAGGGCCTGTGATTTGTGCACAGGTGGGGGCAGGGGCAGTGTCCTATCTCTGTCTGAAGGCCGGGAGATGACCTCCACCGAGCCCTTCCAGCTCTGAGATCCAAGAATCAGTCAGTCAACAAGCATTCCTGGGGCTCTGTGTTTGGCCTAATTCTAGAAGGTTATGAATTACCGTTCTTTTTCCCAACAAAGACAGAGCCTAAAATGCTTTCCCTCAGGGACAGGTGACATGGACTTGTTCAGACAAAGGCAGGGCCTGACATCGGCTCCTTTCCTGAGAGAAGAATTGCAGCATCTCAGAGCGGAGCGCACGAGGGCACAGCAGGGAACAAAAGGAGAAATGGGCAGAAAAGGGCCCTGTCAGTGGATCACAGGTGCCAAGCTTGCTTTCTCGTCTCCCATCCCAGAAGCAGAAGGCGCAGATGGTCCTGGGCATCTTGTGTTCTTCCTTGATCACCCCTTGTTCAGGAGGCATGTGTACAGGGAATGTGGCCTCCCCGGCCGTGAAGGCAGGTGTGTGTGTGTGTGTGTGTGTGTGTGTGTGTGTGTGTACCTGCACACGCACCCCAGGCATAGAGACTCACTGGTAGCCTGGTGACACAAAGGAAGAGGCATGATGAGGTAAGAAAGGGTGCCTCAATTGGAGAAAGAGGACGGGTAGGGACTGAATGTTTGTGGCCCACCCCCCAAATTTTTACGTTGAAACCCTTCTCCCCCAGTGTGATGGATTAGGACCCGGGGCCCTTGGGGAGTAATTAGGATTTGACGAGGTCATGAAGGTGGAGACCCCCATGCATGGGATTAGTGCCCTCACTGAGTCACAAGAGGGCTTGCCCCTCCCTGCTCACTGCCACGTGAAGATTTGAGAAAGCGGCCCTCTGTATCGTGGGAGAGACTCGATATGCCACCCAGTTTATGATACTTTGTGGCAACAGCCAGAACGGACTAAGACAAGGGCTACGATTTAAGCAACAGCTCCGCAGTGTCCTAGCAGTGTGGCTTTGGGTGAGTCGCTTACCCTCTCTGAGTATAAATTCATTCCGCTGGAAAAATGCATAATAACGCCTGCTCTGCTTCCCTCCTTCGCCTGGTTGTTAGGAGAACTAAAGGATAGGATAGATATGGAACTGTTCCATAGTATCCCGGTTTTCTGAAACATTCAGAGAAAACAAGCTCTGTGTTTGTTTTTGAAACAAAACACTGCCACGGGACTGCCTTTTCTTTTTTCTTGCGAAGGCTGAGAATGTTTCTCTACACATGGTTCCAAAATACTGTCAGCCTTCCATTTTAGTTTTGAATTTCTACCTGCCCTAAAGTTGCTCAACAATGAAACCTGGTTCCTCTTTGTGTGGATTCCTTGGTTTCTTCTCTGCCCACCCTGCTATTTGGTGACCTGGGAAAATGAGCCAGGACGGGGAGAGCAAGGGGCTCATCCAGAAATGCTCATGTTGGGGAAAGAGCCTGACTCCTGGATAAATGAAGTGTGGCTTGCTGGCAGATTTCTTAAGATAATATTTGTGGCAGGAAAAATCATGTTCAGTTAAAAAATTGGCAGCAATTCTCTCAGGGAGAGAATAATCTTTTGTTTAGCAAAATACCTTGATGACTTTTTTGAGTACAAAAGGTGAGCTCGCCCCAGGACATGGCTTAGATGTCTCAGCCTGGAGGTGGTTTTCAACCCTGCTTGTACATTAGGAGCTCTGGAAAAGTTTGTGTGCATGTCCCCAACTCCAGAGCCTCTGATGTAATTGGCCTGGGGTAGGATCTGGGCATCACTATTTTTAAACCCCCCTCCCCCCTAGAGAGTCTAATGTGTAGCCTGGGTTGATTTCCCTGCACCAGACCCAGACTAGAGGGGCTGGGAGAAGAGTGACAGAACTGGGGGGCTGGTAGCTTGGTGGGAGATGAGAGAGGGAAAGAGAAGTCACTTTGGGTGGGGGTAGGCTGGGCTCTCTGTGTAGAGATGACCAGCGAGGTGTTTCCAGTGCCCAGAGGAGCCAGGGACAGTTAACAAAGGAATCCCTGGCATTTAATTTTTAGGTCACTTGCTTCCCTGTGTGTAGTACATACAACACTACCCTAACAACACTACCCTATATCTTCAAGTCCTCAGTGAAAGTCTCTACCTGCCCAGTCTAGTGGCCGTAGTACTGTGGGGGAAATGCCAGAACTTGGGCTGGCCCCAGGGATGAACCAAAAAAAAAAAAAAAAAAAAAAGAAGTCCAACACCTGCAGGAGATAAAAATTGGAGAAGGGATTGGAAATCCAGCAAGAGTAGGAAATTGGAGCCAGGAGGGAACGAGGACAAAATAGCCCCCCTACGAATCCTCTGGGATATTGGGAAGGATGCTTGGTTTCCTACCGTTTGTGGGCTAGGGATTCAAGGCAATTTTATTGAAATCTCAGTGGATAGTGCCTCAGCTGCTGGAGGACATGAAGACTTTACAAACAGCTGACACTCGAGCCAAAGAATAATAAATAATTCACCACCTTCCATTCTTTCCACCGCACACACTCCATGTGTGGAATATCTTACGGTGATCACAGTTCATTCACATTCATCTCTCTTTGAGCTTTCCAACAGGCCTGAGAGATGGGGAAGGAAGGAATTTGTCACATGCGATCGTGAGAAAAGGGGGTTCTCAAAAAAAAGAAAAGGGGGTTCTCAGCGGCCATAGCTTGCATCCAGCAAGTTCCAGGAGTGGCGGAGCTTGAAGCATCACGGGCTCCAAAGCATCACTCCTGGTTCTGACATGGTGCTCAGTCCACCACTTCTGCCTGAGTTTGGGTCTCCAGCAGCTTTGGCCCTACAGGAAGAACCTTCTTGTGCCTTCACACTCTTTTGTTTTTAGACATGAGCTCTAGACCTAACATTTGCTTTAATCTCTTCTCTCTCTGCCATCTTTTCTCCCCTCTTTCTTTCTCTCTCCCCTTTCCCCATCTCCTCATCTCCATCCACCCACCGTTTTTTTGGCATTACATGTCCGTGCTCTCAGCCGGGAGACTTCCCCTAGATAACTGTGGTCATACACGGATTCTACCTAAGAGTGTTTTCGAGCCCTTTCTTGTTCTTTGGCCTTCTGTGTTTCTTTATCTGATTCCAGGATGAGTCAAATGTCCTTACCAGCACGGATTGCAGAATCCCTGGGTCTCTAACCAGGAAATGGTAGAACTGGGAGGGACTTCCTGGCTTTGCTCACGGACCCCCACAAGTTGTTGATGTAACACTCATTCTCAGCAGCTAGAGAGGACTAAACATATTAACTGGCTTTAACTGACCTTTGCTCTAGATTTAGAAGAGAGGAATGGTGACCCGTTTCTCCCGCGTGGAAGCAAACAGCAGAGTGTATTTTATGCCCAGGTGTTTGCCATATAGCTTGATACAAAACCATGTCCTGGAAAACTATAAGCCAATCTAATTTATAGAAATAAACTGAGTGAGAATCATTATTTTTTATTGGTACCACTTAATGTGAAGAAAATGCACATTTTCCAAAAATATGGAAAAAACGTTCCATTTGCCTTATTGGGTCCAAATGTTAGGTTTAAATTATTTTACTATGCAAACTTTCTTTCATATCTTGGCAGTAGTGATTTCCATTTTTATTCCTTGGGTATCCATAATCTTATGAGAATCAAAAACATATGCTTTGAGATCACTGGACAGCTCCTTCTCCCACATTTTAAAAATGCACAAGGAAGGTTATTGCTCTGGTAGCAAAAATAACAGGAACACTATAGGAGAAAATTATGAGGACATCGAGGCTGAATGGGAAAGAGGTTCAAAAGGTGCATTCTGGTTTTCATGCTTTTGATTTGCAAGTCATTAAGCTGGAAGAGCCCCTGCCTCCTGCTGACTGCCACTAGGAATGTGATTTTTTCTTCTCTAATAGAGGGTTGCTTATTCAATGCTCCAGGTTTGCAATATTGGAGGAAAAGAGGGGATCTGGCTTTTCTAGTGCTTCTTGAGATGGGGTTCCTGTTGCCCCCTGGGGAGTCGGCTGAGAGTGGCTGGACTTCTCGCCTCCCTTTGTCTGCAGGAGGAGGGTGCGTTTGGCAGGGAGGCAGATGCATCCTACAAGTTTCAGTCTCAGGAATTTCAGGTTGACAGAGAGAAGTCAGTGAAGAGGTGAGTGCTTTGTGTTCATTCCTGAAAAAAAAAATTATTAGAAAAAAAATGGAGGAGAGTCAGATATTGAAATGTGATGAAAGGCTCTTTTGCAGCCTGTGCCGAGAGCGATGGGCATCTCCCAGGACCACTGGCACAGATGCTTCAAGACTGGGGGCAAGAGAAATCCTTACCATAAGAAGCAGAAGTATGGGCTGGGACGCCTCGCTGCCAACACTAAGCTTGGCATACACACAGTCCACGTTCGGGGAGGCAATAAGAAGTACCATACCTCGAGGCTGGACGTGGGGAACTTCTCCTGGGATTCCAAGTGTTACACGCACAAAACAAGGATTGTTGACATTGTCTACAATGCATCCAACAACGAACGGGTCTGCCCCAAGACCCTGGTGAAGAACTGGGTCACGCTCATTGAGAGCACACCGTACCCACAGTGTATGAGCCCCGCTGCGCACTGCCCCTACGCCACAAGAAGGGGGCCAGGCTGACTCCTGAGGAGGAAGAGATTTTAAACACAAAATGATCAAAGCAAATTCAGAAGAAATATGATGAAAGGAAAAAAGAATGCCCAAATCAGCAGTCTTCTGGAGGCGCGGTTCCAGCACGGCAAGCTTCTGGCGTGCCTGGCTTCAAGACCAGGCCAGTGTGGCCGAGCAGATGGCTGTGTGCTAGAGGGCAAGGAGCTAGAGTTCCATCTGAGGAAAATCAAAGTCCAGAAAGGCAAATAAATCTTCCTCTCTTCTATCTTTGGTCATGTAAAAAAGGCGTTTATTGTTAAAAAAAAAATGTGATGAAAGGAAGGTGGGAAGGGTGTCAAAGGAGAATGGGAAGAACAGATGAAAGGCTCAGCATCCTTCAGGAGTAAGAGGTCAAGGGCCTCAGTGGCTTGCCCCATGAACCAGGTCATAGTCCAGACCTGGCATTGGCACGGTACAGAATGCCCACTGGCTGCTCAGTCAGCCAAGACTCATGTTTCCAGAAATACACCATGTCATTCTCTGACTCCTCCTCTGTGTTTGCCATATTTGTCCTCACTGGGACTTCGGCCTTACTCACTGCACACAGCTGTATACTCCAGGTTTCCTCTGTCCATGAATCCACAATTAGTGAACAAATGTTTTAATCCACAGGTCATTCTTATATTTCTCTAACACTTGCTATTTTTTATCCTCAGTGACAGTGTTACATTGGAATGTTCTCCCCTGGTCCATTCAAAAAACTCACTCTTTCAAAATTGACACAAGCATCTTATTCTCTATGAAACTCTACCTGATCTCCCAAAGCCAATCTATTTTGTTGCTCTTTTGAGGCCCCCTGTCCCGGGGTGGGGGAACACAATAATTATTGCCCTCATTCTTCTGTATCACGCTTTTCTTTCTACAGGTCTGGGAGCTCTTCTACACATAAACTCCTTAAGGGCAGGAACTGCCTTAATTACCCTTAATTAATGACTTTCTACACATTTCAGTTCCTAGCAAAGAATAGGTGCTTAGCAAATGTTTTTGAGTGGATGACTGGATGAATGGCATTCATTCATCTAAGCCCTGATTGGTTGCAAGGATGAGTAAAAAAACGTACTTCATTCACAAATAGGCAAATGTAATTACAGTGGAAGTACTATAAATTTTTTTCATATTATACTATTAATTAGTTTTTGCATTCTAAGAGTGACAGGGAGCACTTACAACTGTATGGTTAATAACCAAGTGGAATAAGTCAGACCCTCTTGTATGAGAACTCCCTGATCCACATTCCACACTTACCTTGATTTTCTGACATTGGCCGTGGGTGTTAATCAGGTAGTTGAATGATCGTTGCATGACCATCAGCTCATTTATCTCTGGAAATTGATACTGACTCTGCCGAACAAGACTTTAAAAATGCTGAGGGAAGGCACCCTTAGCACTGGGGTACAGTGTCTCATTTGTTTGGGTGAGGAAGGCTTTCAATGACCATGATTCAGGAAGCAGGCTTGTGGCCATCTCTGCAGACCAGAGGGATGTAAGGGTCCCACCAGGAACGCATTTCACTGCATCAGGACCTCAATCTCTGAGGAGACTCCCATTGCAGCTCTCAATAGCCAGTCTCCAGAGGCAAGTCAGATTTCCACTCATTCATGGGCAGCTTCTTCTCCAGGGCCAAGTCCTGCTCGGAACTCTCTTCATGAGGCTTAAAGGTAAAGCGGGCTTATGCTCAGTAGACATGAGTGGAACATATTAGTAATCAGTCAGACTGGAAGATGGGTAAGTGCAGGGAGCTGGAAGCCAAGGGCCCCTGGCCCCACCCACTTCCCCATCACTAGCCCCACCCACTTCCCCGTCACTAACTAGCCCCACCCACTTCCTCATTATTAGCCCCAGGCAAGTTACTTAACGTCTCTGAGCCTCACCCTTCTTTTTTGCAACATGGGAGTCAAAATAGCATTTCTGCTCATCTTCCAGAATTGTGATGGGGATTAAATGAAACAAAGACTGTATACTTAACTAAAATACCAGTCTGTTTTGCTTCTTGTTGTATCCCTAGGGCCTCGCTGAGAGCCTGGGACATAGAAGGAGCTCAGATCCTTGGAGATGTTGATGGCCCTTTGAGGGACAGAAGAGCATCATAGTGGCTCTTCCTCTTCCCCTAAGTGGCCTGAGGTGACCTGAAAATGGCTCGCTATTCGCTTGACCCAGAAAACCCTACGAAATCATGTAAATCAAGAGGTTCAAATCTTTGTGTTCACTTTAAGAACACATGTGAAACTGCCCAGGCCATCAAGGGTATGCATATCCGAAAAGCCACCAAGTATCTGAAAGACGTCACTTTACAGAAGCAGTGTGTGCCATTCTGTCGATACAATGGTGGAGTTGGTAGGTGTGCCCAGGCCAAACAGTGGGACTGGACACAGGGTCAGTGGCCCAAGAAGAGTGCTGAATTTTTACTGCACATGCTTAAAAATGCAGAGAGTAATGCTGAACTTAAGGGTTTAGATGTTGATTCTCTGGTCATTGAGCACATCCAGGTGAACAAAGCCCCCAGGATGCGGCGTAGAACGTATAGGGCTCATGCTTGGATTTACCCATACATGAGCTCTCCCTGCCACATTGAGATGATCCTTACTGAAAAAGAGCAGATTGTTCCTAAACCAGAAGAGGAGGTTGCACAGAAGAAAAAGATATCCCAGAAGAAATGGAAGAAACAAAAACTTATGGCCCAGGAGTAAATTCTGCAGAATAAATGCAAATAAAAATAAAAAGACAGAGAGAGAAAAAAAAAGAAGAGCATCATAGTGTGTATGACTCCAACTGGTCTAGTTCAAATCCTAGCTCCACCTCTTTCGAGATATGTAGACCTTGAGTGAGTCACTTAAATTGTCTGTCACCGAGTCTCCCCTAATATGAACATCTTATAGAAACATGGGACATTTGTCAAAACTAAGAAATTAACATTATACATCATGTTGACTAAACTGCAGGCTTGTTTTGTGTGTCACCAGTTTTTCCACTAATGTCCTTTTCCTGGGTCCTGTGTCTTTAGTCTCATCCCATCTGGGGCAGTTTCTCAGTCTTCCTTTGTTTTCTATGACCTTGAGGGTTTTGAGGAGTACTGGTTAAGCACTTTGTAGGCTGTTCCTCACCTTAGGTTAGCCTGCTGTTTTCCCCACGATTAGATTGGGACTATGAGTTTTGGGAGAAACACCACAGCAGTGAGGTTCGGAGCCTACACTTTGATGAGAAATCTCTGTCTTTGCTGTCTTTTGCATCTCCTTAATTTCTTTTCCTCTCTTTTGTAATTATCACCCTTCCCCCACTTCCCAAAATGGACTTGCAATCTGAGGAAACCAAAGGGTAAGAACCAAGTTGGGCTTTGAAGGGAAATTAGAATTTGGAGGTGATCAGGCATTTTGCTTGCCTGAGTCTCCATCATACTCGACAGGCCTCAGCCCACCACGAGGATATACCCTCCCTTACTCCAACCCACTCCTCCAGTTTGTGGGAACTGGGGAGAGGTTTTGTGTTGACACATGGCATACATTGAGTTTTATCTTCATTTCAAGTGCAGGTGCTACCATTTCAGTGATTCCCTGCGGGTCTCCTCCTGCTTCTCAGAACGCCCATGCCTGCCCCTGTGCACACTCCGACTGTGCCCTCTATAACCCAGATCTCGTGCCGCCTCACCTCTCCAAAGCCAGGCTGGAGTTCAAGGTGGGAATCCAGGTAGATGTACAGACACAATGGAAGACACATGTGGTGAGGGATTCTGGAAGAAGGCTCAGCACGTGGGCTAATGGTGAGGGCTCTGGGTAGGTGCCCACACTTCATTTCTGGTCTTCAGTGTCAGAAGAATTATGCTGATGCTCAACCAACCTCAACCCCACTCTTAGGTCGCGTATCATATGTCACTGCTGTCCTTACTACCCCATCAGACGCTCTAAGGTCATGAAGGAAGATAAGAGGGAGAGGACTTGACTGCCCATAAATCTTTGAAATGCAGGAACTTTCAGGTTGGGATTTCCATATTTAAAATTTATGACAATAAGAGGACTTGGTTTCTAGTCCCACATCTGCCTCTCCTGGAACCACTGCATTTACCCAAGGCTGCAGAGGGAGGGAGAGAGAATGAGGATGGAGTGTGTGTGTCCAAGTGACTGTGGACAGCAAGGTTGACAAGGGTGCTGCCCCTGCTCTACCGTAGCTGCAATCTCGCAGTGTCCCCTCCCAGCACGCACCTCCCCCCTCCAATTGCCCCTGCTGGAGCCCACATTTCCCAAGCCAAGTTTGTGGAAACCCCAGCTTGGTTTCAGCCAGTGGCCCCTCTCTTCCTAGGCTTCACACCTGAATCCATGATCCAGGCCTGAGCATCAGTATATGAGACAGACACCAACTAAGTCCTCCATTCTCAGACCCTCCTCCCAAGAGCAGGTCCCTTGTGCAAGCAGCAAGAGAAAAAAGGGAAGGGAGAAATCTGAGAGCCAAAAGTCACCCAGCCTCCAGGTAACTACCATCGCCGCAAAAGAGAAATCCTTCAGGGCTCAGGCTCTGGCAGGCTCCTGTCCCCTCCATCCCAGCTCTAGGCTTCTCTGACCTGCTCTCCCACACCAGGCAATGCTGCCGAGCTGGGAAGGAGAATCCTTTGAAATAGATGATCCCCAAATGCATTGCATGAGAATTGATAAATAATTCAACTTTAATACAAAATGCTTTTTTTTTTTTAATACAAAATGCTTTTTGAGGAAGACAGTGTTCTTGAAATAATTGAGGCCTAGTGCTCAAAACTCTAAATAGAAATACTTCAGCTAATGGTTATTAATCTTCTGAAATCACATTTCTTCATTTTGAAGATAGTTGAAAGATAGGGAGGGGGGAAGACCCACAAACAGAGTTGGCAAATTTCAAACTGAATATTTAATTTTCGCAGGATTTAGGCCAAAGCACTGTGCAATTTGTAGGCTTGTGAAGGTTAAAATTCGTCAGACCACATATTTTCTTGAGTTGCAAAATCATGACTGGGGCTTAACGCAGGACGTCTTCAGCAGCAAATATTTGTTGGGGGAAAAGCCTTGTTTTAAACATAAGAAAGAAAGTGAAACTGATATTCTTCATGCATTTCTTTGAGCTGTAGCCTGGTCTGGCATTCATTTAAACCAAATATTCCTGCTGCTTTGCCTCTGCTGTGGCAGGACAGATCAGAAAGGGCCCAAGAAGGATCCATCAACTGTGAGCATTCAGAGCTGCTTGATGTGGATTCAGGCAGAACGTACTGGAGAACATCCCCAAATTATGTGTTCTGTGTTCAAAGAAACCACAGTTTCTGTTAGCTCCCCTCCACCCCAGTTTCACCAAAGGCAGCATGCTATGATGATGAGAATGGGCTGCGGGGGGCGGGGGGGGATCAGTGTCTGAGGTTCAAGTCTGGGCTCCTTTGCTTGCTAATCGTGTGATCCTGGGTAAGTTTCTTGCTTTCCAAGTCTCCGTTTCCTTGTTTGTGAAATAGGGCGAATTATTCCCACCTTTCAAAGTCATCATGAGTAGAGATGACAGTTTCCACCAGGGAAGCCCCCAGTATAGCTGCTGGAAGGTATGTAATAGGCGTCCTTTGAGTTCTGCACTGTAGAATGCTGCTTTTTCGTTGTTTATGCAGTTGGGCTATGATGAAACAGAAGAATCTTCTAGAAAGCGAGCCCTTGTCCATTCCACTGGCTCAGTCCCACCAATTATGACTGAAGGGCACTGAGAAATTTTATGGACATATTGCTTTTCATTCTGCAGCTCAGAACTCAGGGTTGCATCCTGGTCTGACTCACTGCAGGACAGACTGTGGGGAGCACAGTAGTCTGGGCCCACTCAAAAGTTTTTATCCTCATAGGTCTTTTTTCAGTGCTTTACCCTCACTTCTGAACGCCTTGTGGGATCTCTGCCTTCTATGGTTCTGAGGCTTGATGCTCCACGTGACTTGCTCTTAGGACTGGCTTCAGATACGGGACTCCATGATCCAGTTTCCACTTAATTTACTCTACCCTCTACTGACTCCAGCAACTCTCTGGCCTCACTGAGATGCCCAATCCATTGGCCCTGATATGTTCTCACTAGTCCCACCTTCCTCATGGCCCCAAGCTCTGGTTTCTTGGTCAGCACCATATCCACTCCCTTGCCAAGTTCTTACCTCCCTTACCCCTTTTCCTCCATACCATGCCCTTTCAATCTAGTTAAATCTAATTATGTTTCCACTGACTCATACCTGAGGTTCTGGATGCTGCTAGGGAAAAAAAATCCCATCATAACTCTGCTGCTTGGACTCTCTTTAAATCAATGACTATAGATCTCAAATTTCATACTTTCACTTACTTCCAGAAATCTCCAAAAGAACCTCACTTTACGCTGATGAACTTGCCTCACGTTGCTCATATATGAAGCCCAACCCTTCTGCTGTGCTCTGGAGAAGCCACTGTACAGCTGGGTAAATGACATGTTGTCTTCAGGAATGGAGGGATTAAAATAGAGTCCCCCTCCACATTTCAGCCCAGATTGAACTAGTTGTGGTCCTCACCCCCTTTCCAAAATTTGCCAACCAACGATCACATCATGTTGATTTTTCTCAGCAACAATGTGTAGTGACAATCTGGGCCAAGTTCTTCTCTTCCATTTTTGTGTGTTGCCTTCAGAACCACTGGAGATGGCTCATGGCTGCCTCCACTGATGGTGACCATTGTGAGGACACCAATGTCTAGTTCAGAGATGACCTTGCTGCAGTCTCTTAGATTCATCATCTCTGGGGGTTAGAGCACTTCTGATTCCCTACAGCAGTGGGAAAGGACCCCTCTGTATCTCTGAAATCTGGTGCTATAAGTTGTTGTCCATCCTGCCTACTTCTGGGTCCCGCCTAGTTACTAAATACAGTGCCCCCCCCCTTAAAGTTCTGGGAGCTTTCATTCCTCCTTCCAGAAAAGAGCAAGCATGGGATTAATCAGTTTTTTGTACTGTTTTGTGAAAACAGAAAATCAGAGTGCATCTTGCCAGATATAATATCCACTCGCCCCAATGATGGATGATGAAAGTCTGATGACCTGGTAAAATGTAGATTGTTTCTCTGAGTCTCATCCTTAGGAGGGTGTCATACATTAGAAGCACAGCCCCTAATACTCCCAGTGAGAGGATTGGGACTCAGTTCCTCATTTGTTCAAAGGTTGGGCTAGAGGATTTTTAAGGGTACTTCTAGTTCTGGAATTTTAATAAACATCTTGAATGATACCATGCATAACAATACTTTTAAAACTGTTTTAGGGTCCCTGAATAGAAAATCCTAAGGAAGCATGCCCTGAGGTCCCTGAATTTGAGTCTTCAATGGCCCATCAGTTTCCTGGTACAAAAGCCAACCTATTAATAATCATAACGCCTGGGGTGCCTGGGTGGCTCAGATGGTTAAGCGTCTGCCTCCGGCTCAGATCATGATCCCAGGGTCCTGGAATCGAGTGCCAGGTCAGGCTCCCTGCTCAGTGGGGAGCCTGCTTCTCCCTCTCTTTCTCTCTCTCCTTCTCCCTCTGCCTCTCCCCCTGCTTGTGCTCTCTCTGTCTCTGTCTCTCTCTCTCAAATAAATAAGATCTTTAAAAAAAATAATCATAATGTCGTCCTGGTGTGTCACAGCTGGTTAAGTCACAATGGAGTCAGGAAGCAACACTTCCCACACATGTCAGTGGGGAGCAGAACTCAAGGCTAGGGTGGTAGGGGAGGGTGGTCCCTCCCTTGAATAACGATAAAAAAACAAACCTAGGAGCTGAGACTAATTTGGACATAAGTGTGTGACCTTGGGGATATCTCTCTAAGCCTTGGTTTCCTCCTTTGTAAAACAGGAATGGAAATAATTCTTACTCTGGTTGTTTGGAGGATTGATTAAGTATGTGAAGTTCTTAGCATCTGAAATCACATAATATGCAATCAACAATAATACTTACTATCATAATTACTGTCGAATTTTTTTTTGAGGATTTTATTTATTTATTTAACAGAGAGAGAGAGAGAGAGAGCACACAAGCAGGGAGAGTGGCGGGCAAAGGCAGAGGGAGAAGCAAGCTCCCCACAGAGCAGGAGGAGCCCGATGTGGGACTCGATCCCAGGACCCCGGGATCATGACCTGAGCCGAAGGCAGTTGCTTAACCAACTAAGCCACCCAGGCGCCCGAGTATTAAGATGAGAGGAGGGTTCCTTTTTTTTTTTTTTTTTAAATTTTATTTATTTATTTATTGAGAGAGAGTGAGCAAGCATGAGCAAGTGAAGGGGCGGGGGAGAGGGAGAGAGAGAATCTCACGCGTACTCTGTTGAGCAGAGCCTGACTTGGGGTTCCATCCCAGGACCCTGAGATCAGGACCTGAGCCAAAATCAAGAGTCAGCTCCTCAACTGACTGAGCCACCCAGGTGCCCTGAGGGGACACTTTCTTAAAGGCTGGTGATAGATTCTGGGGAGCAAGGCCTTTGCTGGTGCTCCTGATGTCCAGGTATACGGGTGGCCACTTCTGCTTGGTAGGCTCAGCTCTAGCTATCAACCTCACATCCTCATACCCTGGACCCTCAAAACTTCTCTGCCTCAAACACAACCTTCTAGAAGACCTCATCTCCATGATTTCTGCTGTTGGGACAAAGTAAATCAGAGAGGGTGCTCCAGCTCCCTGGGAAAGGCGGGGTAGAATACACCACTGTCCTCACACCACACAGCACATGAGCTTTTCTCTTCCCCTCAAGATGACAGAAGGAGCTTTGCTCATAGACTGAAATCCCAGCTTGGCTTGGAATGGTTCTCACTGCCTCATCCCAGGTCCTGAGTCCTCACGTCTTTTGGCAGCTTGAACGGTCGAAGAGCTTCCCCAGCGTTCCAGCAAAGCGTCAAACAGTCATGCTGGCTCTCAACTTTTGTATTCTTACAGAATCGTGTAAATCCAGAAGATCCTGAGCTGCTAATCCCCTTGTTGACGGCATTCTCGGTCTTTTGACTGAGAATTAGCCCAGTGAATTTGTGGAAGTCAAAAGATATTGGACATGGGGAGATTTGGGTTTAAATCCTAACTCTGCCATTCAGTCTAACCATGTGACATTGGCAGAGAGATTTATCTTCCTGAGCCTCAGGCTTTGATTAGTGAGAAGAGGCTGATAATAGCGTCTGGGTGAGTGTAGACCTCCACTTGCTGGCAGAGATGCCCCTATTATATCTTTCGGTAAACAGGAAGTTATACGATGTTCTGTAGAGTATAATCACAGTTTTGGAAAAGGAAGATATACATTCACAGAAAAAAAGGCAATATTTACCCAAATTTTTATGGGGTTACTTCTGGGTAATAAAATGGCAGGTGGTTTGTAATTATTTTCTTTGAAGATTATTGTTTTTGTAATCAGAAAATAAAATGCAAGAGCAAAATGAAAGGTATTTACTTTTTTTAAAAAAAGATACTTTCCTTAAGGTTTTTATAGTTTCATAGGAGGAGAGGCACAGATCTCTCTCTGCAAGGCACTCAGAGAAGGGGCAGATGAATAGCACCATCTGGGCTGCTGGGGTCAGACTTTCTTGAATCACCACAGGCCGAGGGGTGAGGAAGTCTTCAGCAAGGAAATACAACTTGAACTAGGTCTTAAGATGACAGAAGCAACTGACATGCACTTGGTGATTTTAGGCAGGTGTTTAGGTAACTCACCAGCATCAACTGCTCAGAATTCCAAAATGGTAGTGGCCAAAATCAATAAATTATCTTTAAGCATCTGTACTTTGCTTGGTCTTATACTAGTCCCTATTATTTTATGTTTTTTAATAAATAAAATAATTGAAATCTTTTTAACATTAGAATTAACAATTTGGCAAATATTAAATGCTTACCAAAAAACAGCAACATTTATATACATGCTATTTAGATATACAGCCTTACACATATATTTATACATTCATACACATACTTACAGTTTTCTTCCTTGTCTGACGCTATAAATACCAAAACTGCAGCATGAATGGAAAAAAAAATCCAGATTCACTTGAGCCTGAGATTGGGTGCAGGCAAGAGGACAAAAAAACATGCTTTCCAGAAAGCAGTTTCCTCTGCAGCTTGGGAGCCATGGCTGGGAGTACCCCTGGATATCTGACACTGGGTGTTCCCAGTGCAAATGGAGAGGTCATCTGGAGGTGGTCACCGTGGGGCAGCTTGGCTTGGCCAGAGGTGATGGTGCCCATCCACCCCAAGAACACTGGGCACCAAGGTCTCAGCTTCTCTTTGTCTTGCCAGTTTTAGATGTAGATGGTTACCAAGTGTCCTAGAAGATGGGACATCCAAGGGAGCTCAGGAAAGATCAAAGCAACCTATTCAGGGGAGGGGGTATGGCACAGACGGAAGTCACCAAGCACATCTGGGATCTTCCTCAAAGTTCTACATCTACCTATTCAGGTTTATCTTGCATCCCTTCTCCCTCTGCTCCACACCCAGCCAGTCTGAGCTATTGAATGTATATGTGCTTTCTTAAATCTTTGTCTCTGGAACACGTTATGACTTTTCCACATTATGTGGTTCTCTGCCTTCTGGCAAACTTATTTTCATCATTGATAACCCAGCTCAAGCTCCCTTTCCTTACTCTTGTTTGACTTCTACTTTTGTTTCAAACCTTCTTGCATTTTTAAAAATGGAAGTTATTTCTTATCTCTTTGAATATTCTAAACACAATTATTTTGACATCTTTTAAAAGACTATTCCGTGAAATTAATTTCATCTGGTGTGAATTCCTGTTCTGATATTGGCTGTTTTCAGAGTGTTAGATTCCTTCCTGTGTTTTGGAATTTTGCAGTCTCACTTTGCATGTGATGTTTTTGTTTATTATTTTTCTCTCTCTCCTTCTGTGTTCGCCCAGGGGCAGGGCGGGGGGTGGGGGTGGGGCTCTCATTTCTCCCAGGTCCAGAACCAGATCTAATAGAAGTTCAGCTTCCAGGGTGGCATGGGGACATTCCAGATCCAGCCACAGGCCAGTGGGCCCTTTGTTCTGTCCCTAGTCATGAGGCTCTTCCTTCCTTCCTTCCTTCCTTCCTTCCTTCCTTCCTTCCTTCCTTCCTTCCTTCCTTCAGCCTTCCTTCCTTCCTTCCTTCCTTCCTTCCTTCCTTCAGCATTCCTTCCTTCCTAGCATTCCTAGGTCACGGTCTTCTGAGACAGTAGTCCCAGGTAATTGGGAGCAACAGGTTTTACTCAGTGAGAGGATGGTGTGGAATTTTGTCCCAGCCTGACTTCAAGCAGAGACACTGCCTGTCACCTCCATCCTGATGCTTTTACCTGCTTCCACAAGCCTGCAACTCAGCCAGATTTTCACAGGGTATTTCTGTTCTACTTCTGGTCTACTGCAAGAATATCTTGGTTTCCATAGTGACTCTGCCTTTTTTGTTCCCCTTTTGCATTTTCTCTACCTTTGCTCTGTACCATGGGCAGAGAGGACATGTAGCTTTGAAGTAACTGTGCTACCTTGACCAGAGGGGTCTTCCCCCTTTGCATTACTGAATATTTTCATATGTCTGGAAATTATTCTCTGATTGAGGTATGTTCCACTCAGTCCCAGACAGAAAGACTTGATTGAAGTTTTTCCTTGTCAACTGAGAATTCCAATAATTAGCACGAGAGAAGACAGAAGATACAAGGACGTGGCCATCAGTGTGGACATTCATTTCTGCCTGGAAGCGAATCGATCTTGGAAGTCTGTAGCCGGCAGCATAGCAAATCCCTCTCCAACTAGTTAGAGTGTCCTGGGTCCCGCTGCTGTATGCAGCAGGCTGTGAGGGCAGCCTGAGCGGCCAGAGCCAGAGGAGTCCTCCTTATCAGCTACTTGGTTGTTTCGTTGCTTCTCTGGTCCTCTCTCTGATCACAGGGATGCTAGGGAGTCTGGACGCTGCAAGAGAGCAGAGGCAGTGGGACATTCCTCCTGCTCTGATGCAGGGCTTCGTTGCCCCTGGGTGGTGGCTGGTGGTGGACAGGAAGGCACTTCCCTGATACCCTTGCTCCTCCTCTTGCACAACCACCTGCACAAAATGCCTCAGGGATTCAGGTGGATGTGTGGCTCCCTTCTCCAGTAGAGACTTTCCTCATAACACTGGCTTCAGCATTTCGGAAGGAAATTGGGTGAGAAGGGAATTCAAACAACATAGTATCTTGGAAGGATGCTTGACATTTTGTCTTAACTATCTCTGTATGCCACACAGAATCTAGGCCTGGACAGGGTATGGAACAGCCATTTAATTCTTTTTTGATTGATTGAAAATCCAGGTGATTTTTCAATTTGAGAATAAAAAGCTTAATTTCTCTTTGTAACAAATAGTTGCAAACACACAATGTGTAGCCAGTGGCTTCTCTAAAGTGCCCAGCTCCTTCTGGAGTATTCTCTGTACTTGTCAGGATCCTTCCAGTGGCAAGTGATAGACACCCAGGAGAATATATTCACTCCTGGGACTAGAAAATCCAGAGGTGACACAGGCCACAGACACAACCGGATGTGGGACCAAGCCAGCCTCCCTTTCTGATTCTGCTCTTCCCCTGGGCTGGCCTCATTCTTTCCTGTTTTTGGAGGCAGTAGAGCACAATGGTTAAGAGCATAGCTCTGCTAGCCAAATGGCTGTGTGACCCTGAGCAAGTTAATTAACCTCTCTGAGCCTCGGTTTCATCATCTGGAGAAATGCCATGATAATAATGGGGATCCTCTTATGGGTTGTTGTGAGGTTTACATTAGCAAATGTATGTAACCCCAGAGGGCGGTGCCTGGCCCACGGTAAGCGCAGTAAGCTCTGTGTGGTACAGGTGACCACTGATGCTGTTGTTTTCTCTCTATAGGCTGGGGAGAAGGATGTGGCCTTAGATGGTTGCAGACTTAAATCATCCTAGCCCAGAGGAAAGAAGTTTCTTTGTGTTAGTGCCCAGACCTTGGGCCTGTTGCCATGGTCAGGGCTGTTGGTTCCTGTGATTGACAGGCCCACCCTAATTACAAGGACTTGGGGACCAACAGTTCACCCAAGAGGCAGGAGGCATTTTACCATCCACTCAGTCAATGTCTGTTATGGATTAGGCACAATTCTAAGCCTTGGAGTTAAAGCAGTGGTAACAGAGAGTTCTCTGCCCTCATGGAACTTACATCCTACTAATAGCAAGAGGAGACATTCAATGCATAAATAAATGGAAGACAATATTAAATGTAATAAGTTCTATGTTTAATATAAAACAAAGAGATGTCTGGGAGGGTGACTCAGGGTGGTCAAAAAAGGCATCTCTGAGTAGGGCACCTTGAAGCCGAGACCTGAATGCCAAGAAGGAGTCAGCCACGCACAGTTGTGTAGGAAGAACGTTCTGGGTAGATGGAGTAGCTAAGGCAACGGCCTCAAGGCAGATGTGAGCTCCATGTGTTTGGGAAGGGGAGAGGCAGAAAGTGTGGTGAGAGCTCACTAAGGAGGGAGAGGGGTAGGCAGCCAGGTTGGAAAGGGAACTGTCACAGGGGTGGGGGGTGTGGGAGGAATTGATTGCTGCTTTTAAGAAACTGATGTTGTCCAAAGCCCACTGTGGCTGCTATGAAGGGAAGAGGCTTTGGGGAAGCAGGTCTGGGGGCAGGAGAGGAGTCAGGGGGCTGCCACAGTGTCTGGATGAGAGATGGTGGTGGTGTGGACAAGAGGATCAGTGGGGATGGGTCCCAGGAGACGGCTGGAAGTGGGGCAGGTAGGATGGCTGGTGGAATGGACATGGGGAAGAGAACCAAGAACTACAACTGGGCTTGTATTTGGAGCTGGGTAAACAGGGTGTTCTTTCACAAGAAGGGGATGATTGGAGGAGGGACTGGGAGAAAACGCAGAGTTCTGTGTTAGATTTGCTAAGTTGATGTTTCTGGGAGACAGCCAGGTGGAGATAGCAAATAGGCACTAGAAACGTGCACCTGGAATTCAGGGGTGAGGGCGGGGCTGGGAATGGAGGCATCAGCAGGTGGATGACATTAGAACTGTGGGCAGGATGAGGTCACCTGGGGAGGGAGTGAAGCTGGCAGGGAGAAGGGTTGCCAGGATAGAGCGGAGGAGGTGGGAAGGAATGCTGGCTAGAACGTAAGAAGACCTGTCCGCTTGCTTTTCTGAGAAAGGTAAGACCCTGGTGCAAAGTTCTTCATGGGAGGTTTGGCCAGAATGAGAAGGGAGAGAATCCCCTTGGTTCTCCTGGTGGCTCACCTTCACCAGGCTACCGGAATGCTCCCAACGCTGGACAATCAGCTTTGAACAATCTTGCTTAACTTCCTCAGGCACTGATTTTATTAGTTAATTGATCTTTGTTCTCTTTTGGGGTGTTTTATTTTCGTTAAACTTGCTGCGGTTTTGCATCTTTCAGGAGTTACTGACAATTTATGAGCTCTGGATTTGCATACTGTTCACACAGAGAGGGGTTCTTTGGGGGTCCTGTCTCCACGGGGAGAGTTTGAAGGGTAGGGGGAGATTACTGGACCTCCTTCCCCCTCATTTCAACAACAGAGTTGTACATTTTGCTGTTTTATACAGCAATCTGTGTAGGATTAGGAATCATTTGAAGAAAGCATTTTATAGCCACAGAAATAGGAAAACCACAGTGGTGGAACCTCAGCTTGTTGAAGGCAGAGATCATGTCTCACCGTGCATTCTGCTTCCTCTAAGGGGCTGAGCCCCTCTTGGCACCCAGCGGACTCTCAGTAAACTTCGGTTGAGTGGAGTTGTAGCAGGAGTCTGCAGGCTTGAAAGGTAGCCGCCTTCACACACAGGTTGTATTCGGCAGGGATTCAGATTCTCAGCCTCTAATTGTACATCAGAGGTGATTACTGTGGCTGCAGGACTTCCCATGCAGCATGGAAGCAATTACATTAAAATGAAGCTGGGGATTCCAGTAATCTCTTTGGAGTAGACAAATAAACTTTGAAATCGTTTACAAATGATGCACCAAATCTGTGTGGCATCTGCTCATTGTAGGGGGAAAATGGGTTTCTTCCAAGAGGGTTTTCATGTGATGACATTGCTGTTTCTCGTGAGGAGGAAGGAAAACACGAGGTGCTTGCCGGGCCGACCCCGCCTCGGACCTGGACTCTGGCGGACCTGGACTCTGGGCATCCTTGGTGTGTGTGAGGAAACCAAGAGCCAGTCCCCCTGTCTGGCGTCGGCCTCTCACTCCTTGGAAGGTATTCTGGTGTGAGATGGGAACCCGAGCACTGGCCACTGCTCCTGGGAGGATGTTTTCTCAGCTTTGCCTTTTCCAGGCTGGTGATGGGGGGCAGGGGGGTGCCCTTTGACAGGCTTTGATGACAAGCCAAGAAGTTAGGAGAGCCTGTCGCAGACACACTCCCCTGGCATGGCATTATGCTTGGGTGCCCAAGCCAAGAAGGAGGGGGTTCAGAGTGGTCACATTGTATGTGAGGGCAATTCCTGAAGGCCTTGCCTCATCCAAATCTTACATAATTCAAGACTAATTTTCCTATAAATAACTCTTTGATAAATAAAGTTATGAAAGTGTATAAAGTGGCGAGAATGCATTCTTGAAGCATGTAAGTTTCAACTTTTGGAGTCTGGGGCATATTAGATGACATTCCTGCGCAGCAGTGGCGGCATCGAAATTTCCATTAGCTTGGGTATATATAGCTACCTTTTGTAAACTTAAAGTTGCAACATGTTTAGCATGGCTTTTACTTGTCTAGCATTCTCTGTGATCATTGTCACAGTGTTGCCTGGTAAACTAAACGTGCAGCACCCAGAGATGCTTGTCTGATTTCTTCCCAGGATGTTGTTGCCTCTCATTTCTGGTCCAAAGTATTATTGCTGCTAGCATTATTATTGCTTAATGAATGCTTGGATGATACTGCTCTAAGGTAGAAAAAAGATTTTAAGTTATAATAATAGTAAATGTTAAAGAACCCACACGAGTCATGAGTGCAAATACAACAGCTTGATTTATGAGATATTGTTAAAAGATGGCAGGTTGTTCTACTTAATAGCTAAAATGGTTCTATCATGTGATCTTAATGGGAAACATAGTTTCTAATTCATTCAGCCAGATAGATCGGAAATGATGTGATCCCAGAGAAATTTTCAAAAAAAGTTGGATTCATATTATTTCAAAATTTGTGTACACAGCTAATTAAAAAAAATTGTCCTATTTCGGATTTGGAGAATTCAAAATCACATATCATCCGTGCCATGATCAGCTAGGATTATTTAACTCTCTCAAAGCTAAAATCTCTTAAGTAAATGAAGAATTGTGTTATGAGGACACTGGTGTGCGTCAGAGAAGTCTCAAGCCCCTGTACCTGGGTTTCAGGAACAGCTGAAACTAGGGGCTTCAAACTATCAGTGTTTTTTTCCTCTGTTTTTTGGCTTTTGTTTCCCTGAATGTGTTGAGACTCGATTTTTCTCTCTCACAAAGCTGGCTATGTCCTTTGTGGGGTCTGGTGCAAAACAAAAATTGAGGGCCTCTTGTCCAAAAAGCAGGGAAAATATGTTTTCCTTGTTTCCATGGTCTGTCTTTAAACCTGTTATGGGTTTTTATTTGCTGTTTATTTTCCCTCTCTCCAGGGCACAAGGATATTTGCAGGGCAAGTGGGACCCTCACCCAGAGTGGGCACTGTGACTCAGTGCATGAGATGTACGCGCCTCCCAACACTCCCACGTGGCGAGCAGGGTCAGAGGAGGATAGGAGCATCCCAGAATCTATTCAAGGGAGGCAGGGAGGTGGCAGGAGGCTCCCAGCCCTGATGCTTAGTGCATTGTCTTATGGGACTTTGCTTGCTGTATTAGTTTCCTACATCTGTGTGTCTCACAGTTCTGGAGGCTACAAGTCCACGGTCAAGGTGTCTTCAGGATTGGTTCCTTTTGAGGGCTGTGGGGGAGAATCTGTTTCATGCCTTCCCCCATTTCCTGGTGGTCTCAGGCATGGTTTGGTTTGTAGAGGGTGATTTCTCTATGCCTTCCTATCTTCTTTGTGTATGTGTCTGTCTCTGTGTCCAAATTTCCCCGTTTTATAAGGACACCAGACATGTTGGATTAGATCCCACCTCATTCCAGTATGACCTCATCTTAACTAATTACATCTGCAACAGCCTTATTTCCAAAGAAGATCACATTCTGAGGTGCTGGGAATTAAGACTTCAACATATACATCTGGGAGGGGACGCAATTCAGCCCATAACACTTACACACAGAAATTCAAAGATAAAAGCATTAAGAATTTCAAAACGGCAACTGTGGAGCATTAAACCCCAAATGGGGCTCCCCTTCTGAGCATGCAGCCGGTGGGACTGCACAGATCATTTGCCTGCTCACCCAGCATTTCCCATGTGGCAGGAAACGTGGCTCTTTAGATTTAGCTCCTCAGAGAGCGATGACTCTACCCTCTGACTGCTGGATACACATGGTATCAGAATTTACCTCTGAACCTGGAGGTGCCCCTGGGGCCAATGGCAGAAACCCACAGGTACTACCAACTCTGTGTTCTAAAGACAACTGTCCATGAACAGACTCCTGCCCGCCCACTGTCTCCTCCCCAACTAGAGCTTACTACCAGGTGGCAAAACCATCTCTACTTCCTTCGCTATCACCAACACCCTCACCCACCCCGCCCCTACACTCCATAAGCAGAGGACTAGGGAGGGAGAGGGGGTCGAGATATTTGGGCTGGGGTCATTGTCTTCATGGGAATGGCAGTGGGATCCTGGTTGGTCTCTTCCAGCAAGGCAGGGGGCGTGGACAGCTCATCTGGGTTAGCAACAGAAGAAGCTGGAGCCCACAGTGGGAAGTTGAGTACACATGTCTGCGTAAGTTTAAAACTCCTTCCAGAAATGAGGGGGGAATTACCCTCATTGAGTCTTTCTGACATGTCCACTCCATATGTGTCAATACACAGTTATCTAAGATGGGTATGCTCTGCCTAACTTTTTATGCCCAAGTTTACTGAATATTATAAAAGCAGTTGTTCAATCCTGTTCATTTTACCTCTGTAATGTCCCTAATATCTTATTATTGAAGACTTTAACAGGCTCTCCCTGCCTCTAACCCCTACCTTCAGTTCTCAGTCCTTCAACACCGATGACTTTGCTGGGAAGAAACTATTCCACCGAATAAAGTCCCATTAATGCTTGAATGACTAACAGGCTCAGGATAATCCCAGGAGTATTTGCATTTTAAAATAAGAGTTAATTAACCCATGACTTTTAAAATAGTGGGTTTTCACACTGCTTAATAAATACATGTGCAAGACGTCAGATCTAGGGTAGAAATGGTTTGGGACAGGGAGGAAACTTGTCACCATGCTGACCCTGCCTATCATTACTCAGAGTTAGAACCCCATGCTCTGGAGCCAGACTGCTTGGGATCCCGCTAACTCAGTGGTCTTGGGTTACTTACTCATCTGTGAAAGGGGCAGATGATAGAGTATTTACCCTATATTGTTGTTGTGAGGATTAAATATGATAATTCCACAAAAGTCGTTAACAGAATCCCTTTACAAATTTAGTGTTCGAGAGATGTTAGCTATTGTTATCATAATATTATTGCCATCATCATTATTATTAATGTGTGCCTGCTTTTCAATCCTTTGCCCTGTTCTCTACTTTTAAATATTTGTTTATTCATTCATTCATTCATTCATTTATTCACTCCTTGTGATTGGTGCCATGACAGGGGAGGAAATCAATGATTGTGTGTGTTTGCTCCTGGGATCTGCATTTGAAAACATAACATGAAGTGATTTGCCTATCCTCACATGGTAGCCTGCTATATGGGCATTTGTAGGGCATGTCCCCTACCTCATTCTCTTGCTATACAGCCTTCACTGTTCTTGGTCTATTACTCTTTCACATACCTTTTAGAATCAGTTTGTTAAATTCACACAAAATGTTGGAGTTTGATTAAAATGGCATCAAACCTGTATATAAATTTGCAAGAAAACTGGCTTTTTTTTACAAAACTGAGCCCTCTATCCATAAACATTTATTTGGGCCTTCTTTACTATCTTCAGTGAAGTTTTTATAATTTTCTCTATAAAGTGGGTTTCATATCTTATGTTAGATTTATTCCTAGGTATTTCATATTTTTGATGGTATAGTAAGCAATATCTATCTTAAAATTTTATTTTTGAACTGTTTCTTGCTAGTGTATAGAAATATAATTGACCTTTACTGATTTTTTTATATATAATAGCTTTGCTAAATTCACTTATTAATTCTAATGGTCATCTGTAACTTCTTTTGTGCTTTCTATTTGGCAATTATACCATATTTGAATATTAACACTTTTGTTCCTTTCTTTCATCATTACCTCTACTATTTTTTTTTTTCTTACTTTACAGCACTGGCTAATGATCTAAAGTACATTAGTCAATAAAAAGGGACATTTTTGTATTTTTTTTATTTTAAAGGGAGAGATGTCTCCTGTAGATTTTTAAAAAAGAAAGCCAAAGACATTCTCTTCTGTTGTCAGTTTGCCAATTTATTTTTATTATTATGGAAGAGTATTAAAGTCTATTAAATGCCTTCTATACATTTGTTGAGATGAGGTGTTGGTATCTCTTGCCCTTTATACATTGCAGGATTCAGTTTGTTAACATATTAATTTTTCTGTAGTATCCTTATTAAATTTTGTTATTGGAGTTTTGTTATTAAATTTTTGTTAATGAACTTGTAAAGTGATCTGGAGGGTATTCCCTTTTTTAACTATTCCTTGGGATATTTTTTCTAAGACCACATTTCTTTGTTTCATAAATGTTTGGTGGATCTTGTTTGTAAATCATCTGGGCTTGATGCGATGGGTTATGTTTTGCGAGTATATATGTTAGTGTGAAGTACTTAAAATACAGAGTCAGTTTATTTAGCAGTTTTAGGACAGAATTTATTTTTTTTCTTGAGTCAATTTTGGCAAGTTGTGTTTTTGTAGGAATTTGTCAATTTTCTCTTATCAGATTTATTGGTGTGAAAGTATTCATAATATTCTCATGTTATCCTTTGAATTTTTGCTGCCTTTTTCACTCCTAATGTTTATTTATGCCTGGTTCTTCCATTTTTTGGAACCAGTCTTACCAGAAGTTTGTTGATTTCACTGGGGTTAATTTAAAAAAAAGAACTATTGGCTTTGTTTTACATTTTATTTTTGTTTATAATCATTATTATTTTCCTCCTCCTACTTTCTGTAGATATATTCTATCATTCTCTTCTCCTAGTTTTTAAACTGAATGGTTAGCTCATTAATATTTAGCCTTTCTTCTTTCCTATTAAAGGCTTTTTGGACTAGAAATTTTCCTATTAAAACAGATTTATTTTCATCTTAAATACAATATGTCCCACATGATATAGGGTATGCTGTTTATCATACAGTTCTAAATATTTTCTAATTTTGTCTGTGACACATGAGTTATTTAGATACATATTTCTTAATTCCCAAACCTATGAGTGTTTCTAATTTTTTTATTGACTTTTAAATTTAATTGCATTGTGATCTGAGCTGATCAGAGAATGTAGTCTGTATGACACCAATATGTGAAGTATATTGTGGTTTGTTTTACGGCCAAATATGTGTCAGTTTTCATAAATGCTCCTTGTAGATGTGCTTGGAAATAATGTGTATTCTTTAGTCCTTGGGTTTAAGCTCTATATTCATCTATTAGATCAAATTTCTCATGGTATGTCCTATGGAGGACAATTTGGCATTTTGTAACAAGATTAAAAATGCCTTTCTCATCATTTCAGCATATCCAGTTGTAAATATAAGAAAATGCTAAGATGTACTTTTGCAAGTATGAGCTACAAATCTGTAGTGTGCAAGGATAAAATTAATTTAGTATATTGTCTCTGATAGCAAAAACAGCTTTAAGTGCCCATTAGTAGGGGACAATTTGTATAAACTAGGTTTCAACTTTACAATTAGCTACAGTGTAGCTATAAAAAAGAATCAGAATTCCAATTAATAAATGGAGAAGGAATGAGGGAAATAGGACATCTCCATTAGAACATCACAGTAATAGTCACTGCAGACAACATGCAGAACGCTAAAATGAGTGGGTGAAACTTTAAGGAAAAATAGGGTGTTTTCATAGCTTCAAATGATCTCCCTCAGAATATTTGTCAACTCTTGTTGTGCTCACAAATCAAGAAATGAGCATAACCTAGATGAAGAAAACATTATGACATTACAAAAGAACACAGAGACTTGAGCAAATGGAAAAATGTGCTACAAAATTAGAGATTCTAATTATTCATAAAGAGGATTGCTATACCTTCATGATGGATTCATCTCTTTATTTTATACAGTGTTTTTCTCTGTACTTGGTAATCATCTTTGCTCTGACATCTACTTTACCTCATGGTAATATATCCACTCCTGCTTGCTTTTGATTAAGATTTTCCATTCATTGTTTATCTTTTTCCATCCTTTTACTTTCAATTTGCCTATGTCATTATATTTGAAGTCAGTTTATTGTAGATAGGATTTAGTTGGGTTATGCTTTTTTCAGCCACTCTGCTGATCTTTGTTTATTGTTATATTTAGACCATTTACACTTTGTGTGATCATAAATTAAGGTGTATGTCTGACATTGTATATTTTTGCTTTCTGTTTGTTCCCTCTCTATTTCGTGTCTCTGTTTTCTTTTTTTCTACTGTCTTTTGGACTACAAAAACTTATTTTTAGAATTCCAGTTTGATTTACAGTCCACATGAGTGTATCTTTTTGAAAAAAATTTTAATGGTTGCTGTAGGCATTAAAATATATATAAAAAACTTGTCACAATTTACCAGTTTGAGTGAAGTATAGACACTTTACCTCTCTTAAAGTCTCTTTGTCCTCCACCACATAAAATTGTCTTAAACATTTCTTCTATATATGTTGAGGACCACATCAGACAATGTTTAGAAAACTCAAAAGCAGAAGGAAAGTCTGTAATATTTACCCATATTTTTGCTCTTTCCATTGTTCTTCCTTCCTTCCAGATGTTCCAGATCCTTTTTTTTAATTTAATAATTTCCTTTCTATTTAGAGAACTTCCCTTAGCCATTCTTTTAGGATAGATCTTCTGGCAACACATTCTCTTAGTTTTCCTTCATTCAAGGATGTCTTTATTTCCCTTTTGTTTCTGAAAGATAAATTTTTTGGGTATAGCATTTGGGGTTGACAGTTCTTTTCTTTCAGCACTTGAAAAATGTTTTTCCATTTCCTTCTGGCCTTCATGGTTTCTGATGAGAAATCTACTGTCTTTCTCTGTATAAGTGAGATCTTGCTTTTCTCTCACTGCTTTCAAGACATTTTCTTTATCATTAATTTTTAGAAGTTCCATTATGCTATGACTTGGTTATGGATTTCTTTGGGTATGTAGTCTCTCAAAATCTTGAATCTGGAAGTTTACATCTTTTGCCAAATTTGGTAGATTTTCAGCATTATTTCTTTGAGTACTTTTTTTTTTTATCACACCCTTTTTACTTTCCTTCTGGGATTCTGAAAGTACAAATACTATACCTTTTGTTATTTTCCACATGTCCCTGAGGTTCTATTAATCTTTTTAATAGTATATTTTTCTCTCTATTACTCAGATTGGGTATTTTTTGTGTTTTGTCTTTAAGTTCTTTGATTGTTTCTTCTGGTTTTGCCATTCTGTTGTTGAGCCAATCCATTGACTTTTAATTTTGGTTATGGTATACTTCAGTTCTAGAATATCTATTTGGTTCTATTTTATATGTTCTATTTCTTGGTAAGGCTATTTTTTCATTTGTTACAAGTGTGCTCATAATTACTCACTGAAGTATTTTCATGATGGCTACTTTAAAATATTTTTCGGATATTCCAATATTTGTGTCATCTTGGTTTTGGCATCAGTTGATTGTCTTTTCTTACTCACGTTGAGATTTTTCTGGTTCTTGGTATGCTGAGTAATTTTTTATTGTATCCTGGACATTTTTGGAATTATGTTATGAGGCTCTGGGTCTTACTTAAGTCTTTTTTAGCAAGTCTTGTTGGATATCACATTAGAAGTGAAAGGAGAGTCCTGCCTCATTACTGCCAGTGGGTGTAGAAATCCTAGTTCCCTATTTGGCCTCTGTTGACACCCTGGAGTGGGGGTGAGAGAATGGGGAAAGGGCACCTTGTTACTCCTTGGGTATGGCTGGAAATTTAGTCTCCCCACTAGGCCTCTGATGATACCACCCTGGTTAGGACGGGAGGGGGTGCCTTGCTTTTGCTCCCCATGAGACCTCCATTGACATCACACAGGTGAGGAGTCATGCTTCCACAGGGTGGTGATGAAAATCCTGACTCCCCACTTGGCTGGATGAGAAAGGACACCTTACTACCTTTTCTTGGGGGTCAAAGTTCAGAATTCCCACACAGCCTTCACTGACTCCAGGGAGTAGTTGCTCATTACAGCCAGGATGAAAATCCTAACTTTTCTTTTGGGCTTTTCTGATATGGCACTTGGAGGGGAGGACATGTGGGTGGGGGTATTAGGGCTCCATGTCACAGTCAGGTGAAGGTGAAAGTCTAGGCTTCCCATTCAGCCTTTGCCGATGGGGGTGGGGGTGTGACCATGATTCTTCCATGGTGTCTTTCTAGGATGGTGAGGTTATTGTCTAGACACCTCTATCTTGCTAAGTTGTCTTTTTCTGTTCCTTTTGCTAAAGAGAGCTGGCTTTTAGGGCTTTTCTTTCTTTCTTTCTTTCTTTTTTCTTTTCTTTTCTTTTCTTTCTTTCTTTCTTTCTTTCTTTCTTTCTTTCTTTCTTTCTTTCTTTCTTTCTTTCTTTCTTTCTTTC
>NC_058412.1:14827307-14873094 GCF_002201575.2 Neomonachus schauinslandi | reverse complement strand
TTCTTTCTTTCTTTCTTTCTTTCTTTCTTTCTTTCTTTCTTTCTTTCCTCTCTCTCTCTTTCTTTCTTTCTTTTTCTTTCTCTCTCTCTCTTCCTTCTCTCTTTCTCTCTTTCTTTCTTTCTTTCTCTCTCTTTCTTCCTCCCTTCCTCCCTTCCTTCTGTTATAACTGATGTTTCTGAGTTGTTGTCTTCTCCAGCACCCAGTCTGGGATATATGAGGCAAAAAGAAAACCCAAGTAACTCACTGTCATGGTGTTTCTTGGGTTCTAAGGTCCCTAGCCAGTCTGAATTCTTCTCACGACCTTTTGGAGTTCTTATGTTTGTTGTACATATAATGCTCAGGTTTTTAGCAGGAAAAACATTTTAGCAGAAACAAAACAGGTTTTAACAAGGAAAATAGGAAAAAGTACATCTACTTCATATTGGTCTGAAACTGGAACTTTTCTTTTCCAATTTTTGTACCTATTTTTTTTTTCAGTGTACACTTCTGTTATAGTGTAAAATTATGGTGGCAACTGGGGCCTCCCTGTCCTACTCTTGGCTTCAGAGTGATGACCTTTACTGTTTATCCATTGAGCTTTTACTCAGTAGCATCTTTTCCTTTTTCTTGGTGCTTTTTAAAAAGTCAAGTGTCATTGCTGGATTTATGTCAAAATTTGTTTGTTTTGGTATCTGTGGAGATAATTTAGAGGATGCATTTATTCCTATTTTACAGAAAGACAGCTGAGCCTTATGGGAGCAACATGCCTACCATCACGGAGTTAGCATGGATTTGAGTCAGGATTCCATCTTTGGTCTGCCTGGCTTCAGAGTCCACAGCCTTTACAACTTAATGCTTTTGACACAGAAAAGACAGTTGCCAGGTGCCTTTGTTGACACAGTTCAGCAGTTTATAGGAGTGCAAGGCTGTGACAGTGTGATATTATAGGCTATGGTTATTTTCTGTCTTGCATCTGCTAAAGTGCAACATATGGCTTTCGTCATGCTACTCCTATAGAGCTTGCTTTTAATTTATCTGCTCAGGAAGTCTCAATTTTCACACAGGGTTTGGTTTCCAGTAGAAACCTATTGTGATATCATTTTCTGGCTCATCTGATTAGGGCCTGTCAAAGTCCAGTGGTTTTCCATAGGTCATTCAGTGCGAGTGAGTCAGAAGCTGTGGCTGCTGAATCACAAATTCAGCATCCACATGGCTCCTGATCCTTTACCATGGCCACCAGGCCATCTTCCTTGCTGAGGATGACAAAGCACTGACTACTGAATGGGAAATATATTTCAGAGATGCTAACGCTGAGGTGAAAAATAGACTTGGGGCTTTCTGAAGAGAAGATCTTGTTTAAAGGAATGAACATTCTATTGGTCTCTCGGGCAATAAGATAATCTTTTGGTAGTGCTTCTCAACAGGGGTGCCAGGGCATGCTGAGCTGCTACAAATGGATTACAGGTGTGTCTGAGATATGGCTCTCCTTAATTCTTGGGGGCGGTCATACAGGTCCTGGGCGCCCCCCTCCCCTGCCGGAGCTGGGGCTTAGTTACGGCCAGCTGTGAGCAGCATCATCTGTTTACTCCAGGGAGCCATACAAAATGTATTATTTTCTATGTGCACTAAGAAGAGCAGAAGTTTGGAGAGCACAGTTTTAGGGAGTATGTATAGAGTCGGGTACCATATTGGGAAGTCAGTTAGCTCCAGTTGCCTGACACTATGCTAAACTCCAGTTAAATTAGGAGCTGTGCTCCTAATTTAATAGCTTCTCAGCTTGAGAAGAGGAAGCGTGGTGAGAGTGTGACTTACCCCTGAAGGCGTGAGTGGCATGGATGGCATTAACTTGTCTTTGTTAGAATTTAAAAAAATTAAAAACTAAAAACCAAGCATGTCTGTGTTCACCAAGTCATGGAATTCTGGAATGAAGGGGGGCATTACCTAAAGCTGAGAAAGATACGTTGGTGAAAAGTTATGAGATACAATTCCTTTAATGGGTGTTAAAAATTAAGAAATGAAAATAACCTTCAAACTGCAAAGAGAGAGACAGTGCTTCTATCAGGTCATAACAGACATTCCTTTTGTGTTTCTAAGGGCTATCAGGGTGCTCGCAGGACATCCTTACCCTCTGAGGTTGGTATCAGGTAGACAACGAGGTGACTTTAAGAGCCCTTGGCTCCACGGTCAAGGACAGAATGTGCAACCTATGGTAGCATCTCTGCTGTCTTCAATTATGCTGTGTCCTGTTTTCCTCTTTGACCCCCACTCAAGGCCCCTTGCTTCACTAGCCACCCCCAGGGCCCTTGAGCCAGTCCAGCTGTACCGACCCACCCAAGCAGCTGAGAGCAGAGGAGTGTTCAAAAATAAGCTTTTTGAGAAGCCAGTGGAGAAATAGGTTTGTTGCCTATTGCACATCTGATGTTTTTTATTATTATTGGAACGTCCTGTCTCATGTGGGGGTTCCTTGGGGGTGGTAAAGAGATTTACTCTAATGATGAGAGCACACATGGGGTGGAGAGGGGCCTGAGTGGGACAGGAACAGGAGGCTGCCGAGGCTTTGGGGACGGCTGACAGCGCGCGTCCAGCGTGGGCTGGGGAAGCAGGACACTGGCCAAAGGCATGGCAAATGTCCAGTTACCATGTTATTGTTACTGCTACAGCTATCATATTACTGTTATTATTATTACCTTAGTACCACTAACTTAAGGCCAATGGTGAGTAAAGCCCTGTGCAGAATACTTCACTTGCGTTACCTTATTTAATCCTCACGCCAACCCTGCAGCTCTGGGCTCATTGTCCAAGTGAGGAAATTGAGAGTGGAGACAGGTGATCCAGAGACACACAGCTCTTACGTGGTAGAGAAAGAACTTCAGCCATGCCTGCCTTCAAAGTCCATGTACTTTCCACCTCACCACACTGCCTTCTTGACTCAGCACAATTTCCAGGTCGGAGATTGAAGGAGCAGTGGGGTGTTTCAGCAGAAGGGGCCCAGACATTAGGAAATCAAGATGCACAGGGTAGGATGGGCCCTAGACAAGTGCAGAAGTGGTGAGGAGTGAGCTAGAGGTCCCACCTGGGGCTCTGGATTTGGGGGAACTCAGTGTGGGGGTTGAAGCCATGAGAATGGGCAAGCTTGTCCAGGAAGGGTATAAAGATTGAGAAGAGCAGTGGGCCAGAGAGAGGTTTGAAAAACATGAACAGGCAAAGGCTGGGCAGGAGAGGAGGAGGCTGGGGAAAGAGGAGGAGGAGGGAGAGGTGGGGGAGAGAGAAGAAGGGGAACAGGTGGAGTGTGAGCCACGATGGAGAAATGGGAAGAGCTTGGGGCATCTTGGCTTTGAGAGAGCTCAAGCCTTCTGGTCAGGTGGCTGAACTGGCACTTGGGGCTGGAGCTGCTTCTAACGCAAGGACCAAAGGTTTCATGTGGGAGTCATGCTGTGGCTCCAGAAGCAGAGAGCAGGCCTGGTCCTGAAGCCAGCATGCCCTGCTCCCCATGGGCAGGTGAACTCCATCCAGCTTGTCCACAGCGTAGTTTCTCCTGTTTTCTCACACTCAAAATACTTTTTGCTAAAGCTCTGCAAATTATGTGGGTGATGCAAACCAACCCTGTATGTAAAGCACTGCCCCGAGGCTAGCTTCTGTTCTTCAGTGCTGCACAGACCTCATTGCATCTGGGAGGCACTTCTGCTCCTGCTCACTTTTAGAGTCCAAGTCAGCCGAACTATTCACCCCTATTCTTGTAGTTTTGAAAGCCCCAGAGTCTGTACATTTGGTTAACCAAATGCTTTGATGAGTGTCAGATAATTCTGCCATTTTTGACAGCTTTAAGACATCTTGAAGCTGTTGTACAGGCAAATCCTCAATTTATTTTGGACCACACTTGGGATGTATTTCTATGAGAGGTGTTCCAAGAATATTTTTGTTGGATATTTTGGAAGTTTTTTGTCCTTTCAAGGCACACTTATATCCCTGAAAAGAAAAGTAAAATGTCCCCTCTGGCCATTCTCCCGAGCACATCCTTGGGGAAAAGGACATTCATCCTTAGTTAGAAAGCAGTCACCCTGCTGGCAAATATATGGGGTTCTGAACATTTACAGAGAAGGAATCTCCTAATAGACTAAGTGAGGCTTCGTGGGTTATCAGTGGGCATTAGGCAATGTCCTGCATGGAGGTGGGAAACTGAGGAGAGAGAAGGAGGTAGAAGAGAAAGAGGAGAAAGTGGGAGGCAGAACAAAGAGACGGACATTTCATTTCAGCAGCCAAGGACTTGCAAACTAGGAACAGTGACCCCAAAGGGCACGTCAGGGCTGTTGGCTCACGAGAGGAGTGGCAGGACCCTTTCTTCTCTTTCCCAGTCACCTCCAACATTATTTGACTCATCTTTCTGGAAGTATTTCTAGCTGTACCTCTGAACTCTGAATGTTTCCCAAGCTTCAATTCTGCCATTGAAATGCACAAGTGAAAATTATTCATCTGTTTGGAGATTAGGCAGAGCTGGAAATGCTGTCCGAAGTAAATGGATAGAGTTACATAATCAGACAGATCCATTATGAGAAAGGGAAAGCTTTGCTAGTACCATCCCAGTGGGCCAAGTGCTGAAGGTGAGTGAAGGAAGATGGAGAGCTGCTGGCCCTCTGAGGGGTGGAGAGACAGGTGCCCTGAGCAGATGCTTAAGTGGACACACATCCATCAAGGCAAGCGACACAGAGCTGGATGCTGGCTACCCAGCTGGTCACATGGAATCTGTAGAGATGACTCAGGGTGTGCAAAAAATCGAAAGCAATGGAGAGAGAGCAGATGGAAGAATGCCAGCTCACTCACAACCAGGACTGGGCTGGGTTGCTCAGGGTCAGGGCACTGGACGGTGAGTCAGAATCTTGGGACCTCTGTTCCCGTTTCTGCAAGGATCAAAGAAGTGATGATCTGACTTAGCAGACTTCAATTTACGAAAGAGGACTTGCAAATCTTTCTCTAAAACACGAGTCGATGAATCTGTGTATTTTCCAGGAAAACCACTGCTGAAAGGTGCTTGTATTGATATTACTCCAGAGGAGGACCAACTTTGCCACAGGGGACTGAGTGGTGCCCTCTGTGGTGTGGTTGGGTGTCCTGGAAAGATCTCCTGTAGAAAAGAATCTTTCTCACGGTGCCAGAGATTCTGCCATTGTAGTACATTCCTGTGGGCTAAACATTTCTGTCTCTAGCCACCTCTCCGAAAATACAATGCAGAGAGGTGACACCAGACGGGCTTCAGGAGACCAGTGAGATCTAGCCTAGGCAGCGTGAGTGTTCTGGATACCTGGAGGTGAAAAGGAGGAAGGTTACGGAAGAAGAAGGAGCAAATGGCAAGAAGAGCAGAGGCGTTTGCACAATGCGTTCTAGAAGTCTTCAGAAAAGGAAGAGCCCCAAACCTCAAAAGGTACTTCATGGCATGTGAAATTAAAAAAAAATGTGGTCACTTTGATCTTGGAGGTATTTCTTCTCTTTTTAGGTTTCTCACTACATTTCCACATTTTTGGGTACATAGAATTACGGACTTTCAGATTCAGTGACTGTCACGTTCTGGTTAGAGCATGGAGTCAGCTAGTGCGTGATGCCGCCTCTTGCCTGTCCTTTCTGTATGTCTGTGATCATATTATGTAACTCTGCAGAGCTTCTGGTTTCTTATTTATAAAGCGTGGATAAGGACACCTATTTTCCAGATTTGCCGTGAGGTCAGAGTAAACATACTACATTGGCAAAAGGCTTAGGACAGTCCCTGGAGAAATCGCTAAGAACCCAACAGAATGCAAGCTCTTCCATATGCAGGCATCTTCTGTACAGCTCACTGTAGATGTAGAATTCACTGCCACATGAGACAGCTCTCTCTTCATTTCTGAGCGGTTATGATGGTTGAGAAATTCTTTTTTGAATCAGGATCTGCCTTTCTACCCCTCCTCTCTATTAGTTGTAGTTTTAATTGGAGCATCTCAGTATACTTCTTAGAATTCTCTTAACTTCTGCCATGATAACGATGATAAGATTTTTTGAAGACAGTGATGACATATTCTTGAGGGTTTCTTTTTCTTTTTTTCTTTTTTTACTTTTCAAGACTAAAAAAAGCTCTCTTTCCATCAAGCCTGATTCATCCAACATGGTTTTGAGCCTTCAACAATCTCTCTTGCCTCTCGTGGACTATGTAGGACTTAAAAAAGTCAATTTGCTGTGTATACCATTCATAGGTCTGGTATTTGCAGTTGTTGTACACTTTTACACAGTGTTCATGGGCTCAGGGTTAGTATTTGACTCTGAGGGCCTACCATGTCCAGACACTGCACTAAGGGGCCGTATAAGCTCGTGACCCCCATTTCTTGAAGCGGTTTTTCCCAGTGCAGCTTCGTGGCAGTGGATCCTCCAACTCTGGTTGGTCATCTGTACCAGTGCTTCTTTTTATGTGGCTAAGGACCAGCTTTTAAAGTCTCTAATCCAATGCAAACCACCACATTTGCAAAATACAGTAAAGGTGAATTACCAGAGGAACAAATAAGAAACACATAGAATACAAGTCATCACTTTTTACTATTAAATTCACAGACATAAAATTATGTTTCAGTAAACGTCATCAAAGGAAATATAGCCTAGAAAAATGAATTGCCGAAACTGAACATGTTTATTACAAGTGTGCATTTATGTGATTAACATAAAGATTTGCTTTCACACTAGTAAATATTTGCCCTTCTGTATTAGCACAATACATTTTGAGTAAAATGGGGAGTCCTCATATTAAATCCCTCTACATGCATTCTGAATGGACACCAGGTATCATTACTTTAGTGCAACGAATGAGTTAGCTTCTTGCTTGCTAATTAATCTAAGTAAGGTTGGACTGACAACAATATTACTCTCAATAAGGTACATTATTACTCTCAAAGAGGGGGGGAATGTATATCTAAATTGTTCCTATGTTTTGTTTAATTATTGGTCGTAGTAGACAGACCAGAGCTTGGCTGGTGGCAACAGAAGTGGTTTTCAAAACAATTTCAGCTGCTTCACAATGTTTAATTTTTAGCTTTTATTCAAAATGAAACCAGTGATACTGTGCTTGAAAAAATTCATCTTCAGCTTCTCATCAATAGCCACTTGCAACAATTTTATCCTGAAAGTTGATGTGATTTTATCACATCAATCTTTAATTGATGAAAGCAATGGACTCTAGGTTGTATGATGCTTTCAGTTTGACAAGCTCACATTAAGATAGCCACCCTGTAACACAGTCCTAGCTGCTCATGACTAATGCACGATTCACCAGAGGCATTTGAACAGAATCTCTCCCCTGTTCAACCATATGTGGCAACCCTTGTTGTCACAGCAATGCCTGTTGCTACAAAGGTCTCTAAGTGCCTGCTCTCAGTTTCTATATGTGGCTGGTAGCAGACCACTAGCAAAGTTCAGCCAGTCCTGGGCATGAGTAACATTGGCTTACCCTAGCTGTGGGGCAGCCATGCCCATTGTTGGATTGTTTTAATCGTTAGAGAATTTGTCTTTATATTTTGCCAAAATTTGTGTCCCATACATCTACCCATTGGTTCCAATTTTTTGCTTCTGAACCACAACTAATATTTTATCTCCTGCTTTGTGTGACATCCTGCCAGATAGTTCATAGCAGGTGGTATATATCCTTTACATTTTTTCCCCCCTAGGTAAGTCACCTTTCCCTCAACTGTTCCTCAAATGACATGGCTCCAGGGTCTTCACCTAGTCACCCTCTGCCTACCCTGGTGGTCACTGTTGGTCCAACACCTATTGAATATTTATTTACACTCAATACTTTAATAGACACGGTGTTTTATTTTATTTTATTGAAGGAGAAGATTTTGACAAATGATATAAATGGACTTAGGTTCTAACAGAAAAAAAATCTCCATGCCCCCCTGCCCCCATCATCTCTCTGTCTCTCTGTCTCTGCTCTTTAATGCTTGAAAATGTTCCTGCTTTTTAAAAGAGCCAGACTGACCGTACTTGCTCAGACTGTGAGCTGGAGATCAGTGTGGTCAGTAAGGAAGTTGCCCTGCTGTTTCTTGGGCCTCTACTCATCATGTGTGTCTTCTTATAACTCCTTCACATTTGACACACACTTCTACCCAGTACATAGAAGAGGGCCTGGCACATCGTTGGCTTTTAATTCCTATTCGCTGACAGAATAAATGAGTGTATACAATTCAGCTGCTATTTTAGATTCAAACTGTAGCATCTGTTGTTACAGTTTGACTCCGAAGTCATGGAATTCTAAAAACAATGAACATGAATTGTATTTCGCCAGAATCACTTATATGTCCTCACATCTACCCCTCGTGCACTTTTGTTCTTAAGTCACGTATGGGAAACCAAGGGACCAGAAATCAGGAGGAACAAGCCAGGTTCACACAGAGTGAAAATCCATCTGGATGTAGACTCCAACCCTCCTGACGTGCCTGTTACTCTGAAATAAAACTTCATGTCAGGTTTTTGCTTTTCATCACAGACACAACTATCATTCTTATCACGGCTTGCCCAATAATACTATGCATTTGATTGCCCTATATTTGCAAAAAAAAAATTTAATACAGCTCTTAATGCTTTTGACATCAAAGCAGAGCCAAAAAATCACAGAAAAATTTATTTTTCTTTTAATTTTTTAAAAAGAAAAGCTGTTATTAGGGAAGAACAAAAGACCTGGCCAGCCCTAGGGGTGGGCCACCTGGGGAGGATCACCGGTGTTTTCTCTGAGGCAGGATTTGGGCTAGTTTGGCTCTGTCACTCAGGGACTGACCGATCTTTCCACAGAGAGGTGATCCATGCTCACAGGCAGAGTTGCATCTAGGACGTTAATTCAACAGCATCAGAGGCAGGGTCTTAGCATGGGTTGGTTCTGCCTTGAAAGCAGAGCCTGAGACAAGGACTGGCAGGGTAGTTTATTTAGAAGGTCATCCCAGGAAACGGGTGGAAGAACCGGGCAGCATGTGGGAGGAAGACCCAGAACGCCAAGGTGAAGGTACGTTACTGGAGCCCAGGGATAAAGAATGCAGCCCCAACTGCCCCTCAAGGATTGGGCAAGAGAGGTAGAATCAGGGGGTCCTCTTGCTCATGGGTTGAAGTGCCCCTAGAAAGGAGCTCCGTGTCCTTCCGGCTGGGTAGGCATGCTTGCGACGGCTCCTGGGGGATGCAGGCCAGAGAAGGGTGGCAGCGAGTCAGTGCATTGTGTGCTTGAGGCAGAAGCCATCAGCTAGGTGAGTCAGCAGGCATGGAACAAAATGATGGGAGCCAGGGAACCAGAAGGGCAAAGGGCACCCCTTTCTAGAAAGCAGGATTATATCAGGGAGACCCCGGGCTCCTGGTGTGCTGAATGAATCCAGTGGGAAGGGAGGCTTCTCCCAGTTTTTTTCTCAACAAGGAAAACCCTGCTAACTGGGAGAAGAAGCAGGGGCTGGTAGGTTCCCCCCAAAGCATCACCCCACCCCACCCCCCCATTCATGAGAAAGACCCAGGCAGTTTGCATAGATGCAAAGACAAAGCCTCTGTGCTTTCTTGCTGAGTCTGCTGAAAACCTAGAAGGATATGCCAAGGCTGGGTGAGACACACATTAGGGTCGGGGATCCACTCCTTTTAACATTTTTACTTTATATCTTAGACTTGCGTCTTTGCCGAGGCCATGCACCAGGCTGTCTGCCTCTCTCTATCCCTGTAGCTTGATGAGCACAGAGTCAGATAGGCCAGGTATCCCCAGAGAGGTTTTGCACATTCCATATTTGGCACTTTGTCACTTGAGCCCTTGTCATATAGTGGTGGTGAAGGGCACGGTGCATTTGGTGCCAGTGGAGGTTTTCTGAAGAGGGGCCCTTCACATTTGCTCACAGCATGGGAGCGAAGGCCTTCTATCTTGGAAAGATGAGAGCTGGGTATGTAGCAAGAGAATCATGGCTTCCACTCTCCGTGTTGTCTTTTGATTTTATTATAGGCCCTTGCTCAACAAAACAAAACAGAGAACCCCCTCCTCCCCACCCAAACCTCCACCTTCTTGCTGTTCTTATGCTACCATCTTTCAAGGCACTGTTTCAGTCCTCTCTTATCCAGGAAAATTACCCAGGCCTCTGACTAGGCCAGCCCATTGGTACCTCCCTTCTCTCTGGGCTCCTACTATGTTTAAAGCCAGCTCACACCTAACCACAGAATTCATCTCTGCCTGAAGCATGTGGGTGAGTTCTGCATGCACGCTCCATGGGAGGATGGTTGGGCTCCTCTTCCCTCAGACACAGCCTACCAGGGACCTGGCTGGCTGGCCGTCTTCTGTCTAGACTCTTTGGGAAGGCGCATCCAGGAAGAGTGCCTGACTTGGGGACTGAGACCAGGCTGCGCAGCTCATCTCTGTCTGAATCACATCACATGAGTCCGATATTTGCTTTGGAGAAGGTTACAAGATTAGTGGATGGAATAAATGCCGCAGATGCTACCTATTAGAGAAGAATTTCATGTAGCAGGCCATGAAAATTTTGTTTGCAAAATAAGACCTAATTAGTTTGGCTTATGCTAGAATACAATGAATTAAAGTGACAGGGTAATTAATAATGGTAGTCTGGGTCTCTTTCCTCACTTCTATTTGTGTTCTTTGTTGAGACTGTTTTTGCCAACATCTCCTATTCGAAACCAGCTGTAAAAGTCTTTCCTCAGTATTCACCTGCACCCCCCCCAAGTGAGATGATTCTAAAAGCTATTTTTCCCCGTGGGGGTCTTACTTTGGCTGCTGGGAAATCTTGGCTTTGACTCTCTCCCTCTTGGTCTGCTGTGAGTTAGAGGAGTCTGCTTCTGCTTTTCCTTCCTTCCTTCCTTCCTTCCTTGCATCCATCCATCCATCCATCCATCCATCCATCCATCCATCCAACAAACAAACCTTTATGTGAGCCTATGATGTGCCAGGTCCTGTTTTCAGTTTTAGAGAATCCAAGTGAAAAGTTGTGGTACTGCTCTTAAGGAGCTCGCAGCCTTGTGGGGCCGGCAGAGAATAGTGTCCCAAGGGCTAGAAGCCATCTATGTGCTGAGTGTTAGCAAGAAGAGAAGGATATAAATCAGCCTAGGGGCAGCGAGAAGAGATTCACTGAGTTTTGGAGGGCAAGTAGGAGCTTTGGCAACTGGAAATTACCGGCGAGTGTTAAGTGGAAAAGGACATAATCGGATCTTGATTCTAGAAAGATTACTCTAGAAGCACTGTAGGAGAAAGGTTGGAGCGGGCTATGTCCAGGCCTGGAGGATAATAGTAGATGACCCAGCAAGAGAAGTTTGGGGGTCTGAACTAAGAGCCAGTGAGAAGGATGGCAAGAGATCCGAGTAACATGGACTTTAGAAGTTTGGAGATTGATTGGAGGTTGGGGGCGGATGGTAGACAGCAGGAGGGGGTGGAATGATGCTGGGTTTTCTGGCTTGGTGCCTAGGTGGGTGGTGACACTATTTCCCAGAATAGAGAATGCAAGAAGAGATACAGATGTGGAGAAGAGAAGAAACAGGGAAGTCACCGAGCTAACATTTGTTTAGCACAAGCATGGGCCTAAGCACTTAATCCCCTAATGACTCCATAAGGGAAATACAATGATGCCATTTTACAGAGGAAGAAACCGAGGCACAGAGAAGTTAAGTAACTTTCCCAAGGTTATATTGTTAGTAAGTGGCAGAGTAGTTTGTCTCCTGGGCTGATCCTATCCTGCGTTAGAGATGACGGGTTCATGTTGGTCCGTGAAAAAGCCAAGTGCTTAGTAGACAGTTGGATATCAGTATCTTTCTCAGAATGATAAAGGTACCTTTCTACTGGACCACTTGGGACAATTAAAATATAAAATTGATAAAGCATTTCCTCAAAGATTGCAGCCACACATTTTGGCTGTTTGCTTTCTACATACTGATTTGTGAAGTGCCTCTTTCTCCCGTATGTGTAGGACCCCTCCTGCTTCCCTTCCAATCCAATTGGACGCATATTTATTGAAGATCTACTGTGTGCTTAGTGCTCTGCTGTGTGCTATATCATTATAAGCAAGACAGACAAAATCTCTTCATCCCAGACTTTACAGCATGCATTGCTATCAAGAACTGGTTTGGGAAGGGAGCTGCTATTGGCTGTTTTTTCCTGGGTGACAATATCAGGCCTAGATAAAGGCAGTTAGTTACTGGAGGTAGGATTACAGCAGGAACAGGAGAGGGATCAGGAGAGAGCATGGGGTTGGTGACAGGCAGAGGGGTCTTCCAGAGACCTCTAAACCTCCACCAAGTAACACAAGCCCTGCCCCTCAGGGGTTTCCCAGACCCCCAACCCCCCAGGCTGGGATTTCACCTCTCTCCAAGCATGCGCTATTGTTGGGAGCTGTTGAAATGTGCACAGCTCCATGGCCGGTCCCAACATTCTTTTCCTTGGTTCAGTCCCAAACCTCCGACCAAACATCTGGTCTCACCAGACTAGACCTGTAGTGTTGAAAGTCAGAGGAGAAGAAAATAGGCCAGAAATCATGAAATGCTTCCTGACAGCATGAGTCTCCAGAGAGAACGTGGCTCTTCAAGGGGGACTCGTAGCCGGGAGGTAGATCAAACGCGGCAAGGAGCATTGGGCAGAACAATCCAACTGTCAGGAGGATAAATAAGGTGATCTCTTGGATGCTTTCCATCTCTCACTTCTAAGATTTCCTGACCTCTCTGGCCCTTCGGAGTTTGTTAAGGATGAGCAGCTGCTTCTGAGGAGGACAGACAGCTTATTCTAGCCTTGGTTGGCTGTGCCGAAGCCCTGTGTTTTCTCAGGGAGCAGGTTCAGGTCTGTCCTCTGGTCTCCATGTGTGGTTTAGAGGAAACTCTGAAATCTTATCCTGCAGAACTCAGAACTCCTGCTTGTTTCCCTGGAAGCGTCTCCTTTTTTAAGACGTGCAGTAGGTCTTCACACAACACCCCTCCTCCCAAGTTGTGTGGGTGAACTTCTTGGCCGCTGAAGCCCTTGCTTCTCATCCAGGCTGATGTGGTCTGTAGCTGCCTTTCGATCTTCCTACTCGAGACGCGTTCTCCCTCCATGACAAAATTTCGTTACTGCACACTCCGGCCCCCCGAACGAGTCCCCATTTCGGACGTGGCATGCTGACCTTTCAGCCAACAAGAGCATCAGTGCCGTTACATGATCCCTTCAGATTAGGGTTTCTAATTTAGCATGCTTCCTCTGTAGGGACCATCTGAGAGAGAGATTGCTCACGTGAGATTATTTTTGGAGACTCTCCAAATCAACAAGTCCCTTCTCTACCCTCAAGGGGTCGGAGGGCTGTGGATTTGCCAAAGTTAATAATATTAATCTGTCCATCATATTAGAAATTCATTGTGTTGGGGAATAAAGGGAGTTATTCTCTCCAGGCCTGATCCTGTGTGACATTACTTTCTTCTCGGCTATGTCAATCCTGTGGGGTGCTTCGGGGTGCACCACTGAGTCCCAGGCCACCCTTTTCCTAGGCTTTCAAGTCCTAGGGTGACATACACAGCCATGAGACTGTTGTGTTCCTCAGTGCCTCTAGCCTTACGGCTTTCCTGGCTGGAGTCCTAAGTCCTTCCAGCGTTGTGCGTTCTGTGGAAGACACGTGCTGTGGGCTCAGCGTATGGTTACTAGGAGATCAGTTCCTGTGCTAGACGGTTGGGATCTTCGCCCTTTGTTAATTCATGACCCAATAACTGAAATAAATGAAATAAACTGAAATAAACTATTAGCCCAGGAGAAAGAGGGAAGAATGATACTTTTTAAGCATCTCCATGTACTGGTGTCTAACAGACATTCCTTAACTCCCCTCACAACCATGCAAGGTAGGGATAATTTTTATCCATGTTTTACAAATGAGGAAAGAGAGCCCCAGACAGGCAGAGGAACTTGTTCAAGATCACATAGCTAATATGGGGTGAAGCCGGGATTTGAACCCATAGCTTCTCTCCTTCTAAATATAGTCAGTGTTCAGGTGTTCCTTCAAGTCCGGCTTTATTAGCGTTTGACGCAGATAATCAGCTGTCCTGTTTTTGTTTTGTTCAAGGCTGCAAGTACCTACCCACATTGGAAAAGGCCATCTACTTTACTGTAGCCACTGATTCCAATGCTAATCTCATCCGGAAACACACTCCCAGACACTCCCAGAAATACTGTTTAAATCTGAGTAACCCCTGGCACAATGGAGTTGACCCATAAAATTGACCATCACAATGTGGAATGCTCAGGAAATAAAAATGTGTGTACACAATAACTCAGACAGGAGTTGGAGGCATCTAGTGGGGTTTGGAGAAAACATTTACCACATTGTTTATATTACGTTAAGTATGGCAAGAATATTAACATATGAATTGTTAGGGAAAACCTAACAAATATATTTTATTATTTTTAACTTCTTTTTTTGTTTTAAAGATTATATTTATTTATTTGAGAGAGAGAGTGCAGCAGAGGGAGAGGGAGAAGGGGGCTCCCTGCTCAGCAAAGATGTGGGGCTCCATCCCAGGACCCCGGGATCGTGACCTGAGCTGAACTGACTGAGCCACCCAGGCACCCCTATTTTTAACTTCTTTGAACATAACTTTTAAAAAATATTTTTTATACTTGAAATGGCTGCACACAAATCCTCATCAATATTTTTTAATGCTGATCTCTTGAAAATCTTGATAGTTACTATTTAAGATAATGGTAGTCACCGTTAGGGTTAAGATAAAGATAGTTACCATTTGGGATAAATGATATTCACACAAATTCTCAAAGAAATCATTCTTGCTCAGTGTTACAGCAAATGGCAGAAGAGCTTACATGTTAGCTTATTGTTCCCTGGTGCATAGAAACACTTTCTTTCCCTTAACTGGAATACAGGTGATTCAGCCTCTCTAAAGATTAAATTAACACATTAAGGGTATGATCCATTCTTTGCATCTAACCTGTTCCTCTTTCCTTGTTTCAATGGTAGATGCACCGTTGAAATTTCTTATGATAATGTAATTGGATTTCAAATCCCATTGAATTTTTCATGTAAATTATTTCAAAATTATTTTCACAAATGTTGCTCTACTCGTCTTAGTGATTCTTAGTCTTTTGTATTCAAACTAAAATATTAATTATACATTCTCAGTGAAGCATTTTTAACTTTGCTTTCCCAAAGTTGAATTTTTGCCTTGACCTTTTGCATAAACCTTGTTGAGTGCACTCTGGTGAATTTTTGTGGGGACTTAGCGATTTTAGATTAAGTGGATTCAAGTGTCAGTTAATTGAGCCATTTCCTGAAGCTAATAGTTGCCCGTATGCAAATCTGCAAAGTGGAACTTATTTCTCTCTTTCACCCCTTTCCACCCCCCAAATTTTTCAGGTCTTCCTTTATGAGCTCTTGACTTCTTTAAAATTCTTCCTTTAGGTATCCAAGGTAACTTTTTGTAAAACAACACAGAATTGTATTCTGATCCAATTTCTTCATAGTAACTGTGGTGCATGGGTTTAATTACGATTGCCATCCTGATAGGTTTAATATGAAATTCACATGTTTAGATAAAAGAATTAATTCTCTGTGAGCAAAGCGTTAGCTGAACCCCTTGATGGTGAGGAAGACACAGGTCCTGTTGTCCCAGTTTCTTCTCCTTGTCACAACACTCCTCACCTCACAAACCAGCACTGTGTTCCTTCTATACATACCTGTTCCAAGCGTACCACGTGTGGGCTTTTATCACTTTATAAATATTTATTGTGCCTCCAATAGTTTATTTTGGTGCTGTTTTTGCAGAACAAATGGTATTTTCCCAAGTATTTCTTTCTTGGTGATACTAACAAGTGTTATTAATTGAGCATAGTTACTAATATTTATAGATTCATGAAGCCAGAATGAAAGAATTTTAAAACTCAGTGATCTCTTAGATTAGTCTATGAGTCACTTGACACATTGTCGACTATCTACTAATAGTGCTGTTCAAAAGCAGAACCTTTCCTGTTTTTTGCTCTTTTTGCCCCAGACTGCTGATAATCTTCCAGACTAGTGTAAAATGGCCAGTTCTGCAATTTTGTGAGGCACTGTGCCTGCACCTATTAACTGAACTCATAACTAAAGTCTTAAGCTGAGCTGATGCTGCTATGACCACCCACATGAAAGAATTTCGATCTTTATAAAATTTTGAACTTGCAGATGCATGAGCCTGTTCAAATCTTTTTCTTCATAAGAGAGGTGCTTTGGAGTGATGCCTGTCATAACTTTTTGTTGACATCATGGCTCCATTTAATACATGTTCTTAGCAAAGAAGACAGGCTGAAGAATTTGGTGGACAGACAAATCCAATTTGAGATATTCCTCATTACATTGCCAAATTGGTGACATATTTAGACTACTCTGCTTATCATGTATGAATCTTCTAATTTTCTAGCTTAAATCAGAGAGTGGTCCTTTATGGTAAGAAAACAAATACCTGTAAAATTTGAATAAATCTATAGATCAAGTAATTAAGGATACCATAAGATTTTAGAGTTTCAGAAAATTATCTGCATTTAAGTTGCACAACACTTAAAATTAAGCATAGGGTAGCAAAGTAAAAATATTTAAATATTGTATTTAATTAAATAACTGAAACTCCAAAATGATTTTGAAATATACATACTACTCACACTCATATGTAAGAAAAATCTTGAAAAACTAGTATCTAGAAGGTATAAATGTATATAATGAATTAATGAATATTAACAAATTGATTCATAAAATTATGTTCAATATTATTTGGCTTTAAAAATATTATTTTTAAAATCTAAAAACATACAATAATTTATTGTGAAGTCCTACCAGGAATTGGACTTTGGTCATTTCTATCTATCTCTATCTATCTATCTATCTATCTTCTATCATGTTCTATTAAATGATTTTTAAGATCAGATCATCATCATCATCAATATCTTCTATGTTAGTAGACAAAACTGTGACAAGTTAGAACAAGTTAATAGGAAGCTAGTTTTCTTGCCCATGTACATAAAACAACTTCACTGATAACAGGCCGTGACTGAGGCACTATTAAGTTAATTGAGGCCATTCGGTAGAAAGGTCGGAGGGAGGTGTACTACTATCCTACCAGTGTAGCAGCCGCCATCTTGGGGAACACAGTTACGTTTGGAATTTGTTACATTTGGAATGTCTATGGGGTCATTTGTAACTACGAGATATCCAACTTATCCCTATGTCATCAAAGCCAAGACTGTGAGTGCTCAGTACATGTTCAGTGGCTGGGGGTGAGACCGAGCAGCTGCATGGATGGTGGCAATGCTCTGTGCGAAGTAGAGTTGGTTACTGGCACCCCCTGCAGGTGTGGGAAGCCCACGCCCACCCATCCACTCACCGTGATTGTTTTTCCCTGCCCCAAACTCACCAATCCAGATAAAGTGCCCCGATGCTACACCAGTTCTATGGACCTCCCCCCGCCTCCAAATTCATAGTTTGAAATCTTAACCGCTAATGTGATGGTATTAGGAGGTGGGGCCTTTGGGAGGTGATTAGGTCATGAGGGTGGAGCCCTCATGAGTAGGATTAGTGCCCTTATAAAAAGACACAGGAGAGCTTGCTTTCTTTCTGTCTCTGCTCTCCACCATGTGAGGTCACAAGGTGATTGCCATCTGCAAAACCAGGAAGTGGGACCTCACCACACGTCGGATCTGCCAGGACCTTGATGTTGGACTTGCCAGTCTCTGGAACTGTGAGACATAAAGTTCTTTGTTAAAGTCACCCACCCTGGTGTTTTTGTTACAGCAGCCTGAACTAAGATGCTGTCCCTGTAGGGAAGCCCAATGTCAGGACCCTTACCAACAAGGGGGCCTCAGCTCCAGGCACCAGTATAATTGGGAAAGTGACAAACAGCAGAATGTGTGTGAAGCTGACTGTGCTCTTTGAGCTTAGACACCCTTCTCTGCTTCTGTCTAAGAAGAAAAATGTCCCACGTGCAGATGGTTGCAAAGGCATGATTAAACACCTGCTAATAACTAAGCTGCAGAGGTTGGAGCTCAGGCTTTTATGGGTTTGTATGAAGATAGATGAGTATAGCAATGAAGAGGCTTGGCTTTGGAATCAGGCTGATGCGAGTTCAAATCCAGTGTTGCCACTTGTTGGCCCTGTGACTTTAAGCAAAGTACTTAACTATATGGGTCTTGATGCTTCATCTATAAAAAATGAATAACACTGTCTACCTCATAGAGCTGTGAGGATGGAATAGCCTATATATGTGCTTAGCCTAGGACCTGGTAATGGGTACTCATTCAATACCCATTTCTGCTGCTGCTAATTCTGGTACGGTCATTAGTGGATTTTTCACACGAGGTTACATTGTCTTACTGCTTAGTGGGCTGTGCTTCTTCCTCCTTTGTTTTTTTGGGGGGTATGGGAGCATTTCCATGAATATACCTGAAGTCCACAAGGGGAAGTGATTATATCTGGTGATGGCCAGCAGCAAGATTTCTATCACTATTTGTGTAAATACTTGCAAGGCAAAACAAAGATTTCAAGGAAATTTGATATAATTCAAGACCTCAAACAAAATTTTCAGAGAATTTAGATTATGCCATAAAATTTCATCATGAATTGTTCAAAACATTTTTAAATCCTGCTAGTCTCCACGTTCCTTTGCAGGAAGCATATGTTAAATTCCATTTTCTGAACTTCCCTAACTGATTGATTCATAGAATGAGGTTTTTATTTTTTATTTTTTTATCCTTGATTCAAGAGGTGCTGAACTCATTTCTCAGAAGTTAAATATTTACTCTTACAAATGAAACCTGTTTCCAGGCTTGTTTTCTCATGTCATTTAGAAATCATACTTCAAATGGCACACAAGATCACCCCAAATCAAGCCTTGGGGTTCACCCAGGCTCCTACCATTAACACCAGGCTTGCTGGCTAGATAGGCAGTTAGATAGTGGACAGTGGGTTTCATGACACTTATATTTGATGAGAGAAAAAAAAGACAAGTATTTGTATTGGTCTTTACTGTTTATAGAGTGTCTGCACATACTTCATCTCATTGATCCTAAGGACATCTAAAGCTTTCACATCTTACTTACAGATGAAGAAACCCAGTCTGCATGGTCAAGGGACCCACACTAAGTCATCCTTCTCTTAAAGTGCTTCAGTGCACACTCTTTAAACTGTACCTTAAAAATAGGCTGTCCTGGGGCTTGGGAGAGAATGCTGCCAATGATTCCTTGCCCATGATCAGGAATAGCTGAGCTTTCCTGAAAATACAGCATGTCAGTGTGAGAAGGACCTGGGGGAACATAAAGCCAGTCACCTGGGAGCTGTCAAGGTATATGGCTATTGGGTGCTAGGTCCAGGATCAAAATCCAGGCTTTCTGATACCTAGTCTGGGATTCTTTCCACTAAATCTTTGCTACTGGCTTAAATTCTGTCTTTTTCTTTATGGAGATGGGCTGCTATTTCACCCGTTCTTATTTGTTATATACCTGGTTAGACTTTCCCCCGGGACAAAGCACATTACTTAAATTCTCCCTGACCTCCTGAAAGAGCATGTCTTCAACCAGGGCTGTTCTTCTTCCCCCCACAACCCTGCTGAGCTGAGAATTCTTTGGGGGCAGGAACTTGTAGCTGCCGCTGAAAATGATAAAACTTGAAGTGTTTAAATCATGGTAGGGCGATGGGTATTGAGGAGGGCATGTGTGTGGTGAGCACTGGGTGTTAGACTTAATTAATGAATCGCTGAACACTGCATCAAGGACTAATTATGTACTATACAGTGGCTAACTGAACATAATAAAAAAATAAATCATGATGGGGCCCTTGAAAATGCATTTGATTACCTGTTGCTCATGGCGATTTTCTAGAGGTAGGTGGGTGGAGTGCGAATTTGAGCCAGTACCAGGGATTTCATATAACCCGTGCTCTGGCCCTCAAGATTGAAGATTGAGAGGAGGCACTGCCAGGGAGCCCTCTTCATTCCAGATCCTCTCATGCCTCCTTAAAATAACCAGCTGACAGCTGACCGTACATATGAAGAGAAAGATTCAACATTTCTTCACAAAAACTTTTAGTTTCAACTTCTGACATGCATATTGACAATAGCCAATTATTTGATCATATGTTAAATTTTAAGAAATGGATTTTAGGGGCGCCTGGGTGGTGCAGTCGGTTAGGTGGCCGACTCTTGGTTTCAACTCAGGTTGTGATCTCAGGGTCCTGGGATCGAGCCCTGCATTGAGCTCCGCGCTCAGTGGGGAGTGTGCTTGAGATCCTCTCTCCCTCTGCCACTCCCCCTGGCTCTCTCCCTTCTCTCTCTCTCAAATAAATAAATAATCTTAAAAAAAAAAAAAAGAAATGGATTTTAGTGACATGTCTTACTCCACCTTGGTCAGGTAGCTAAAAGTCCATTTTTGAATTGATATGGCATTGGCATTTTTCACTCCTGCATTAGATCCGAATGCTGCGTCTCTGGAACAGAAGACCAGGAGAAGACCCAGTAGTGTGGGATGAAATCAAGACAGACATCTATTTGGAAAACTCAGGCTCATCTCTCATCCCCCAAAGCTCCTCATCAAGGTTAAATAAGAAAAAAATTTGGCTTCCACTTTTCTATCTTGAACTCTTAAAACTATCCTGAACTATGTAATCATGTTTTCTTGATAACGCTGGGCCAACTGCAGATCAGGTGTCTCTGCTTTACCTGGCCCGACTGCCTGTAATAATCAAGTTCAACAGTTACTTGTCAGGTTTCCCCTTGCCTTTGTTTCGATAGAGTGGTTTCGATAGAGTTTCAGAAAGCTTATAAAGGCCCAGCCATAAATAAAATAAGATTGCACACAGGGGCTTGGAAAATGCAACATTCACGAAGCCCCAGATGCAGAGCAGAGGGAATTGGGAGTGAAATACTTAATTACTTCATCATTGAAAACTAATTACCAATTGGGGAGTGTTTTCATTTGTGGAACGTAGATTGATTAGCAGGATCCTCGAAGTTTTAGTTTACTTACTACTGATTGCATCTTTCAAATAAGAAAAATGGGTTAGTTTTAACAAGCTTGAGTCAGACTGCAGACAAGCAGGGTTACCGAAGAGGGATTGCCCAGGATTAGTGTTATTCAATAGGCAAAGGGGTATTGAGTTCAGATTTTTTTCCTGATAGACTATTAGAGATAAATCTTACATTTGGGATTTACTCTTTGGTAATAGGCAAGGTTGTATTTTTCATTCAGGAAGTTAATTTGTTTGTTCCACAAAATGTTTCAATCAATGTTATACCCGTTCAGTGACCTGGTGCCCTGAGGCAAAGTTTTGTCCCAGATACCGGACACAGATATATTGTTTAAAGTCCAAGTTTGGAAAATTAAGTCCACTGAAATATAAAGGCTATGGCTCATGATGGAGCATTATGAGCCACAGGAGTCAGGTTCTGAGGGGCAGAACTTGGTGGGGAGACTGTTGGCGGGCGGAGGGGCACTGTTTGGCTTCCATATTCCCAGGCTGGCTTCTCTTCAAGATAGCTCCAGATCACACTGGGGTTCAGCCCCCTTATCCTCCCTTGTCTTAGCCCTTGTCAACTCTACTCTCCAGAAGGAATCTGCTATTAGTCACTTGCCCTTGCAAATGCACCCTGATCTCTCCTTAAGGTAGAAAATGATTTCAGTATCCAGTCACCAGGTGGGCTGTGGCCCTTGAGAGGATGCTGTGCAGGCAGACACATCCCTCTGTTGGGGTGGAGGTTCTTGCTGGGTAACAGTAAGAGGTATTCTGACACAGGGGAAGAAGGCTGGGAGAGAGGCAGGATACCTGGCTTCCAGTTCTGATTCTGCCACTTACCACATATCCTCGGGTCTATTAATGGGTGGTTTGAGTTCACTCCTCCCATATGAGGATTCCATAAAATAGGGAATGTGGGAGGGCACTGAAAGCCTTAAAGTATTGTTCAGATTAAAATAATTCTTTCAGTTGCATTGGCTACTAAGATCGATCATTTGGATGCTGCAAGTGGTGACGCAGACAAGGCGTATCCCGTCCTGCCTAATTTCGTTCCATACTGGAGTTGGCATTTCTATTTTGAGATGGAGACAAAGTGGTAAACTCTAGTCGGTGAGCCAGAATGGCCTTTCTCTGGGCGGGTGTATTCTCCTCTAGGGTTTCAGGCTGTGCCAAAACTTCCCAGAGCAGTGAGAGCGACTCTGATCGGGGTGCTTGGTCTGGTGGCAAGGACAAGAAGGATTCGGAAACTCCTTGCCTCTCACGCCTCCTGCCTGGTGGGAAGCTCACCACTCACCTGGCTTGCTGGGTTTCCCAGGGTTGGCTAAGGCTGACCCCAGTCTGGGCCATGACCTTCCTCTAACATGAGAGGAATGAGCTGTGTGTGATGAATGCACAAGCAGATTCACTATTGTCCTGAGGAAGGAATTTAGACGTGAGGGTTTCACACATTATTTAGATTGTGACTTTTTAGGAATGACTTAAAAATTGCTGGGAGTCCAATTAAGGGGCTCCAGAGGGACAGCTGTGGAGGAGCAGATGGGGTGAAGGTACTGAATCACTCAGGACTATGTTGCTCCATGACTGTGACCCCTCAGACAAGGTGAAGATTTCTGCCTGTCATTCTCGGGCAATGCGAACATTAAAATGTTTAAGGAAGATAAAACCACAGGACAAATGATAAAAACCAGAAATTTTGGAAATCAAAGGCTTAAAGAATCAAGGGAATAGAAGGAAGACAGACTTTACATTTAGAACGATAAGGCACGCAATGTTGGAATACTTAAAAATTATTACAAAAATAGAAGAGACAAAAGCAGTTTAAAAAGTTAAAGGCAATAATGGAAAAGTTAAGAAATGTTGGCAAAACAAAAAGAGACGTAAACAAATATAAAGAGATTTAGAGAAACAACAGCATAAAAAGTAAAACTGAAAAACTGAGTGGCCAAAGGAAAAAGTGAAAACTCAGTAAGTAAATGTTTAGGTAAAAGTTAAAAGCATGTGAAGAAATGTCAAAAGTCAAATAATATGCTGATGATTGAAAATAGTTACCTAGAAACAAGTGAAAAAGAGGCAAGATACGAACTTTTTAGAAAGTGACAAATGCCTAAGGTGGCAAAAAAAAGTGACAAACTTGCCTCCATTTCCAAAATTCAAATACAGAGGCAATCAGAGAGATTTTCTTTTTTAGTAGTAAAGGGCCCACAAATTCTGGCAAAATCCTGAGTGCTTATCTTCTGGATGTTTGTAGCACTGTGTAAAGGGGGTTCTTCAGTAGGATTCCTTTGGGACCTTGGAGATCAGGGAGCATTGCCCCCTCCTCCATATTGGATATAGAAATTTCAAATGTCTATAGATATCTAGAATATTCTATAGATATACAGAATTTAGATATTCAGATTTTCATAGGCATCTGTAAAAATATCAGTAGAGCCTCACAGATGATTGCCCCTTGCTGCCCTGTTGTAGAGAAATTAGTGGCCCATGTGGAGGTGGGGGTAGAGACACATTGTCCTGAGCCCCCAGCTCCAGAAAGCCTAAGGCGGCGTGATGATGCTCTCAGTCCTTGAGGGTTTATTATTTGCCTGGTTGCACAGCTAGACAGAGAATTATTTCGTGTAGTTCTCGGAACATTATGAGAATGGTCTTGTTAAGATTCCAGTTTTGCAGGTAAGGCGATTTAGCTCTCTCCGTTCAAGAATTTATCTGCGGTCCCCAGCTTGCAAGTGTTCGAGCCGGCACTGCGGTCCAGACCCCTGACCTCCAGAGTGCTGCCGGCCTCCTGTCTGTCTGCACTGCCACTGGGGGCTCAGACTGTCGCCTGTCCCCAGAGAGTAAGACCACTTTCTTTGAAAGCAGCAGTTTGTGTTGCTTTTTCTCTTTAATCACCAGCCCTGAGTGGACGGTAACACATGCACTTGTCAAAGGCTATTATGACATATCGGCTGGTGGTGACATGTTGACGGGTTTGCTGAATGCCCATTGCCTGTGCTGGCTGGCTCCAAGGGCAGGGGCAGGTTTTTCTAACATTCTCCCTGGATCACCTTGAGGGTGGCACCCCACAGGGCCAGCTTTTCAATAAATGAATGGGTGATTTGATTCTGCATTTCTAATTAGGCCAGAGGGACAAAGCAAAGACATTTTGGATGGTAGAAAGATTGTGTCAGCCCCATTTCTTCCTTTTCTGCCTTATTCAGCCATTCCTTGGAGAGCACAGGGAAGACATCTGTACTGGGACCTCTGCATCCTATGGGGTGAACGGGGGCTGAGCTCTTTATAAGAGTTGCGCTCCCAGAACAATGGGGTGGGCGACACCCACTGTGGTATGAGGCATGGGGTGTCCCGAATGGCACTGAGGCCCAGAAACCTTCCTCCTTCCTGGCCTTCTCACCACAAGAATCCCTCCTCTGGTTAAGGTCTTGTGTCTGAGAAACTGCTGATAATAACCAAACATGCAGTCAGGAAGGAGACGCATTAACTTACTAGAAGCTTTTGACATTTGACACTGCGTGGTTCATGACATGATAGCAGAGCCTGGATTGTTGGGAACTAAGGTGTTGAGTGTGGGGGTGGATGAGAGGGAGAAGAGGTCCTGCCAGTGGAGGAGTCGTTACCTGCCTGCTGGGTGGGTTGTGTGGACAGTGCCATCTCCCGTGGACCACAGGGCTCTATTTTGTTTATCCCCATATTCCCCAGCATCTGGTTCAGGGCCTGACATGGAAAAGGTGCTCCCTAAGTTGAGAGGGCATTCTACCTGTAGAATGAACGAAGGAGGAAACAGGTAGGCTGGTCCCTGACTCTGTCATTATAGGGAGTGACCGTGAAAGGATCACTGGGGAGACTGAGTCAGAAATGAGAAAACAGAGCAAGAGTTTGCTGAATACATAGCCAGTGCAGGGTGTGGTGGAGGATGCACACTTGAATGAGACCCCACCCTGCTCTTAGAGAGCTTCCTGGGCAGCTGGGGAGATGTGTTACATGGTAAGCAAGGAGTATGGTTTAAAAACATATAGAAGGAAGGGAAAAATGAAGGAGGGGAATCGGAGGGGGAGACGAACCATGAGAGACTATGGACTCTGAGAAACAAACTGAGGGTTCTAGAGGGGAGGGGGGTGGGGGCATGGGTTGGCCTGGTGATGGGTATTAAAGAGGGCACGTTCTGCATGGAGCACTGGGTGTTATACGCAAACAATGAATCATGGAACACTACATCAAAAACTAATGATGTAATGTATGGTGATTAACATAACATAATAATATAAAAAAGAAAAAAATATATATGTTTTTACATCACCAGTAATGGGACGAATAGATATCATATGCTTCCTGATCTGATGCCCCGAGAAGGACACATCATCACTTCTGTGGTATGCTGGCCAAAAATGCATAACCTGAATCTAATCAGGGGAAAACACCAGAAAAGCCCAAACTCGGTTGCCTTAAAAAATGTTAAGGTCAGGCAAATGTGATCTTGGATGGGATCTGGGGAAAAAAATTAAAAAAAAAAAAAACAACCCCACAAACTCTTCTTATTAAGGGTACTACTGAGATAATTAGCCAAATGTGAATATGATCTGTAGATTAGGTAATAATACCATACCAGTGTTAATTTCTGATTGTAGTAATTATATTGCGGTTGTATAAGGGAATGTCCTTGTTTATAGGAAATGTACAGAGGTATTTAGACATTAAGGGGCCTCATGTCTGTAACTTAACTCTCAAAGGGTTTAGAAAAATGTAAATATGTGTATGTATTTTGGGGGGAGGGAGAATGATGAAGCAAATATGCTGAAGTGTTAACATTTGGGGAATCTAGGTGAAAAATATTTTGGAAATTTTTTGTATTATTCTTGCAACTTTTCCATTAGTCTGAAGTTGTTTCAAGACAGAGTTTAAAAATGCATGCATACGTGTGTATATTCCGGCATGTATGAGAAGCTGTATAGCATAGTGGTTAGGGACTCAGGCTTGGAGCCAGGTTTCCTGGGTCCAAAGCTGGCTGTGCTATTTGTTATGTAAGCAATCTGAGCCTGAATAATACAAGACAATACTGGTGACTGCATTGGTTGGTTGTGAGAATTAAACGAATGAAAACCTGTGACAAGCTTAGAATAGTGAAAGCACATGGCAAGTGTGCAAAAAATGTCAGCTCTTATAATACAAAATAGAGCAGCCCATAACTACTAATAATTATTTGGTTATAGGGCATGTGGTATATATACATTTGTTGACCTACTGACCATAGGAACATAACACTTTGGAGTTTACAAATAATTTTCATATTTAATTTTTACGATTATCCCATAAAGCATAACAGCAAGACATATTGCCCCCATTTTATTGATCTGCAAATTGAGGCCAAGAAAAGGCCAGAAACATACCCTAAGTCCCCAACAACTGATCATTGGCACAACCTGGAGCTGATCCCAGCTGTCCTGACGACTAATCCTGGAGGAGATTCTCTTCTGCAGGTGATACCAACATCACACTCTGTCACTTTGCCTCTTATACTCTGTGAGTGAGGAATTTCCAGGAACAAAGTGCCTTCAAGGGGCCTTCCGTCATCCACGTAGTTACCCATTGTCAACTGTTGTCATATGCATGCGTGTGTGTGTGTGTGTGTGTGTGTGTGTGTACGTGTGTGAGCATGGATTCTCCCAGCGATTACTGACTGGTTCCTCGAACCAGACTCCAGAATAGACGTGACAGTCACTAATCCCGAGGCTGAAAAGCCTTCTGCTAGCTGCCTTCTGAGAGGCCTCGGTATACCATGTTGGGGGAATCTCCATCCGAAGGTCACGTGCTCTGTCATGTCACAGCGTGTGACCGTGTGAGTTATAGCCAGCCCCCGGGCATTCTGGAGCTGTAGACTCCATTTGGAAGGAGCCTTAAAGTCCCCTGGAATTCACTCATTATCTGTTTCCTAAGCAAACAAACAAAGACACTCGACTAAAAACTGAAATCAAAAAAGCAACTGAGGAGGGGCGCCTGGGTGGCTCAGTCGTTGGGCGTCTGCCTTAGGCTTGGGTCGTGATCCCAGGGTCCTGGGATCGAGCCCTGCATCAGGCTCCCTGCTCTGCGGGAAGCCTGCTTCTCCCTCTCCCTCTCCCCCTGCTTGTGTTCCCTCTCTGGCTCTCTCTCTGTCAAATAAATTAAAAAAAAAAAAAGCAACTGAGGAGTTTTCTCAGAAATAGCCCTCCTCTGCACTTCAGAGAACCTAGGAACTGGATTCCTGCCTCCATGGGTCTTAGGATCTTCAGTGGGGCCTCAGCTGGACAGATGTTAATTACTATAAACCAATCTCTGGCAGCCTCGGGTGCAAAGGGCAGCACCTCTCAACTTCCCTGCATTTGCTCACTATTTATAATTTGCACAGCTTTGTATTAGGTATTTCTGTGAATTCTTGCAACAAGCACTTCCTACCGAGTAGATGATAACACGAGGGGCTCATAGGGGCTAAGAAACAGCCCACGGGCCAGAACCCTGGTCTTAAGTAAGTGCTACTTACTTATGCTGGCTCTCCTTACCTTCCTGTTTTGGAAGTTATTTTATTTTATTGACATTGCTACTTTTTTTTTTTTTAAAGATTTGTTTATTTGAGAGAGAGAGAGAGGGAGAGGAGAGGGAAAAAGAGAATCCTCAAGCAGACTCTCCACTGAGTGCGGAGCACGATGCAGGGCTTGATCCCATGACCCTGAGATCACGACTTGAGCCAAAACCAAGAGTCAGACGTTCAACCATTCAACCGAGTGAGCCACACAGGTGTCCTGATAGTGCTACTTATTAATGATCCTCCTGTTTATTTATCACCACTCATTCATTGCAGCCTGCCTCATCCGGCCATCCTTTCAAGCATTTCTGGGTTTTCTCACCAGCTGTGCACCTGGAAGTGCCTCAGGGGACATGGAGCCCCTCGACTCATTGCTTGAAAAGAAGGAAAAGTGAGAATAACTGTGTTGCCGGAAATGCATGATAGAGCCCAGTAGAAATGGAGCTGAATGTCAGCTCTGGCTTGAAGTTTCTGCATATGAGTCTTCTCCATATACATGTCTAATTAAGAGCTGAAAATGTCTTCATCCATTCATTTACGGTGAACATCACCGAGGGTCCAGGTGCTACGGTTTCCCTTCCTACCTCCTCACAGAGGTGAGGCTCCACATTTTAAGCCAATCAGTATTAGGATGGAGGTTAAAGACTCGAGTTCTAGGCCTTTCTTCACCATGACCTTTCAGATCTGTGAATTGCAATGGAGTTCATCTGTTATTTGCACTTCTTACCCTATTACAAAAAGAAAATAAAATGTATTTGGAAGTCTTTTGTGGATTGCAGTGTTCCTCAAATGTAATATGGTTTTATGGTGATGGTAATGCCAAAGATAATAGAAACTGCTTCTGGAGAATTGCTACTTCTGTCATGCTTCCTAAGCCCTCATACGTGAGGAATATAAGTTCAGTGAGTAGAATAATAAATAGGTTCTGTGTAAGTATGTGAATGAATGAATTGAAAAGGGTTGTAAATTACCATTGTACAGTGTTTCTATTGAATCACAAAGTTTACTCCCATAAACATTTCATTATCAGAGACTAAAATGACATGTGTTTATGTTCTTACAGCTAACATACAGAAAGCCTTCTACTTATCCTTTAAAATTCGGCTCAGCGGTCACCTCCTCCAGGAAGTCTTCTTGGACTCACTGATCCTCCTCCACCAGGTGGGATAAAATGGCCCTTCTCTGCTGCTATAATACGTGGGCCTATTTCTACCGCATGTATCATGCTGTATTTACCTGTGCTCTCGCCCTCTGGATTCGGTCTTGTTCATCTTTGCATCCTGAATGTCCAGTGCAATTCCTGACGTGTTATTTTTGCCTTCGGAAATGTTTTCTGAATGAATGGCCAAACGTTTACCAGTTCTAACAAGGCTTGGCTTGTAAACACAATAGGGATTGAGGTCAAGGAAATGTGGTTCACTTTTTGCCATAAAGTGCTTACATATTGCACGCGAGAACCCAGTGCCTCATGATTTTTTAACCTCTTATGTGATTATCCCCACAAAAACCCCTTGGGATAGAAAGGACTATAATGACCTTGGTAGTTTTGAGCAGCTTAATATTTTCTTTACATCAAGTTGGCCTCTTTTCATTATAAAAGAGATGGCTGAGTTCATGTAAGGCAGGAAGAATCAGAAGATGTATGCTTCTCCCAGAAAGTCTTCCAAACTCCTGCCTAGCCTGCAGGGGTTCCCATCAGTGTAGGCAACATGAGGAATCGGTACGATACGGACATATTTGTACATTTTATAAAAGATTAGATGTGATATAGTACTGGAACTGAGCATGGGAGTTTAAGGCCCTGGGTATTATGCTTTCCCTTGCTATAGGGGATGGAAAGAATATTGTTTCTCCTTAAAATGATTTATTTAAATGGGTAGACTAGAATTCTACTTAAAACCCAGTGTCTGAATGCACCTGTTTAAGTCAGCTTCTTGTTCTCCCAGGTATTTAGGCATTGAATTTTCCCCATTAGGGAAGTGATTGACACCGTGGTCCTTACAATAACACATGATTATAACTCTGCAAATGGCAATTACATTCAATGGAAACCAGATGTTGCATGGAATTTGACTCTGTTGGTTTCTTGGTGAAGTAGATGAATTTGTAAAGTAGAAAACCACAATCATTACTCAGATGGACTATACATGAATTAATGACATAATATCTAAATCATATATGGTTGAAAATAATGATTAACTTAAACTATCAAGATAAGCTAATGAAAAACAGACTCTTAAGAAATTAAAGCTATGTTTTCTTCAATATATATTTTATCAGCATGCTAATAACAAAACCAGACTTGTTTGCATGTCTCTTCAGCCCCAAGGAAGAAGAAAATATCTAAAAAGAAGAGCCTCTCAGTAAACAGTAAGGAGAAAGTGAACAATCATGAGAGTTTTTCTTGGCTGGTGTGAATTTTTAGAGTGTCTGAAATCAATCTTTAAAAAATATATTGTTGTTAAGGACAGCTAACAATGTTTTATGCTGAATCACACAGAGAGAGTATATTTCGAAGGACACATTTGGCGTGCAAAGCATGACCTCTCAAGCCAAACTTCTTTTCCTGTCCCATCTCTCTGTGGTGCCTGTGTGCAAATGTGTGTGCACACACACACACGTGCGTGCGTACACCGTACCCCCCCCCCCCCCCGCCCCCCCCGCACCAGTGATGCCTCAGGCCAGGAAGGCAAATCAGCATTATCTTCAAACCCGCACTGTCCCTTGAAAAGCTCACCCTTCAGTTAGCAAACCTCCTAAGTGGTTAAGTTTGCAAACCTTGGCCCATCATTTCCACTGTCATGAATTCTCAATGACATCATCACTGTAAAATTAGGAACTCTCTTTCTTTTCCTGCAGATGTGAAAGTTTGACATTGCATTCCATGGTCCCGTGCCACATTTCATCAGCGTTTTTCCTTTGCTTTCTCCAAAGCCTGTGGCCGCATGTGGCGTGTGGATTGCAGTGCTGTTTGGGATCTCGTATCAAATGCTGCTACCTAATCCCAGGCGGCCTTCCACAAGCCCACACCTGCAGCTCATTGAGTCCTCCTGGAGTACAAAGGGCTGATTTACAGCACGAAGGATCCAGGCACTCGTTGCAGCTGGGGCTCCAGCAGGAAAAGGAAGTTGTTCATCATCTTGTGTGCATTTCATTAACAATAGTGTACCCGATATGTAGCTTATAGAATAATTTCAAATCACTGACAGAGAGCATTATGGCATTTGGCACTATTAGGAAAAATACTTTGGGATGGGCAAATGACACCTGAGCGTGAGGTTTCTATGCGACCCTCTGGAACTGTGCACCCTGATTTATACCAGGTGGGTTGACCTTGCGATATTTTCTGATTCGTTGGGCATTTTCTCATTTCTCATTTCTTTTCCTTTGTCTTTGAAGCAGCCCTGGGGTAGACTTGGGATATCCTTAGCTTTCTGTGCTTTTCATGTATTAGCAACCAAGAGCTTCGTATGACCTGGGCTAAGCGTGGTGTCTCGAAACCAAGCGCCTGAGGAAATGTCTGTCACTGGCGCCCTGGGAGTGCCACAACAAGATGTGACGGCATGTCGCTTTCTCCTTTAAGTCTCAACAGTCAAAGAAATGAAGGAGTCCCAGTGAGACCCTGAGATCCCAGGGTCCTGGCTCACCAGGACTCTAGGGAATTAAAAAAAAAAAAGGAAGATGCTCATACTTTCTTCTGCCTTATTGGGCTGCCGTGCGTCCATTTTACTATTGACTTACTTCTACCCAAAAAGAGGCCTGGTGGTGGAAATGCCGTGAAGGTGGTGATGATGATGAGTTCAGATGAAGGAGACAGAGAAGTGAGGGGCAGGAAGAAGCCCGCCGTCCCCCCTGCCAAGGTTCCCACAGCCTTCCGTGGCCTGCTGGGCCCGTCTCCTCTGGGGCCAGCACGGCCTCCAGTCAGAGGCCGCCTATTTACTGGGAAGGCTCTGCCTTTCCAGATCTTTTCTGGGAGTGTCTTGCAGGTCCCAGTTGAAGGATTTTTCTGAGGAAGTAGAAAGCCTTAGAACCTCAAAACAAAAAGGCCTCAGGAGCGCTGTCCCTTTCTGGGTTTGGGGCCAAGCCCCACGTAGGGAGGACGGCAGCAGTGCATGGAACGAAAATATCAGGGCTTCTGACTCGTTTGTCGTGGACATTTTAACAGCAACTTTTTTTTTTTATAAAGAGGGACAAAATCAATAAAAATCACCATTCTCAAGGGAAAGGGAGCAGGGGAGGAAAAGCAAATTTCTTTTCACTTTGTAATGGTAAACAAACTCGGCTCAGAGCAGTATCTGATGTGCTGCATGAAGCCTGGTTTCCAGTTTCTCTTGATGTGTCAAATGTATCCCTTATGTGAATCATGGTTTAAAAATACTTTTACTCAGTGGGTTCGGGAAATCAATAAGCTTTTATGATTCTTTCCTTGCTTCACATAATTTCTGATTTCAAAAGAGACTCTGGGTATTCCTTTAAGATGTTTATATATTATGCATTTTAAAAACTAACAATTCTTCCAAGGGCTTCCCAAGCATTGTTGTTGGAGGTTTTTTTTTTTTTTTCCTTTCTTTCTTTCTTTTTTCTTTCTTTAACATTAAGCTAACGATTATGGGGCTTACACATAAATTGAAGCCGGATTTATAAAATGCAATATAAAAATCCTCGGGAAGGAAGATAAATATAACAAGCTATGAAACTACGTTAGCCTCTTCCAGTGTTGGAATGACTACAAACGAGGAAATTAATGACCAGGATGTGTGATGTTGCCCAGGTTAGGAGCTTTGGCTCCCAGGCAGGCTGCCTTAAGACGAACTGTCCTGCATTCCTTGATTTCTCTGAAATACAAATCTAATTGCAGATTGGAACATATCCATTCGCTTAGTCTGTAAAAATAATTTTCCCTGAATATTTACCCAAAGCGCATTATTGCTTATACAGTTGTGAAAAGCATTTAGCACTTTATAATCCCATATTTGCTCCTATGTGGGCCTGGGAGTGTACTCTCCTTACAAAATTCACAAATGCCTAGAAGGCTAACAATTTTTACAAAGTGTTCCTCATGGAAAACATCTGGAAGTTTTCCAGAGTGGCATTCCAGATGTTATAGTTTTAGCAGTCACAAAAGTGCACTGAACATGCAGGGTGAGTGTGTGTGTGTTTCCTGGTTCTACAGAGCACGTTTCTTACACGTACCCAGCTCTCTTTGCTCTACCTCTGGAACATTTTAGGTTTGAATTATTGAATATTTCACTTCTGGACAACTCTGCTTTCAGGGCAATTACACATCTGTAAGGAGGGAGCATGATGTAGACTACTGTAACCAAATACGCACTGGGAGAAGGAATTTTTAATTGGTATTTTAAAATTGATTTTTTTTCCTCTGTGGGGTCAGAGAGAAGAATAAACACTGGGGGAGTGAGGCCTGGATGAATCGGCTGTATTGGGAGAGGGCTGCCTTTCTTCCCTTTCTCAGATTGTCCTCTGTAGAGAGGAGAAAACCCCTCTCCCCTGCCCTCCCCAGCTGCAGGGTGCTGGGCAGAGAGCGAGGAGCAGGAGATGAGGGGCCAGGAGACAAGATGTTTTCCTTTTAAACTGTTCAATGCTGCTCAACTTTGGAGACATTTAGGAAAGTGTGAAGTCCAAGTCAGTGCTCCTTGATCTTTTTCTTCTCCCTGTCCTCCTTCGTCCTCACCTTCTAGATTTGGGCCCTTTCTGTAGTAACCAGCCCCAGGGAAATTAATGGCTCAAAGAAATTCAGCCGAGAGACTGGCCTGTTCTTAGAACCAGCTTCTGTGAGTCCTGCCTGATGGCAGGTCTCCTTCTCGAGACCAGGGCAGAGATGGCAACAGGGAGGAGGGGGAGAAGGAAAAAATCTGGTCATGGGCTAGGATGGAAATAAGCCATGATTCAGGGAGCCATAGCGTTTTATGCTGTGAGTTTTCTATCACACGGGGAGACAGATGAATGAGGATCCACCTCCCTAACCAACCAACCAGACATGATGAGAACTTCCTCTGAACGAAAATATTTGTTGCACAGTGCATTGAGCCAATCTTGTTTCTTATTACTAGTTACTTTGGGGGAGGAGAGAGAGCACATTGGAAAGGAGAAACCTAACCCAAGGATGGGTAGGGGGGACGATGGAGTGAATCTGGGTAAAGGTGATGGGTCTACACTGGCTGAAGCAGCAGAGAGGTGGGGACCAGTGGAAGGTAGGGTGCAAAAGACCTGTATGAGGGGACATAGAGCAGAAATGCCCCTGTCGCCCCCAGCCTGTGGTCACTGACACATGGCAGGGAGTCATCAGGAGGCTCGTATGAAAATGAGAAAGGCCATCTTGTTCACCCATCTTTACTTCTGGGATAGGTGTTAACTCCAGGCATTTGCCCCCAGGAAATTCCTGAAGGGTTCTTGCTTAGCCTTGGGAAAGTCCAGAATCAAGACCCCTTCAAATGAAGAGGACCTATTGTCCCAAAAGGGCCTGGGCTCCCCTGCCTGTGTCCAGACAATGTGTGGGACCTGACCTCCCAACAACCCTTGGACTCTGGTTCCCATAGTTAGCTGGGATCGCCATTGGCTCAGAAAGAAGCTGATCCTCCTGGACTGTCCTGGTTCCTGTGTCCTGGGCCAACCAGGACAGTTGGTTATCCTATCTGAAGCACGTCCCCGACCTTCTGTCTATCCACGTTAGAAAGGTTGTGGGGACCTTCCATCCCTCTCCCAGGGCTGCCACAGCTGAGAACCTGTTTGGAGCCGGGCTCTGGGTGGCACCTGGAAGACCAGCCACACTGCAGTCAGATCAAAAAATTGAGTCTTACTTTAGGGGAGTGCGTGTTCCTCCTGAGGGTCCCCAGGAAGTATGGACATCTTAGCTCCCAAAGCCTGATCCTTCTCTTTGCTGCCATAACCTGTTCCCCAGAATGTCCAGGGGGTGACCAAGTGGAGACCTGCCCTAGAAAACCAAGAGGGTAGTGTGGCACAATGGGAAGAACACAGCACTGAGACTGAGATTTTATCTAGCTCTGGATTCATGATCACCTACAATTTCACCTGCGGGAGCTATTTAATGTCTCAGTTTCTTCAGCTGTAAAATAGGGATAGTAATTCTTACCTCTTAGAGTTATTTTTTGTAAAAGCTTAGTGCTGTGTTTGACATGTATTACCTGTTAGAAAAAAAAAAAAGGTTGTTTCTTCTCTGCCTCAGGGACATTCAGAGTCATCATCCAAAGTGAAATGAATGTCACTGTCAGAATAAGGGAAGAAGTGCCCTATGATGGTGACCCTTGAGGAATTTCCCATTGTTTCTCCTTCCTTCTTCCTGGGTCTCTACCCTTCTGCTCTCCTAAGTCACCTGCTACTTCTCTGACTGTCCTCAGTCTCCTCCCAGGGCTGTGTCCCTTCTACTCCTCTTCCTGTTCATGACATTCAGCTTGCTGTCCATGATCCTTCCCTCCATTTCCAGAGCCAATCTCATTCTCTCTTGTGGCATCAACAGGGCTACCAAGGCTCCATGCCCATTGTCCACTCCATTTCTATCATCATTGCTGCCTTGGATCTCATATTTTTAGCTTAATAATATCACAAACATTGCATCTTTAGAATCTTTGTCTTCTCTGTCTCTATGTCTCACCCACATGAGCATGTGCTCGTGTGCATGCACGCACACACACACACAATTCAGTTAGTCAATAGAGAACTGAATTTAGTTCATACATATTTTTCAAAATCAAATCAGTTGTCATAGCCTCTCTCCTGGTCTGTTTAAATAAAATCCCATAACAGAATTTCTTACCTCTAATTCTACACCTCTTCAATTTACCCATACCCTTCAGTAAGATCAATGTTATCTTTTTAAAACTCACATTGGGCCATGATACTCCCTAACTCAAAAGCCTTCACTATATCCCCCATCGCTTTCAAGTGAAGCCCAAATTGCTTAGCCTAGCACTTGAGGTCCTTAGCATTTGGATCTTAATCTCTCCAATGTCATGTCCCATCATCCCTCCTTTTTCCTCTCCCTCTTTTGGTGCTTTCTAGTGACATGTGCTGTGCCTTTAGCTTCCACTAGCTCTCCATGACCTGTCCTTTAATACCCAACCTGACTTTACCTCCTTTGCTTAGGCAAAATGAAAGCCATAGTGTTGTGTGCATTTGTGTGTTGTGGCATGTAACCCCTTGTGATGCTGGTTCTCATCTGCAACTCCCATGTGCGCTACCATGTTTGCACTATTTTAGGGTAAGAGATAGCCAGTTGAACAAGTGAACAGCACCCCAGTGACAGATGGCTGAACACTCATGAACACTATGGTTACAAAGACCAGGTGCAATGAATTGTGTCACTCCAAGGGCTTACAGGAGCTGATCACAGGAAAACTGGAGTGGATACTCCCAGCTCTTCCTTGAAGGGCTTGGGGTCCAACTCAGGTACTGCCTCAAAAGAAGTTCTGGGGGATCAGAAGTTCTCCCCACCTTCCTGAGTGAGCTCCAGAGTGAACTTTCCATGTACGGAATCCCACCTTCTTGATAACTCAGACACTCTTTTCATTATAGGTGGTTAGTCAACAGTAGATATAAACTGGGAAAGTTGAGGGACGCCTGGGTGGCTCAGTTGGTTAAACTGGGAAAGTTGAATTGTGTATAAACATGTTGATGTCACCTTGATATTGGTACTGATATGACCTTGAGGCAAGGTTTAGGGAACTATGTCTACATGTCTTTTGTGTCTCTTTAGGCAGTTTGGAGAATTTTAATGACAAAATTCAATTCTATTCCTATACTTTTGGTCCTGAATTAAAAGATTTGGGATACTAACGTGACAGGCAAATACATCTGTGAGGTAAAGATGAAGGTGTGGCTGATACACAGTATTGGAGATGGAAACCAGTGGTTTGACATGATCCCTTTAGGTGATAGGTGATGGGAGGAGGGTATGATAGAACTTCAGAGGGGGTTCCTTACTTTGAATTTGGTTCACCTGGTCATGGCAGGAAGCCCTCACTGGGTACTGAGTAGCTGGAGCATGTGTGCGGAGTTCTGTGGCATCACTTCCCAGTGCTGACCAATGGAAAGCTCAACTCCTCCAACGTGTCAACCCTCAAGGGCACTTAACCAAGATGTAAATTCTGAAATTGACCGGTGGTGATATTCTGCCTCATCTGGAGCGTAGCCCAGACCTTACAACATCAGACTGTAGTTCACTCTGAGACCATATCTATATCCTGGATGGCAGTCTGAGATACCTGCTAAAATCAAAGTATCCGGGGCGCCTGGGTGGCTCAGTTGGTTAAGCAACTGCTTTCGGCTCAGGTCACGATCCCGGAGTCCCGGGATCGAGTCCCACATCAGGCTCCCTGCTCAGCAGGGAATCTGCTTCTCCCTCTGACCCTCCTCCCTCTCATGCTCTCTGTCTCTCATTCTCTCTCTCGCAAATAAATAAAATCTTAAAAAAAAAATTTAAAAAAAATAAAATCAAAGTATCCAATAGTAAATTATTGACCCCCAATTTAAGGATGAGTAAGCATTTCCAGATTATACTGCTTACAGAAAAATGGGTCACAGTCATCAAAGATGGGACCTATAAATTTATGGGAAACAACTTTGAAATATTCTAGTAGATCACTTTAACTTATTCTGTTCTCTGGGGATAGATATATAGATACAGGTACAGATGTAGATCAAGATATAAAAGCTGATATATATGTATACATATGTATGTTGATAGTCTGTGGTTAACTTTTTAAAGCTGAGATACTAATTTCCAAAATTGAGTCAATTGCCTTAGAATATTTTTATCATTTCTTTCTTTTTCAAGACGTTGGTGTTCTGTGTGGCTTGTATTTGGACCAATTTTTTATTATTTTACACTCTTCTCGAACTGTTAATCAATTCCCATAGCTCAGGCATATATATATATAATATATATATATGTATGTATATATAGCAACTTCTAAGTGTAGGGCATGGAACTAGGGGTATACGACAAAGGTTGTAGCCCCTACAGGCTTACCTCCTAGTGTAGGCAAAGCAATGCCTATCTAAGGCTCAGCTGGGATGTTTGTTCTTGAGATTTAGGCTTGACATAGCCTCCCACTCCCATTTTGGGAATTCTAGCTTATGAAAGTCCTGTAACTCTCCAACTTTTCTGTGAAGTCCCAGGGACTTTTTTTTTCTTTTTTAAAAAATTCATAGCCCATTCCTCTTTCTAGAATTCTGCTTCCTTGTATGAAAACTTTGCCCTGCATTTTTCGATAAGCCAGTAAGGTGATTTGTATGCCAGTGTCTGTGGACCACACCTTTGCAAACATGGATGTAAGGCAACTGAATTTGCCTCGTGTCTTGCTCCCAGATCCAAAGATGTTTGGCAGAGCCAAAGAGACCTCTGTTAAACACAACTTTCCTTCTATAAGACTCAGCTGTGTTTAGTGACCTCTCCCCCCTTTATTTTGTTATATTTATAAGACAAAGAAGTATGTAAATACTACCAAAGGAGTGTTACCAACAAGCCAGCATCATAGGAGTTTAGAGGATGGAGAAACTGCTGTGTTCCCAGAGTGCATGAAAAGAATCGTTGTGAAACTGACCTCCGAGGAACACATAGAATCCATCTAGAAGTAGGGAAAAGGTCTGGGCAGCTCCAGGGTGAACAATCTGAGCAAGCGCTTGGGAGGTGGACACGGGGGCAGCAACAATAGGATGTGGTTGAGGACCCAGTGGACATGAGCCTAGCCAGAGAGGAGAGCTCTGGGTACCAGGCTATCAGCAGGACTAGGAGGGCAAATAGTCATCTTGCCATCACTACTGGTAAATTCATAAAACATATTTTCTTTCTGAAGAGTGCCTCCCACATTTATGAACATACCAAGAATTTATATAACGGCTCCTCAGGGAGGGTGCTTTCCTGCTTAGTTGATCCATGGTGCCTGACGTTCTGCAAGGAAATCAGTAATACCTATTGACTGACAGGTTTTGTCCCATTCCCCCAGGTCTTCTTTTAAGGCTTCTGAAAAGACTGCCTTCTCTTTCTGACCTCGGCGCTCCCTCACCTCCATCTTCCCACTCCCAGGCCTTCCGAGGCAGTGACTTCCCCGTCTTGCCTTCCTCTAGTTTTGTTCCTTGCGAGCCTTGATTAGGGGTAAGCCCCAGAGCAGCCCCTTCGGGCAGCTGTCTTTCTTTCCACTCTCCCCTGAACTGAGGCATCTGGTTCTCATTCTCTTCTCCATGCTGTGGCCTTCACTTTCACCTTGCTCTGTTTACGTATATATTACACAGCCTGTTTGAAACTCCGAGCTCCTAATTGGTCTTGTCCCCTGTAATCTGGAGAGAGCTGCAGGACAGGTTGAGAAGAGCTTGGGTATGAATTAAACCCTAACCAGGGCAAAATTTCTGGAGCCAGGGAGATTTCTCGAGGCATGCCTAACCTGGATCTGTGGACAATCTTTGGGGAGTCTGCTGAGCTCTGAAAAGAATTCAAATTTGTGTATGGGTCTGTACATTTTGGAGGGGACAGAATCTGAAGCTTTTAGGAGGTTCTCAAGGAGATCTGGGACTCAAAAATTCTGCCATTACAAGATTTTCCATGTGGTTTTCTGTAGCAATCCCGTTGCTACTAGGCTGGAACCAGAGCTTCAGAGAGGTTGGTAAACTTGGCAAAGTTACTAAGTAGTGTGCGCAGGAGGCAAACCAAGACGGCCCGAGTGCCGGCTGGGAACCACCTCACCATCCTGCCCCTCCGGTGCGGGAGACAGGTCTTTCCATTTCCCAGAACCACTTGTCACCTGTTGGGCTGCTCTGCGGGGCAGAGGAGGCTGGACATAGGCCGTGTGGTTTCTGTCAGTGCCTGGAGCAGTGAGGATCACCTCGAGCAGGCCTTCCCATCCCTGGTTGAAATAAGAAGCTCATGGGTAGTTTATGAAATGTCCCAATGCCCTAGCCACACCCCAGTGCAGTGAGTTCATTAGACCTTCTGGAGGTGGGAGTCAGCACAGTAAAGCATACAGCTCCTCAGGGCTGACTGATTCCAGGGCAGTCGAGTTTGACAACTATGAACTGGCAGCACTTGGGATGGGGGAAGGGATACTGGAGGACACCTGCTGTTGGCCCGACATAGCCAGGAAGGAGCCAGCGCCTTGGCCCTTTAGGGTTTCCCACCCACTGGGCCCGATCAGCCCAGATGCGCCGGCAGGACTGGCCTTTTCCCTGCTCTGCTCACCAAAGCTTGCTCATTTTTCCAAGTCCCCTTCCTGGGAGGCCACCAGCAGGAAACGCGCCCTCCCCAGCTGCTCCCTGCAAGCACGGCTAGTTCTCTCTCCTGGCTCTGTGCTTCCTGCCCCTGTGGCACCCTGGGGTTTGCCTCCTCCCTCCTGCTGCCCTCCACCCCCGGGCCTGCCACGCAGCTGTCTGCGAATGTTTCTGCACGGGACGGATGCCCATGTGACCTGGAGGAGAGCCTGTCTTCTTAGCCACCCTCTTACCCACTTTCGACAATGCCCCCATAGAAATCATGACAAATCGTCAGTCTCCAAAATTAATTTCTGGTACAGTCACTGGTCCAGGATGTTTTCTGGGGGTTCTTTCAGCTCTCTCAATGAAGGAGAAATGGAAAGGGGAGGAATAATATGAACTCAAGTCTAACTTCTGTCTACACAGTACTATTTACCGACTTCTGATAAAAGAACATGGAATTGAGCTAATTTGTTTTGGAGAGCTCAGTAATTCTTGGCACAGAAGCTTGCTATTCAAAATGTACCTCTCCTAACTGGAGAACATCTCATTAGTTTTGGTTGTCTCACCCTCCACTGTACAAGGGTGTCTGCTACCTGGCCCTGGCCAGGACATAGCTCAGAGCCTGCTTCTCCAGCCTCACTAGTGACCTCTACCATCCCCTTGGGCATCTCTAATATCGTAATGCTTTCTCTCATGGGTTTTTAGCAGCAAATCACAACCCTGCCTTTAAGTGTCCCAGTTTATCTTCAGGGTTCCTAAGAGATCGTATCAAGAGTCTCCAAATGCACTTTTTTGGTAATTCATGCAATCAAACAACATTTGGGGACAAGGTGGAGGCTGACAAGAAGAAGGTGATACTCTCATAGGAGATAGAAATGCACAGGATTCTGGACCTAGAGGCCCAGTGAGGCCCAGAGATATGGCTCTTCTCTGAGGTGGTTCTTCTCCTGCCTCTGGAATCTGTTAGCTTCCCAGTATAGTGACTGCGGTCACAGGGGGTTAGTGTTGGAGATCATCCTCACCAGCTTCCTGAACTTGGCCTTGGAAGAGAAGAGACTTTCACAAGGTCAGCAAGAGAGGGGCTGAGCCAGTGCTTGGACCCCAATTCTGGTGGGATACAGGACAAGTGGATGGGACCTGGCTCCTCCTGGTTCCCAGTGGGCGAGGGCTATGTGAATGGGGCAGCTATCCCACATGTGTGACTGGCCAAGGGGGCCATGTCACTAGCTCAATTTAACTTTCATGGAGCTGCTATGAATTAAAGCTGATGATGCTCTTCTGAATTTGTCGCAGACACAGCCATCTGAGTTAACCATGTTTTCTTTGATATGAAATAATATTCGGACTTGGAGTACTTCCAGTAATTGTAAGCAGCCTTTTTCATGTAAGCCTTAGTCTCACTTAATAACTCTAGCAATAATAATACCAGGAATAGTATTTATTGAAAATCAACTGTGCACTCCCATGTGAAGTGCTTTGCATACATTCTTCTTTTTAGCTTCGCAATAGATCCTGTGAGATGGATGCTTTCTCTATTTCATGCATAAGGAAGTTAAGGTTCAAAATAACTTGCCCAAGAGCATGTATTTTTTTTTCTATTTTTTTATTGGCATATAATTGACATGTAGCATTATATTAGTTTCAGGTGCACACCAGTTCCATATTTGTATATGTTGTGAAATGATCACCACAGTAAATCTAGTTCACATCGATCACCACACATAGTTACAACATTTTTTTTCTTGTGATGAGAACTTTTAAGATCTACTCTCTTAGCAACTTTCAAATATATAATACAATTGTGGAGTGTGTGTTCTTGATCAGTACTTTGTAACATCTCCTTAAACTGTCTACTCTGCTGTCTGGGATACAGCAGTGAGGCTTAGCAAACATCAAGGAGTTTGCTATTCCTTGAAATCTGGTGTGGCCCCTCCTGAGTTCAGGGTAAGTCCATACCTACCTCTCTGGGTACTATACCAAGTTCAGCCTTGATTTTTTCTCTGCAGCAAGTGGGCACCAAAGAAGCTGTTTTTTAAAAAAATATTTTATTTATTAATTTGTCAGAGAGAGAGAGAGTATGCACAAGCAGGGGGAGCAGCAAGCAGAGGGAGATGCAGACTCCCTGCTGAGCAAGGAGCTGGATGCGGGACTCGAATCCAGGACCCTGGGATCATGACCTGAGCTGAAGGCAGATGCTTAACCAACTGAGCCACCTAGGCATCCCTAAAGAAGCGGTTTTATTTTGATTTTATTTTAAAATATTTTTTTATTACGTTATGTTAGTCACCATACGGTACATCATTAGTTTTTGATGTAGTATTCCATGATTTATTGTTTGTGTATAACACCCAGTGCTCCATGTAATACGTGCCCTCCTTAATATTTTTTTCTAGACATTTATAGAGTACTTCAAACAGAGTCTTCCAGACAAGAGGTTAAGGGTTTGAGTCCCTGTTTTCCACCGAGCTGACCAATGAAACATACACACTTAGAAAAACCTGTATACACACAAGAAACCAGGGGTCCATACTGCAACAGCAAAGGATTTCTGAAATAGAGATGATAGGGTTTGGACTGAAAAAGGCTACATGGAGAACCCTGTGCCAGAGGGAGCGGAGTCTAGGGAATCACACTGAGGTGACATGGGCAGGATCTCAGTCTTAACACTGACGTGCAGAGAAGAGAGTCCCTGGTGTAAATCAGGCTGGGGGGCTTTTAGTGCAAATTATTCTAATTGTTCTTCTGTGAAAATGTAGGATTGGTTCCCCCAAATTTGCAGTGGGGCGTTTCATTGTGGCATTTTCTTTTTTGTGATTAAAAATAGTTTTTAGGGTGCCTGGGTGGCTCAGTCGGTTAGGCGACTGCCTTCGGCTCAGGTCATGATCCTGGAGTCCCGGGATCGAGTCCCGCATCGGGCTCCCTGCTCAGCGGGGAGCCTGCTTCTCCCTCTGACCCTCCCCCCTCTCATGCTCTCTCTATCTCATTCTCTCTCTCAAATAAATAAAATCTTTAAAAAAATAGTTTTTAAAAACTATTACCTAAATATTATTCAGCACATAAGTATCTGTGAATTCCACGATCATTATTAATTTTCAACATGAAAAGTATTGCTTGGCTCATGTAGTATTTTTTGCCCTCCTCTGATGTTGTTATTTCTGCTCTAATTTTATTTGCATTTGCCTGACATGTCCAGGTAAATCCTTTTGCTTTTAACCTTCCTGTGTCATTTACTTTGTTGCGCGTATAGGTGATACACCGTTGTTATGTTTTCTAACTTGATCTGAGAAGGTCTTCTGCTTTTTACTAAGAGAATTTAGCCTATTTATGTTTACTGATATAACATGATCTTCTTCCATTAATCTGTTGTGCTTTCTCTCAGAGGTTTGATGAGGACTAAGTAAGATAATAACCATAATGTTCTCAGTACATATTCAGTACTTTTATTTTTACTTACCATATCAATAGAGGCTCAAAAAAGTACTCACTAAGCACTCATTCCTGATAAAACTCTTTAAAAATTAGACTAAGAAAGATACTTGTCTATTTAATTTAAAAAGCTAGTTATTGGAAGAACTAGGGTCACAGCTCAGGGCCACTGGACTCCAGGACCTGGGTTTGTAGCTAGATTGCAGGGACCACCTATTTAGTTTATTAAATTTTCCCAGTACCCTTCAAAGTTTGTTTTATAAAACCACCATAACCCATAGTTTGCCTTATGGTGACTTGGGCACATCTTCCTCCTTAGAAACACCTAGCAACTGTATTAAAATTCCAGGTTCCTGGGCCTCACTCTGTATCACTGAGCCAGAATTTCCAAGAGAGAAGTCTGGTGATTTTTTTTTTAAAACAAACATCCAAGGCAATGTTATTATTAAGGGAAGTTAAGAGACAGTACAGGTCCAGCATTGGGACGTTGAGACCTTATCATTTTGGCTTTACTTAGTAAACGTTATGTGTTTGTTAAAACACTTATAACATGGAATCAGAGGCTCATCCCATGTCAAAGCAAACAAGAACATTAAATTTAATTAGAAGGGTCCTTTTTAAAAAAATGCTTCAAAGGCTTCATATATCACCAATGTCTAAGAGTCTTCTTACCAGAGAAAAAGAAAAATCATTACCAGTAAAATCAGAAACAAGACAAAGAAGGCCGCAGTCATCACAAATCTTCCTCAGCTTATGATAGGGTTTTGTCCTGATAAACCCATCATAAGTTGAAAATAACCTGAGTCAAAAATGCATTTAATATTCTTGACCTACCAAACATCACAGCTTAGCCTCACCTACCACACACGTACTCAGAACACTTCCATTAGCCTCCAGTTGGGCAAAAGTCATCTAACACAAAGCCTATTTTACAATAAAGTATTGGATATGTCATGTAATTGATTGACCACTGTACCAAACGTGGGAAACAGAAGGGTCATATGGGTGCAGAAGGGGTATCAGAATACTGGTTGTTCACCGTTGTGGTCATGTGGCTGATGGGGAGCATCTTCACCACCCAGGATCGTGAAGGGATTGGACTGCATCTCGCCAGCTGAGGAAAAGATCCAAATTCCAAATCCAAAGTACAATTTCTACTGAATGCATATCACTTTGGTACCATGTCAAGTTGAAAACGCATAAGCCAAACCACTGTAATGAGGGGAGGCCTGCACAGTGCAAGGCTGATGGCTGAGCTACAGCTCAGGTCCTGGAGAGCAGAGGCCTCGGCCGGGGACCTGGTTCCCCCTCCCACTAGCTCATCCATCACCGGCACGTGACTTCTCCGTCCCTCTTCTCTCGACTCTAACGTGGGGCTGATGACAGCATCCTCCTCGGATGTGAGGATTACAGGAGGTGATGCCTACAATGTGCTGGGCAGAGGGCATGGCCCACTAGTCAGCACTTGCCAAAGTCAGCTTCTGAAAATCTGCGGTCCTCTGCAGATGAAGAGTTTTCTCAGAGACCGTGTGGACTTGACCCAGGCCCCTGAGTCAGTGCATGGGAACTCTAGCCTTGGGAGCCAGCCCAGCGTGGTTAGCACTCCCCTCCACCTACCACTTCAATCTGGGCTCAGAAGAGCTGAAAATGAGAAGCAAACAACACAAGTCGACTTGCTGTCCAGCGCAGGCTGAGCTGCCCACCCCCTCACAGGGTGAGCACACATGCTTCCTGAGCACGGCCCTGACTCTCACAGTGACTTGGGTAAGAAACTTGTCGCACCTTCCACCTCAACCAGGGTAGCTGCAGAACAGATGGGAGAGAGTGCCCCACAGACCCCCCACCCTCGCCTTCCCTACTCATCACTAACCTCTAGAAGGAAGCAGCAGGTCTAGACCTGGAAAACAAAGCCACTTCTGCATGGTGGCCCTCCATGAGGTGGATGGTGGGCTAGGCTTGCTCTTTCAGTGGGGATGCTTTGAACCTTTCATCACCAAAACCAGTGTTCAAGCTTGAAGAATGTAGTGGAATTAATTCTGTGGGTTTCAACTCAGAGTTTTGAGCCCCCTTCCTTCACATAAATGAATCACATTATCTTCCCCCTTGGTAGCTGACAATCTTCCCAGCTCAGGGAGGCTGGAAATGCACTGATGTGGAAATGTGAACATCTCTGAATGGCCCGGCCCATGGAAGGCCATGGCAGCCAGGTGGCATCAGGAAGTGTCTGTCAGGGGAATGTCTGGGTGGATGGATAGCTGCACTGAAACTGGTCTTTCATCGTTTTTATTTATTTATTTTTTTGTTTTTTTTTTGTGGTTATTTATTTATTTATTTATTATTATGTTATGTTAGTCACCATACATTACATCATTAGTTTTTGATGTAGTGTTCTAGGATTCATTATTTGCATATAACACCCAGTGCTCCATGCAGAACGTGCCCTCCTTAATACCCATCACCAGGCTAACCCATCCCCCACCCCCCTCCCCTCTAGAACCCTCAGTTTGTTTCTCAGAGTCCATAGTCTCTCATGGTTCATCTCCCCCTCTGATATCCCCCCCTTCATTCTTCCCCTCCTGCTATCTTCTTCTTCTTCTTCTTTTTTTTTAACATATAATGTATTATTTGTTTCAGAGGTACAGATATGTGATTC
>NC_058412.1:14636853-14827207 GCF_002201575.2 Neomonachus schauinslandi | reverse complement strand
CAGCAACCCTCAGTTTGTTTCCTGAGATTAAGAATTCCTCATATCAGTGAGGTCATATGATACATGTCTTTCTCTGATTGACTTATTTCGCTCAGCATAACACTCTCCAGGTCCATCCACATCATTGCAAATGGCAAGATTTCGTTCCTTTTGATGGCTGCATAATATTCCATTGTATATATATACCACATCTTCTTTATCCATTCATCTGTCGATGGACATCTTGGCTCTCTCCACAGTTTGGCTATTGTGGACATGGTCTTGCATAGTTTTTTATTCCCACTCAGGTATAAGGGAAGTAGTTCAAAAGGACTTCTGCTTCTGTGGAAACCAGCAATGCAGAGGAGAAGGCTCCACCAGGATGCGGCTTCAGAGGTTCTGGGTTCCAGCCCTGATCTGCCCCTGGTCACTGTGTGGCTTTGGGGGCATTAGCTCAAGCTTCAGTTTTTTTGTGGAAGGCAGGTAATGATATTTACTTCACCAGTCTCCCTGGATGCTGCAATGTATGCTTGACCATTCACGTGGAAGCTTCTTTGAGGGCACAGTTCAATTCTTATTTCTGCCTCTCTGTGTGTTTGACATAGAAAAACAGTGCGTTTTTGTTGAATGAATGAATATATATATAAAAGAGCACCACACACCCTCAATAACTCATTTTAAATGATCTTTTTAAGTCTTTGTATCTCCTGTTAGCCTATGACTTTGATGAGGGAGGGGAAAGCATCTTAGTCATCATTGTGCCCCTGAAGCCTGCATCGGGGCCTGGCGAGCAGGAGGCTCTCAACTCATGGTGGTGAAATTATTGAGTGCAGGGTAGAGATGAGACTACTACAAAGAAGCCCCAGAGCTCCAGCTCCTTCTGTTGCTCTTGGTTTATTTCCTCTGAACATCCCCTTTGGTGTTCGGTGCATCTCAGTTCACTTTATCTTTGTGTCTTGTCTCTTCCATAAACTGTGTGGTTCCAAAAAAGGAGACATGACCTTCTAGCTTGGCAGTTTTCCTGGCCCCTGAAGATCTGCCTTCAGCTTGGTGGATGGAGCAATTAGTACAAGTCTAGCTGGTTGCTGGACCAATGAGTACTTTTAAAAATAACATTATTTTTTCTTATGATAAAATACAAGGTCATGTTAGAAAATTTGGAAATTATAAAATATTATAAAGAAGGAAATTTTTAGAACACTACTCTAATCCTCCCACCCAAGGATTGACTATTTGAGATTAGAGACTTTACATTCTATTTGAATTTAGCAGAATAAAAAGAAATAGAAGAAAAGACTTAGTTCTTGACAGATGTTTCTTCAATGTAAGAGAAACTAACTCCTAAATAATTTCTTGATTTCATTTGCTCTTTTTCTAAAGAGATAAACATGAAGAAGTTGTTGTTCATGTGTTTTAACACATCTTTGATGGGTGTGAGTTTAAATATTAGTAAATGTTAGTGAAATTTAGTCAAAGGTCAGAAGACACATCAAAGTCTAGACAAACAAGCAAATGATGACTTTTCTTTATTGAAGTAAATAAAAAGATTTATGCTGATTTTTATGATTCTTCAAAAAAGATTAATAGAGAAAAGCTAATCTATAATAAAAATATTCCATAAAAGTAACAAGGCACTTGAAGGGAGAGGAGCAGACACATCATGGGGAAAATGGGGAAGTATGGTCCTTTCCTACTATAACTTCAAATGTGTTCACGCCATTGGAAGGCTACCGTAGTTCATTCTCTGCTTATTTCCAGGCTACTTGAACAACTGAGTTATATTTATTTATGCTCACAGATATTGAATACTTAATCTCTACATGCCAGATAGTGTCCTAAACTCCTAACACATTGTAACTTATTTTATCCTTCCAACTCTATGACTTTGCAGATGAGGAACAGAGGACCTGAGGTCAGGTTGACTAAGATCCCATGGCTAACATGGCAGGGGGGTTTTGAGGGAGAGATGGCTTCTACTCCACCTTCAGAGGGATCATCTAGTCGAACTCTTTTGTTTCTGAATCGGGAAACTGAGGCCAGAGCAGTTTAAGTGTTACCCCCAGTTTCTCAGGCAGTAATTAGCATGGCTGGGCTACTCTCCATGTCTTCTTATTCTTCTTCCAGTACTCTCTCAATAATTCTAACTTTGGTTCCAGTCCCATGATTTAGCCTGGGACTACATACCTCTCGCTGCCAACTCTAGGTACTTGGACCCATTGGGGACACTGGCATTTTCTCTCATGAGTTGCACCATCTTTAGTGGGTGCAGGAGCTCCTGGAGCAGTGAATTTGTCTGTGATGCGCTGAGAGCCAACAGTATCGGATCGGAAAGGATCAACAGGGTGGGACAAACCAGAGGCTCAGAGGACTGCTGGTTGCAGAAATGCGAGGCAGTGCTGTATGAGAAGGTGCAGGTGGCCATCCCCCCTTCCACTCCACCCCTGTCACTTGGAGTTAGAACGACAGGTGAGAAGGTGCCGGAGGGAAAAGAGTGACTGTTTTCTTAGGCAGATGGCTGATGCCAGTTAGCACGTGCGGGCACCGACCGCGTGCTAAGCCTTGGGGAGCACACCCCTTTGTGTCTTCATTTTCAACACCAGCTCCTTGTTGTTTTTTAGCAACAGTTTGGTGGTGTTCCTCAGGTTTCAGCCTTTCAACATCTGAATGTCATTCCTTTGGCGAACCGATTTTTTTTTCCTCCACTTCTTCACTCGGTGATGACAGGAGAAACTGTTAGTTTTAAAAAAGTGGATTTAATGGTCCACTTGCAAGAAGCCACATAGCAACCAATCTGTTCTTAAGATTTGGGATTTATTTGATTCATCTTCTCAGATGACTTATTGAAATTGTCTTTAGAATGTGTCTAAAATGGATGTTGTGTGCTCTGTGGATGGCACCAGACCCACAATTTCCATCCAGGTATTTATTTAATTGTCTCTTCTAATTCTCTCTACTGACACTCATTTTGAAGTTTACTTTTGCCATTTTGTTGGAACAGCACTACACCCCTGCCCCAAACATTTAACTCCTCTCAGATAAATCCAAGCCCAACCCTAAAATTCCCAGGTTGGCCCTAAATCAATGCCAGACTGTATGGTATGTTAGTAATGGCTCACACTTCAGGGAGGAGAATTTTCATGAGTAGTTTCAGAGATGCACATAAAAGCAGCAGACAGCGCACACTTAGGCTGCAACGATCCCTATAAGGCAGGTAGAAACCATAGGTGGCAAGAGGAGAGATTTGGTGTTAGGAGACAAAATGAATATTAGAAGTGTGTGCCTGAAAGCCTGAACCTCTCCAAATTTAAGCCGAACTCTTTAATTACATTTGAATTTGGTCCCAAGAGAAAGATACAGAGATTCAGGGTCTTTTAAAGGGAAGGATGGTCTCCTGGTGTGGGCTGTTTCTTGAGGGTTTGTCCATTAATGGACTGGCTGCTCTTCAGAAAGGAATACCCCTTGATCTGTGAGACAGAGCAGAAGCACCATCTTTTCTAGTGTGTGGAGGGCACTGCAAGAGGGCATGGACCACGGGCTACACTTCGCTTTTCTTTGTGTCAGAATCTATGTGACATAGTCAAGCATGATAAAGGACAAACTTGGGGAAATGACCTTTCCTCTCTGTGTCTGTTTCCTCCTCTGCAAAATCAATGGTGTAGAATAGAGATGCTTCCAGCACTATTGTTCTATTCTCACTAGGAGTTCTATATTAAGATTTTGGAATCATAAAGTTGAAAGCACTTTAGAAGCCTCCTGGTCTAAGGGCCCCTAGGTGGTTCAGTCGGTTAAGTGTCCGACTCTTGAATTTGGCTCAGGTCATGACCTCAAGGTTGTGAGACTGAGTCCTGTGTCGGGCTCCACGCTGGGGGCATGGAGCCTGCTTAAGATTCTTTCTCTCCCTTTCCCTCTGCTCTCTCCCCCCACTCTCTAAAAAAATGAAAAACAAAAACAGAGTCACCGGGTCTAACTTCCTGGCTCACTTAGCCCTTGCTGTGTACCAAACCACACAAAAACTTAGTGGGTTAAAACAAACAAAGTGTTATTTCTCATAATTCTGTATGGCTGAGCAGTCTGTCTTCTGCTTTTCCTGAGCTCACTCATGACGGATTTCAGCCAGAGTGTCAGCTGGGCCAGAAGTTCCAAGATGGCTTCATTCACATGTCTGAAAGTTGGTGCTGGCTGTTGGTTGGGGGCCCTTGTTCCTCATGTGGCCTCTCACCCTCTAGTAGATAAGGTTGGCTCCTCACAGGGCAATGTCAGGGCAGTTCTAAGAGGGGGAAGGCTGCAAGGCCTTTCAAAAAGACCAGTCTCAGAAGTCATACAAGGTCACCTTCAGTGCATTGACTGGGATGAAAATGCAGGTATGCTAACTCCCCTAATCTAGTACCATGTGCACTCTGTAACACACTGCTCCCCAATGGCCATGTTCAAGCTCATTCATCAACCACAGTAAGGATTACTGGGCATGTACTACATGCTAGGAGCTGTGCTGAGCATTTTGGTGGATTCGAAGATGAATAACAAAGCATCTCTTTTCTTTCAAGTAATCTGTAACCTATACCTAGCATGACATTCAAAACAGGTTAAAGGACCACGTTTTAAGTAGGCCGTAACTTGTTTCTACAGTCTCTATAAGAATGCGTGGCATAGGTAAAAATAAAAGCCCCTTCTTCTTTTGAGTTCCATGGACATTTCCATATGTTTTTACCAGGACAGTTGAGGTTCTTTTCCACAGTCTCCTCCACAGTAAGTTTAATACATGAAGAAAGACAATATCCAAATTATCATAAATCTGTCGGCATTCCATTTCAGAACAGAGGCAAATGGAGCTTCCATGTATCTGAAATGTTGTATGTATCTGGATTACCGTTTTATCCTTTAATGGGGTGGACCTCAAGGTCAAGTTTTATTATATGCATCTTAAAAATGTAGAGCTGAAGTTTCAGAGGGGGCATAGAGAGGTGACCTGAGTCAGGGTGGGACATTAACCTTCTGACCTCAGAGACTGATGGATCTCAAGCCGCACTGTAATCCGGAGGGGAGGCTGTTTTGGCACAGGGAGGAAGGCCAGATGCCCTGGTGTTTCATTTTAAGCCTTGAAAAGTTAAACTTAGGCTTGCCTTTGCCCTCTAACCTGCCAGGGCCACCCCATAGCAAAGACCACCTTTGGAGTTCTCTACTTCCTCTTCTTGGGCTTTAATTCTGCTCTTCCGCCTCTTTCAGGCACCTGATGCCCACTTGTCATCAGCTGCTCTGTTCCATACGTGACCTTCAAGAAAGAATCAGCTACCAGTTATTTACACTACAGTGTGAATATCAGTTAGTGGGAAAGTCTCATCTCTTACTAGGAAAAGAAGAGCTTCATTCATTCTAGTCATTGGCAAGTAGTTTATAAGAATATTCCTGAGGCCCCTGAGTTCATGCCTGCTACTTTCTGTTCTTAGTACCCATTCAGGGTCTAAGATTATTGAGTACTAGCATTTTAGAATTGAAAGGGCCAACAGAAATACCACTGATACTCTTTACTTTGTTGGTGAAAAAGTTCAAACCCAGAAATAAATGGTGGCATGTTACACAACTAGTTAGTGGCAGAGTTGGGGTTCCAACCTGGATCACTAGATCTTTAACAAGCAAAATTTGAACCTGCTATTATTTTCTCTTCCTGAGAAATTGATCTACACAGAACTGGACAGTTTTCAGTTGCATCCAATCCTCATAGATCTTCTACATGGCTGTGAAGGGTGCTAGGGCTTTTGGTACCAAAAAAGGGATTACGGAATAGAAAAGAAGCTATGGGCTAGTTTCCGAGTTGCTGCTATTACTACTTCAGCATGACACATGGAAGTGGTATCAGAAAAATGGCATTTGTCTTAGGTTCCAGCATTTAGACAAAGTCCATTACGTGGTCTTGGCAACTCACATAACCTCCTTGCTCATCTACTGAACAAGAAACAAGACAAGGTCATCTCTAAACAAATCCATAGACTTTCCAGCCCTAGAGCTGGGGAAAACAAGAGCCTGATAAAGCAGCAACCAGAATGAGCACAGACGTGGAGTAATGAGGGAGTAATGGCTGGAGCATTGGAGTAATACTTGGAGTCATGGTTATTAGCTATTTCAGGGACAGCAAAGAGGCCAGTTTGGCTAAGAGGAATGACTTAGGTTGGCAACTTTTAGTAAAATAGAGATAATAGTTACTTTCTTAACATGATAAAACATGCCTATCAGGAACAAGAAAAGAACTCTCACTCATGTTGCCACAAGTAAACGTTGCTCCAGAAGTATTAGACAATGACTTAGCTCTTTGATGGGACCCGTTTAAACTCAGGGAATGACAAGAATCCCAGTTCTTTGCTGACAGAAGTGGCTCTCTAATGGTAAAATATTGGTGTCATTGACAAGTAAGTAGAGGAAATAATTTTACACAGGAGCTTTCTAGATGGTCTTCAAATCGTACTTAGATGTTTCTCTTCTGTTTCCTCAATGGCGCATCTTCAAAGGTAAGTACTTTATAATAGCTCTTCACTCACAGTTCTTCCCGATTTGATAGACAGGACAGGCTTGTGGAAATGCTATTCACATGAAGACCACATTTCAGGTTTGCCATTCACCAACCAGGAGGCCTTGGCCAAATCCCACCAAACCCCTGTATGTTTTTATGAAAATAGATATAATGATACCGCGTCTGTCTGCTTCACAAAATTGTTTTAAGAGTCAAGTGGAAAATTGTGTGATGAATGTATATTGTTGTTGAAGGAAATTTATAGATGTGAGGGGTGGATCTTGTCTGGACTCCTCAAGCCCTTGGATCTTCAGTCTCCAGAGGGCCCACGCAGCTTGGCATCTACACTCACCCTGCAAAACTTGCGATCTTTTTCTAGCACACCCAAGGCACACATCAAAGAATCTGTACACCTAGAGTATATGGATTTCAGAGTGAGAGCCAGCTTGGAATTGTGTTAGCAGAGCAGGTACAGTTAAAAAGCCTGAGGCTTTGGAATTTTTAAAAGGGACCCAACACCAACATCTCTGAAATAAATTGATTTGGTTGAAACCCTTCCAAAGAAATTACCTTAATTCTGAGACTAAATATGCTGCGTTCCAGCCCAAATGGACTTTTCTTGGCCAATCCCCTGAGAAGTAAACATTCAAGTTTAATAGGGAAAGGGCAGTAGAACTTGCAGTTTTAGCTCACTGATGTCACCCATTGCTTTTTGAGCCAAAGAACAAGAAAATCCAACACTTCCTTCAAGAATGAAGGCATCATATGGGAATGATACAAATATGTTTGTGGTTTCTATATATTTTCTTTTAAAGAAAAACACTGGAATTGAAGAGGATACATTTTTCAGAATCTTGACAGACATATGTGCTTCTCTCAGAGAGGGGTCCACCTGGGAATCTTGGCTGTCTGGTCAAAAAGGCTGTCTTTTTATTCCTCGACTAAAAAATAGGATATAGAAAGAAGCACAGAGGGTCTAAACTATAGAAAAACTTAATGTTGAATCCGACTACTACAGTCAGATCCAGGGAGAAGATCTTAGTATTGAGGAATAAGAGTGTCTTTGAGCCGAGAGGCAAATGTTCATTTTACTGTGGAGGAAGTGTCCAAATTAAGATCTGGGAGAGTTGTCTAACTTCCACCAGCTCACAGGGCTTTTGTCATCAAGGCTAGACTAGAATACAGAGCTTTTTGGCACCAGGTCTCTTATTATCTTGTTTGGGATGAAATCTCTGCTTGGTAACAAAGACATATTCTGAAGGCCACCCTGAAATGCGGTGCTTTCTCACTGCCTGGCAGTAATGACTCTAAATAATTAGGTGATAGGTGGCGACACCTCATTGCATGCAATGAATCAGGTACAGTCACCTTCCAACGGCAGCCAGGTGGAGTCAAGGTCTGGGCAGGAGAATGAAATCGTTGATTTCAAAGGTACTAGCAGAGCTTGCATTTTGAGCCCTTTCTTGGTGATCTTCACTGGAGAGAGCAGATTACTTTGGTGAATACACATCGATTCCATCAGCCTTAACAAACACCCTTGAGCTAGGCAGATGTTCAGAAGTCAGGAAGCTGATCACAGCCTGGAGGAAGCTCACGGTCCAAAGAGGATGGCACAGATTGAAGCTTCTTTATCCTTCTATACACAGTCCTTAACACCCGTTAAGAATTAAAGCAACATTTGGTGATGGAATATGGATAGTTCCATGTTAAGTTGGTGGTAGAATTGCCCTGAGTGTGGAGAAGAGGGGATGATCAATCTTCCTGGGGTGTGGAAAAGAACAAGGTCAAGGAAAGCTTCAAAACTGATACTCGATCTGAGCCTAAAGGGAAACACATTGCAGAACAAAAGATGATCCTCCGGTCTACCTAAGTTTTAGGATATCCAGTTCTGATGCTTTAAGGGGGGCTTATAGTACACAAAGCACCCCAAATTCCCTGATATGGAAAGTAACCCCTGGGGCCGAGAGCAGGGCTCAGGGTGCCCAGCTTGTTGACCTGGGAGCTACTGGGTCTGTGTGCTGGTGAGGCTGTGTCCTCAGGGCCCTGACGCTGACCTCCGGCCTTGGGCCTCCGGTGGCCTCACCTGACTTCCTGCCCGCCCTCACTTGGGTCTCTGGGAAAGGCTGTTGTACTTGGCCTCCCTCCACCCCTAGGGTACGCAATTACTCAGAATGTCCCAGCTGTTCCCAAGCCCCACACTGAGTTTCCAAACAAAACCTGTGAAAACAGATCTCTGGTGGCAGCTTTGGCCACATTTGGCAACTGCCCATGTGCACGGTCCACCAGCAGGCTCTTGAGTCCCAGACGCTCTCCACTCCAGATGCAGATGAAGCCTGGATGGACACTGTCTTTGAGACATATCCAGGAAAGATCTGCCCAGGAGCTCATGGATTCGATGTTTTTCTTTTGGAAAAACTTGTCTGAAGACAAGTGACTTGCCCAAGGTGACAAGGTTGATTTCAGTAGAACAAAGGCAAGAACCAGGCTCCTGTCTACTAGTCTGGTGTTCTCTTTATGTCTCACAAGTGCTAACCTCAGGTAAATCTTATAAAGCTTTTCACACCTCACTCTCCTATCCGAGAACCTTCAGTGGCTCCCTACTACCTTAAAGATCAAGGTTAAATCTCTTCAAAAAACTTTTTTTTTTACATTTTTATTATTATTTTAATTTAGTTTTTTTAAGTTTTTTTTTTTTAAGATTTTATTTATTTATTTGACAGAGAGAAACACAGCGAGAGAGGGAACACAAGCAGGGGGAGTGGGAGAGGGAGAAGCAGGCTCCCCGCCGAGCAGAGAGCCCGACACGGGGCTCGATCTCAGGACCCTGGGATCATGACCTGAGCCGAAGGCAGACGCTTAACGACTGAGCCACCCAGGCGCCCCTTTTTTTAAGTTTTAATTTAAATTCCAGTTAGTTAACATGCAGTGTAATATTAGCGATTCAGTACTTACATACAACACCCGGTGACCAAAGATCAAGGTTGAATTTCTTATGTGTTGAAATCAGCCATAGTCTAATCCCCTTTCCCCACTCAGTGGCTGGCATTCTCCTATGTTGTTGATGATGATGTAAATTGGCATAATCCTTTAGGAAAGCAGTTGGCAATACACATCAAGAACCAAAAACATGCTCATATGACCCAGTAATTCTACTTCTTGACCCCTTCCTAAAGAAATATTCCTCAGTACAGAAAAACCTGTATGCATAAAGTTGTTCATCATAGCATTATTTATATAAAACAAAACTGCAGAGAACCCAAGTGCCTCCCACTGAAGAGGTTTTTGAATTAATTATGATATATTTATTAGATGAACTAGTGAGATCATGATAAGTGAGAGAGATACAAACTATGAAATAACATGATACATAAGATATAAAGTTAAATAAAAAAGCAGGATATAAAAATATATGCAGAGTATGATTAGAGTTATGTGAAAAATACAAGTAAGGGGAAAAAGACACTAAAGAAGTTTAAGTAACTGTTGTGCAAGATTTTTTTTTTCCCTGTCATCCAAAGTTTATGCAACAGCCTTACATTATTTTCATAATACTAAAAATTTTAATTTTCACCATGATAAATGTTATCACTACAAAACTTTTAAAGTCTCCTCATTGCCCACCCTAGGATAAAGGAAAGCACCTGCTCTCAGCACCTACGGCCCCCACCATCCTGCTTGGTTCTTCCTTTCCATCCCCATGAACTTCAGGTTTTTTGTGCTCCTTATGCTCTTGTCAGGCTGGTGCTTGGTTGTGTCCTTGGTGAGAAGGAGGCTGCAGGGTCAGAGAAGCAAACAGTGACCTTGGAGTTGGACTGAACTTAGGGGCCCACCTTTGCCCATTCAGCGCTGGGTGACTGGGCACACTCCCTATTCCCTTGAAGCCTCTTGTTTCCTCATCCATAAAGTGAGAAGTAATAATGCTTATCTCTTGGGCTGCCACGGGAGTGAGACACGTATATAAGTCCCTGGCGTGGTTTAGGTACCGTTAGTAAGGCTCGTTCCCAGCCACGGCTCATCCCGTTTTCAACACCACCCTTGCCTGGGATCCTTTCACTGTTCTCTTTATTAACTTGTGCCTTGAGGTCTGGCCTGTGCTTTTCAGCAGTGCTTCTCAAAGCGTGTACTGCAGATTCGTCCTCCACAAGATGGGCATAGAAGAGGAGTCAACCTTAATGTGGTCTTGCCACAGATGGGGAACAAACAGTTTGGGCCCAGCACGAGGCTTGAGTGGTCTGCCTAAAAATGCTCTGGGGGGGATTGAGGAGGAGGACAGGTGGAAAGGTAGGCAAAGTCACTGGAAATCAGTGACAGGCCCATGGGGGTTAACTGCACTACTTATTTGGCTTGTGTGGGTATTTGGATACTTCCATAGTAACAAGAGGTGAAAATTCCTATACGAACTTTGTTCAAGATGCCGCATTGGTTCCATCTTCTTGGGCATATTGTTCCTGTGCATTTTACTCACGCTAACCTTACTTGTAATGACACCTTTGCATAAATACTTGTCTTTTTATGTGTGTGTGTGTGCACATTCACATGCATATATATATACACATATATATGTAGGTATGCACATATATATATATATAATCTCCAAGTAGAGTATAAACTCCCTGAGGGCATATATCCTGTTTGACATTTTTCTTGCCCCATACTACACTGCTTAAAGACATGGGGATGCCCAGTCCTTGTTTTACGAAAGATACAGATCTGGTTTTCCAACTTGACTGATGACTTGTTAAAAACAGATCCCTATGCCTCTCCCTGGAGATTCTGATTTGCTTGGCCTAGGCTGGGACACAGCCTAGATCTGCCAAGAAACCTTCCGTGGTGTCTGAAGGCAGTTTGGTCTTATAATGCCCCCTATTAAAATATGCATGCAATTGGGAAGAGAAAGTCAATTCAAACATTTACTGAGGCTTGCTGATTGTTGCTGGCTCAAGGCAGAGAAAGGGAACCTGGGATGGGGCTGGGAATAAGATCCAGGTGCGGTGGTCTTTGAGATACAAGATCCAAGAGCAAAAAGAAAATTTCACTGATTTTTAATCAACACTGAATCTGTCTGTTGCTTCCATGTCTTTGTGCTTTGCAAATCCCTTCCAAAATCTTTCAAGTATTTAAACAAATGTCAAGATAATTCAGCAAGATGGACCAACTATCTACAAAAAGATGATGAGCCTAAGAAACATGTACTCTGTAAGGGTCTTGATTACAGCTTAGAAATGATCATGGATATAATGGGACCCATGCAGTGGGTGCCTCTGTGTCAGGGACTATGCCAAGGTGGGGAAACGGAGGCCCCATGGCTTAGTAAGTAGCAAAGCGGCTATCTGGACCCAAATCAGTTTGGTTTCTAAGGCCACCTTCCTATCATGTCATTCTGCTTCTTCGTGTCTCAGTCCCCAGAGCCAGGGGCATGTGGATTCTCAGTCCATACTGGCTAAATGACTGAGCACGTTGACCACAGTGTTCGATTTCTGTTTGTCCTCAACCCTGTGTTGGAGGCCAGAAGATTCAAAGCAGGATCTAGATTTAGAGGAAAAGTCTGGAAAAAAAAAAAAAACCCAAACACCCTTAAAAACAAAAAGAATGAATGAAAAGTAGAAAAGTGAAGCCAAATAAAGATTTAGAGGAAGAGGAAAATGATTAGGATAATTACACATGCAGAAGGAAGCGCTGAAGGCCGTCCTCTAAATGGTCCTCGTGGTTTATGTGGTCGGAAGGCGGTGCACGGCTGGAGGGACGAGTGGAGGTCGGGTAATCGCTGCGTGGCCTGGGACTCACCAGGCTGTCGGGCCGAGCCCCTGGAAGGGTTGACCATGGGGTTTTGGATGGCAACCAATGCTGACTGCTGAGAAATGTGCAGGGAAGGAAAGAGCTGCTAAACTCCCTGACAGCCCGGGTCCCGATGCCTCATTCTTGTGCCTGCCCTGTGCATATATCATCCAGTATTCCACCAGTCACTTCTTCCCAGCATCAGTCTTGTCTATCGCTACAACTGGAAATGCCATTATCTGAATATAATTGCATTTCTGCAGAGAGACCTCAGTCTCAGTGGATAATCTGACATCATAGGCCATGATGGATCATCTCGGACCATATGCCCTGAAAGACACACATACCATACTAAAGCCAAAGATTATGTCACATCCACTCTGGTCTCTCCACCGAACCTCCTGTCGTCAATAAGTTGGGCTCCAAACAGAAGCATTGGGAGGCAGCAGAAAACCAGGACATCCAGCCTCGTATCCTGGGAGCAGCAGTTGCTGGGCTAATCGGCGGGGTCAGGAGTGAGCGGGCGAGGGGAGGCTCCTTCCCGCCTCCCTGACCCTGTGCTTGCTGCCGGCTCAGCTCTGTCATTCAGCTTTCCTGCTTAGTTTGCTCTCTCCACCTCCTGTTTCTTTTGAAATCAAGCAAAATAACATTTCTTAATTGTAACCAGTTTGACTAAGTAATTAAACCACCGATATACACTTTTTAAACCCGTCATACATGAGAGACACAAAACAAAGCAGAGCAGAAAGGTTTCTGCATGGGGCTGAGCATGATCTTTCGATTACAATAAGCTTCAAACCTTACCAGGATCATCACAAAACTCCTGTGAAGTCCCTGGTGCCTGGAGTATGCTTTTGGAGCTCTTCTTTTACTAGAAAATGTAAAATGATGTCACTGAAGGAGATTCCCGGTTGACTACCAACTCTGTGGAGTCTCTGATTCTCTTTCTCCAGCTGATAGCCCTTGGGTGGCAAGCTACAAACAGCCAACAAGTCAAGGACAGGGAAGATATTTTGGGTTCATGGGTTAAGCTTGTGGAAGTTAAAACCATCCTTCAAAATCTCCAGAAATCTCAGATCCTCTGGTTGGAACCGTCCCTGCCTCTTCTTGTTTCCCATAATCTTCTTTGCTTAGGGTGCTTTTCAAAGACAGCCCAGACCTACTGAATGTGGTACTATGGGCGCGTTCACAGACGCCTTTCCCTTTGGGCCTAGCAGAGGGCCTCAGACCCCATGGGTGGTGCGTAGGGCTTTTGTGAAAACCAGCCTTTGTTTTGAAGAGCGCTAAAGCCCCTCAGAAACCCATTTAAGTAATTAAGGTGGCAATAAATGGCCCAGCTCCCTACTTCCTAAAACAGAGAACGATCTCAGAGTATTGCAGCTTGAGTTTGAAGCCAGATGCGCCTACCCCCCTTTTTGGTGTGTGACCAACTTCCACCAACCTGCAGAGGTTCTGCATCACCACAGAAGTGCAGGTGATCACACACAGCGGCCATAGAGAGACATCTGTCACCGACACTTATTTCAGCATCCGAGTGCACAGAGATATGGTAATCATTTCCAGCTATGTGGAGATTGCCGCTGCCTCAGTGAATGGCCCCATCAAGGGGAGGGATAATGAAAAGTGCCCTTTCTCTGGTTCAAATCACTTCCTCCTGTGGGTTGATTTTTTTTTTTTTTCTGAATTATACAGGTACAGCTATAGTGTGTTGGTAAAGGAAGAGGTTCATTGTTAATATTGTGGATGCTTTTTCCTCAGGGCCATTTTATTATGCAAATTTGTCATTATGAAATGCATTTTTAAAATAATGAAGACCTGTGTGGGATTTGAAATGGTTCCTATAATTATTTCACAGTAGGGTCTGGATTAGCAAATACTATAGGGTAGAGGATACTAACGGAGATATTTATAGGGAAAAAAGAGTACACATGAAATATAGTTTGGCCAGGTTTAATACACACAGAATACACTTTAATACTTTCATATGGTCTGAATAATATCCCCATATTGATTTTTTCCTCGTTTCTCCCAACTCCACAGCAAATGTACGACAATGGCTCATTGATTTATTGTGAGTGTAGCAATGGGTTTATAACAGCATGAATCATGCCGATTGCTCAATTCACCACATGCCTTAATAAAAGTTTCACTTTAATAAAACTGAGCTAAGGCAAATATGCCCAGAGGCTGGCCTGACATTCCTTATACATTACCCTGCCTCAGGAAATTATTGCCATATATTTTACAGCAGCTACAGTAGGCTAGGGGATCAGGATTAAAATGTACTAACTACTGTGATATTTAACAGAACTCCTGTGTTCCCAGTTAACCCTCACAGGTACAAAATGAACAAAGCAATTAGGAGAGAGAATGGTGTAGGGAACAGAACTGGGTTGGGATGCAAGCAGTGGGGGATCAGTACCGTCCCTTGTGACACCATGAGTGTCCCCTGAGCACTCTGTCCAGTGGATGTGAAATACCTGTCTTATTTCCCTTCCAGAGTCCCTATAGGCATCAAGAAAGAAAAAGGAAGCCCGGTGCTTTATAAAGTACAAATGCGATACAAGGTCAGGTGAGGGCTATCACCCTGAGGGACAGAGCCTGCCAAGCACGCACACCAGCCTCTCAGCACTGTGAACTGTCTTTGGCAAGATCGGTCATCAGGGTTGTTAATAACAATGTGTCTGGATAACTGAGAGATCTTACTCCACGGATAGGTGTTTAGGGGTTAAAAAAAGAAAACTCCAATCATTCTAATAGAGCTACATTATTCTTTTATCAACTAAAGATTGTTTTTTGTCTTCCCGAGTAAGAGCTGAAAATGCCCCCACCACACCTGTGTTGTGTTGAGGTGTGAGAATGTAGGTCAAAGGGACTGTTCCGCAGGGACTGTTCAAGTGACCTATCACCTGCTCATTACCGCTCTGGAAGAAGTGCTGATTAGACAGCCCATAGGCTATTCAGTGCCAATAGGTGGAATGCATGCGAGTCCAGAAGAAGTAGAAGCCTCTTTGGTCTTCGAACCAATACGAGTCACTTACATCTCCATCATAGAATGTGTGATAGAGTAAGGGGGATGCTATGGTCCTATGGGAAACGTCAGTCGCCTTTGGGCTTGAGTCTTGCCTCTGCTATTAACTACTGGCTGTACGATCTTGAACCAGGTGCAAAATCTCTCTGGGCCTCCATTTCCTCATCTGTAAAATGGGGGGTTATGTTTGTTGGAGTGACAGATGTAAAGTGCCTGGACTTGCCGTTCCCGGCACCTGTTCTCAGCATCTCCCTGGCTGGACTGTACCCCCCACACAGCATCCTTTCCCATTTCGCCCTGGCTCTGTTTCACCTGCAGGCAGCCTGGTGGAGAGGGCGTGGTCCTCCCAGCTTCCTGCTCTGGGTCACATGCGTCCCTCTGCTCCCAGGGCACCTACATCCCATTTGGCACTCACCAAACCCACCTGTCCCCATCTCAATCCTTGCCTGTCCCCCCAGTCAGAACCTGGAGGGAAAACACTGCGTTTTGTTCTCAAGTTCATTCCCTTTGTTTCATATTCTGTCTGGCACATAGAAGATATATATGAATGCATGAATTAATGGTGTGCAGCCAGGTCGCATCTCCAAGAACATGTTCTTTCACAAAACTGAACTTGATCATCAGTTGAAAATGACTGACGACTCCAGAGATGCTGGAGGAGCCAAAACAGAGCTTCCACTTCAAAGTTGCTCCTTCCACGGTGGAATCCCAATAACACATGGCTGATATTTGACCGCTTACTAGGTGCGAGGTGCTGTGCTGATCACTCTGCGTATCTCCTGCTGCTAGTCCTTGGAACAGCTCTGTGACGTGTGTGCTTTTCTTTCCCTCATTACGTGAAGTCCGGAAGCTTGGAGCAATTACCTAAGCTTCCCAAGGCTGCACGGCTATCGGTGGCTGGGTTAGGATGTGGACCTGTGTCTTTTGGATTCCAGAAGCTGTGCTCTCATTTCTCAGTTGTACTGAGCAAAGGAGGGTGACCAGCGACAGATGCCAAGGACACTGCCATCCACAGAGGAGTCACTGTTTGAATGCGGGGCTTAGGGTGGGAGTGAACTGGTCCCTAGTTCCCTGCATACCAGCTTCGCTCCCCCTCGCCCATGTTCTGAGCTTTACGGCTCTTTCTCACTCTCACCTGCAAGGGGACTCCAACAGGGGCAGCTGGAATAAAACCCACCGTCATCGACCAGGAACTGAGCTGTCAAAAGAAATGAAAAATCCGGGGGCAACTGCAGTCTTACCGTTCATTAATGGGTTTATCGGGAACTCTCTTGACATTGAGCTCTAACTAGGGCATTTAAGAAAATCCCAAATTTGAAAATAAATAAGTTGGCTGACATACAGACATTTTACATATGAATTTAATAAAATAGATTTTTCTTTTTGAAATCTTTGGTAATCTCTGAAATATATCAACTGCAACCCAGGAACATTGTATCCCAAGTTGTGATTCATGAAATGAAACGGAAATGTATTATGTAATTCAATTTGGAGAGTCCAACACAGAGCTCATTAGGGCTGTTGCTGGTGATGTGGCCTGTAGCTCAGAGGCCCTGTGGTTTGGGCAAACTTCTCCCAGTCCTTACCTCCCCTTCCTCTGAGGACATTTTCCCCAAATATCGTCACTCCTTAAAAATAGCATTCTTGAGCATTTTGCCCACAAATGAGGATAATTCAGAGGAAATCTTAGGAAAACTTGTGGATTGTTTCCCCTCTCCTCCCACTTTACCATTAACCCGTCTCGTGATGAGTCAGGCTCAGAACTGACTCAGTGCCTTTCTATGTGATCTTTGGATCCAGACCAGGCCATGCCCGTGCATTGGGCAGGTGGATACCAGGGTGTCATCTGAGGTAACTGGAGCCCAGAGAATCGAAGGGGCTTTGATTTTTTTTTTTTAAGATTTTATTTATTTATTTGACAGAGAGAGACACAGCGAGAGAGGGAACACAAGCAAGGGGAAGTGGGAGAGGGAGAAGCAGGCTTCCTGCTGAGCAGGGAGCCCAACGCGGGGCTCGATCCAGGACCCTGGGATCATGACCTGAGCCGAAGGCAGACGCTTAATGACTGAGCCACCCAGGCGCCCCAGGGGCTTCTATTTTTGAAATCTCTAAACTCTCTGGCTTTTTTTTTTAGTTCATCACATAGCTGAACTTATAATCAAAGTATTTTCCCTACCTATGGTGATTTCTATGAAAACAAATGAGAAAATGAGTCAGAAAGCACTTATGGTCCTATGTGATTTTTGTTGTCCTTCTTAGGGTTGCTTTTTCTTTTTTTAAAGATTTTATTTATTTATTTGACAGAGAGAGACACAGCGAGAGAGGGAACACAAGCAGGGGGAGTGGGAGAGGGAGAAGCAGGCTTCCCGCGGAGCAGGGAGCCCGATGCGGGGCTCGATCCCAAGATCCTGGGATCATGATCTGAGCCGAAGGCAGACGCTTAACAAATGAGCCACCCAGGCACCCCGGGTTGCTTTTTCTTAAAAAATGCTTGAGATTTGATAAAATTTGCCATTCTAACCATCTCAGCATGTACAAGTGAGTGGCTTTTGGTACATTCACAATGTTGTGAGCTACCTCCATTCTCTAATTCCCAGTTCTCTGTGTCACTCTGAAAAGAAATCTTGTACCTTGTAAGCACTCACTCCCTGTTCTGCTCTGCCCCGAGCCCCCGGTAACCATGAGTCTACTTTCTGCCCCTGTGGATTTGCCTATCCGAGACATTTCATATAAATAAATCATACACTATGTGGTCTTTTGTGACTGGCTTCTGGCACTTAGCATAATATGTTTAAGGCTCATCCATGTAGTGGTGTGTATCAGTACTTCATTCTTTTTTATGGTCGAACAATATTCCATTGTAGGGATCTGCTACATTTTATGGATCCATTCATCAGTTGATGGACTTTTGGATTATTTCCAGTTTTCGGCTATTAATTAATAATACTGCTATGAATGCTTGCGTACCAGTTTTTGTTTGAATTTTTGTTTTCAATTCTCTTAGGTTTACCTAGGAATAGAATTTCTAGATCATATGGTAATTTTATTTTTAACTTTTTAAGGAACCACCAAATTGTTTTCCATAGGGCTGCACCATTTTACATTCTCACTTAGCAATGTATGAAGGTTCCAATTTCTCTACATCCTCACCAACACTGGTTACTTTCCAGTTTTTGCTTTTGTTTTTTTGTTTTTTGTTTTTTAAGTGGAGCCATTCTATTGGGCATAAAGTGGAATCTCATTGTGACTTTGATTCACATATCCTTATTGACTAATGATGTTGAACATCTTTTCATGTGCTTATTGGCCATTTTTAATCTCTTCTTTAGGAAAATGCCTATTCGAGCCATTTGACCATTTTTAAATTGGGTTGTTAGTCTTTTTCTTGTTTAGTTGTAAGAGTTCTTTATATATTCTGGATACTAGATCCTTACAAGATACATGATTTGCAAATATTTTCTCCTGTCCTGTGGGATATCTTTTTACTTTCCTGATAGTGTTTTAGCATGAAAACTTGAAATTTTGATATTCAGTTTATTTTTTCTTCTATTCCCTATGATTTTGTTGTCACATTTAAGAAACTATAGTCTAGGGGTGCCTGGGTGGCTCAGTTGTTAAGCGTCTGCCTTCGGCTCAGGCATGATCCCAGGGTCCTGGGATTGAGCCCCGCATCAGGCTCCCTGCTCCATGGGAAGCCTGCTTCTCCCTCTCCCACTCCCCCTGCTTGTGTTCTCTCTCTCGCTATGTCTCTTTCTGTCAAATAAATAAATAAAATCTTAAAAAAAAAAAGGAACTGTAGTCTAATCCAAGGTCATGAAGATTTACCCCTATATTTTCCTCCAAGAGGTTAATAGCTTTAGCTCTTACATTTAGGCCTTCCATCCACTTTGAATACATTTTTACATATGGTGTGAGGTAGTGGTCCAAATTCATTCTTTTTCATGTGTACATTCAGGTGTCCTAGCAGCGTTTGTTAAAAAGATTACACTTTCCCCACTAAATGGCTTTTTTTACCCTTGTCAAAAATTGATTAACCATACATGTATGAGTTTACTTCCAGATTTTCAATTTCTATTTTGTTGATTTATATGTCTACCTATATGCCAATACACATCATTTAATTACTATAACTTGATAGTAAGTTTTGAAATTGGAAAATATGAGTCCATCAATTATGTTCTTTTTCTAGATCATTGTGGCTAATCAGGGCCTTTTGCAATTTCATATGGATTTAGGATCAGCTTATTCATTTCTGCATAAAAGGCCTTTGGGATTTTGATAGAGATTGCATTGAATTTTTAGATAGACTTCAGGAATATTGTCATCTTAATATCAAATCTTTTAATCCACGAACATAGAATGTCTTTCCATTTATTTAGGTATTTTAAAATTTCTTTCAAGAATGTTTTGTTTTTCTTTTCAGTGCACATTTCTTGCACCTCCTTGGTTAAATATATTTGTAAGCATTTTATTCTTTTTGATACTATTGTCAACAGAATTTTTTTTTTTTAATTTCAGTTTTAGATTGTTTGTTGCTGGCATATAGAAATATAACTGATTTGGGGCACCTGGGTGGCTCAGTTGGTTGAGCATCCTACTCTTGGCTTCAGCTCAGGTCATGATCTCAGGGTCATGGGATTCAGCCCCATGTCGGGCTCCAGGCTCAGTAGGGAGTCTGCTTGAGGTTCTCTCTCCCTCTCCCCTGCCCCTCCCCCCTCTCTCTTAAATAAATAAATAAATCTTAAAAAAAGGAAATATAAATGATTTTTTATATGTTGATTTTGTATTCTGCAACTTTGCTAAACTTGTTCGTTAGCTCCAATATAATAGCTTTTTTTTTCTTCTTTGTTGGTTCTTCAGGAATTCACCAGGGTTGTTTCTTGGGCTGGAATCCCTAATGAGCCAAGTGGGAAGTGCTGTTCACACTTCTCTTCCCCAGGGCAGGACCCAGGAAGGTGTTTACTGGAGAAAAGAAGAGAACAAAAGCAGGGATTGAGGCTTGAGCTAAATTGGAATCTAAACACCTGCGAAACAGGGGTGACCCCAATGGAAGCTCTCAGCTTCAAATATCAACTTGCACTCACCTTACCCCAAAGAGATGACTCAAATCCAGCAATGACAGGCACTATTAGGAATTCTTTGCAGCCTTGAATCAGTCCAGCTGTGTTGGAATTGCTCTGGAATTAAGATTCTTGATAAGGTGGTCATGTGGCTAAGAACAAAGATTGTTAATTTTGCCTGTGCACTTGGGAGAAACTGCTAGGCTTTTGTATTGAATCTCAAGATTCTAAGGTCAATTTTCTGTGAGGTTTGTGAAAGTCCCTGTCTTCTGTTTCCACCATTTAAAAGTATGTATAAGAAGAGCGACAGATGATTACAGTGAAATAAGCCAAAACAGAGCATGTACACATGTGCACACATACCCACACCCATCCCACTGGAAAGTGAATCAGATGCCAAGGGCAAGTGTTCCCCCAGTGAGCAACATGCAGGTGCATAGTCCCGGGGGGGCGGCTTCCCCAGTGGAAGAGAGGGAGCACTAAACCTGCCTCCCCCCATGCTTCAAGCCCCAGAGGAAGAATGAATGAGAAGATCGATATCTATTTTGGAAATAGAGGTGTTGTAAAATAAGATGTTTGATAATCAGCCAACTGAAAAGAATCCTGTCCAAGGACATTTTCTATAGGTCTTAGCTGTCCTCCAGGCAGGAGAGGAAAATAACAGCAGTAGCAGTAACAATGATAAAACAGATCTAATGGCCCAAGTCCCAGGGTCAAGTTCAGGCTCTGCTATTTGGTGCAATTCTGCTCTCAACAGGTTGCTAAGATTCTAGCTTTCACAGCGAGCCTTCCCCTCTTACGTAGCTTTTGCAGACTATCCCTATCCATTCTTCCTCTCCCTTCCCTGTACGCAGCACTGGTGCCTGAATGTGGGTACCTGGGACCTACTGGCTTCTCGTGGACTCAGCCTCCCTGAGCAATTCCAAACAACTGGCGAGCACACTGCGTCTCACCCACCCTGGTCAGCCTCAGATTCCAGCATAGGGCTGAGAGCAATTATTTTTTGATCAATTGCTTGATAAATAAAAATACTTTTAAGAATGAAAATAAGTTTAGAAAATTCAGTTCCAAAAGAAAACAGTAGCATAACCTCTTTGAGTGTATACCAAAATGGAACCTTACTGGCCGAGAGCTATTAACTTATCTCCCAAACACACAGAAGTAAAAACATGCCAGATTTCGGTTTCATAGTTCACATTTCTCTGGAAGGACGTGTCATTTTTACCAGGAGTTCTATGTAGGCCAGATCAACACTAAACTATAGAACAATGAAAGAAATGCAGAAAACTGATAACCTCTGTTTATCTTTCCAACTCAAATGTACCTATGGGACAGATCTTTTCTTTTATCCCAATAAACTGCTATTTTTAAACGGTGCAATGGAGAAAAAAAAAAAGGGAAAGAAAACAATGGTGTGGATTTGGCTTTTAAGTCTCTGGTATGAAAAAATACACTATCCCTAGTGACCTGCTCTGAGCTTCAGTTTCCTCAATGACAGTATCAATATGGTAATAAAATTTGCCCACATAACCTCTCAGGATTTTGAATGACCCCAGTGATATAATGCATATAACTATGATTTGTAAATTCTAAAATGCTTCACCATTTTAGTTAATATTATCACAAAGATGGAGCAAAGATCTCCATGTCATCTGTGGAACAAGGATTTGGCGTTAACCGTTATCATTGTATAATTTCAGATAAGCAGACCCACTTAGATCAGAGTTGGCACTCTGGAATTTTGAGAAATGAATGATCTAATTTCATTTTTGTTTTTCTAAAATTGTCAGACAAATTGTTTTGTGGTGTTCCTTTTTTTTTTTTCCTTCTTTCTTTCTTTCTCTTAACATCTGGTTTTCCTGATGTGATCAGAACTAGACATACCAAAAGAGTGTAAAAAATATTTTTGGGATATGTTTGCAGACACTAGTCATTTGGATCTTTTCATGTATTTTATGGGTTCTTGTCTCAGCCCAGCCTAGACATGTGAGTCTTTAAATATTCCTCATGTAAAAGATGATGTAGTTATCAGGTGAACCTATTTTATATTCAGCCTAATTAAGAAATTTGTTCAGACTGTACCACCTAAACCCCTTTACAGTAGAAAAACAGTGGCCAAAGTTGTTCAGGTAATTTCCTATCGTTTGGGAGGTGGCTCATCATGCATGATGCCCAGCGAGAAGGCATGAGTTCTGCCCTTATTGGCCCACCTAGAGCTTGTTCCCTCTCAAGGCTGATGTCTGACCCATATGAGCAGATCTCTGCCAGACTTTTTTTTGCAAGCTTGGACACCCTGAGGCTCAAGTGCGGCCGTCCTGCTGTCAAGGCAGGTGTGGACCTCATGCTAGGAGGAGTTGTCCTCGAGGTCCCCTTTTTTCCCTCCAGGCCAAGGCCCCCCCCAACCTTAGGCATGAACAGCCAAGTCAGCTAGGGCTCTGTCTTAGTCTAGACTTCACCACATTGGACTCAGCTGGACTTGTAAGAAGAAAGTTAGGTTATTACAGTGAGCCTTTGGGTGCCAGTTTTCATTCATTCATTGACACAGTAGAACAATGTTGATTGAATGCCTGTGGCCCAGGCAGAATCGGGGTCTTGGGCACACAATGGTGGCAAGCCAGCAATGGTTCCTGCCCATATAGTCTAGAAGGGGAGAAAGACTTGAATCAAAAGGATACATTTTCAAATATAAAATAAGAATGTTTTCACAGTCTGAGTATCAGGAAGTCTTCCCTAAGGAAATGACACTGGAGGTGAGATCAGAAGAATGAGGATGGGTCAGCTCAGAAGAGACCCAAGTAGAAGCAGATGCTCCAGCAAAGACTGTTAGAGGAGGAAGCATAGTGTTCTGGAGGGCTGAAAGAAAATGTATGGTGTGAGGTTAGAATAAGAAGTAATGATTCCTGCTGATGCTGGGAGACTAGGCAGGGACCAGACCATTAAAGGCTGTGGCCAGGATAGGAATTCTCTTCTTTAGCCTAAGAAAAAATGGGAAACCTGAAAGGATTAGAAAAGCTTGGCATGAGGGACAGTTTGGAGTAGTGAGAGTAAAGGTGGGACATGTGTTAGGAGGCTAGGACAGTAGTGAAGATGAAACAAGATGGCAACTAAGAAAGACTAAGGTGGTGGTTGAAGAAAGTGAAGATAAGTGGACAGAATGGAGGACTTGGTAAAGATTGACAAACTTGGTGCTAGGTTAGATATTTATGTGATGGCTACAACAGTGACTCCTGGGTTTTTGGCTGGTATAGCTGGCTAGGTGTGGGTGCCATTTCCTGAGGTAAGGAACCCTGGAAGAACACCAGGTATGAGGAAAGATCACAGGTTCATTTTGCACATGTTGATATTGAGGCGCCCTTGTGCCATCTCTGTGTAAACATGGAGTTGGCACATGGATATGCGAGACTAAAGCTCAGAGGAGAGGTCATGGCTGACCTTGAAAACTTGTTGGTCATTGCTACCACATAGGTGGTAAGCAAAGGCATGGAAACGAATGAAATTCAGTGAAGCCAAGAGAGATAGATACTCCTGTGGATAGTCTTACTTGATCTCGGCTACTAAGCTATAGGTTCCCAGTCACACACTGAGGGCTGCCCCTCAGGCCATTGAGGATGTTTTGCATTCAGTCTTGGCAGTCTTCTTTTTTAATTAAACAGGAGTTTGTGTGCGTGTGTGTGTGTGTGTTTGTGTGTGTGTGTAGGTGTGTATATGTTTGTTCCATAGATCCAGGGTTGGAAATTTACCATGGACTGAATTTGGATTTCATTTTCTAACCCTTTCGTCTGCCAACATTTTCAAAATGGAGGGAGTAGAGTGGTTTTTTCTGGGGCATAACTTCTTTCCTTTACTCCTGGCTTTTTACAAATTTCACACCTTCTTTCCCCAAGGTTCCCTACTACTTAAGGCTTTAAATAGTCTGATTTTGTTTCTAATTTTCTCATAAATTCACCACCCACAATCAACTGGATAGCTGTACGTTTTCTTCTTCCAGCAAGGTTTACTAGGAGTTGAACACCTACTCTTTATTTTCCCACCTGCCTTGGCATATGATTCTTATTCCTAAAATGAGTCTACTGGTTACAGCACTACATGGTGCTGGCACTCTGTCCCCACAGGTGCCCAAACATTCTGTTCCTTTGAGAGGGCACTATCAGAAGTCTCGATCTTTCCAGTGGAATTGTATGGCTGGAATTTCATTGACTTTTACTTCCATGCTTTGGTTTGTATTGATGGGGAACACACTTTTAAAACCTCAGGTGGCCTTTCTGACTTTTCTATGTGTCTTAAAGAAAAGGTAGAGTTTTGAAGGAGTCAGAATGTAAGGATTTAGGAAAGGTGAGGTTTTCTGCTTGTGGCTGATAGTTAGGCTTGTCCAAGGCTAAGATTTTAAGGTCTGTGTTTATTGCCTATCATCTTTTAGTTCTAGTGTGAAAAACCATATATTTTGCTTTGAATTTAATTACCAACTAATACAGGGTGAGTGTCTAGTATCATCTTCTGGGCTCATGCCCTGGGGACACCCAAGTAGGGAAGGAAATCCATGCCCTCCAGATGTGTATTTGTATGGTGGAGGAGACAGAAAGAGAATGATCAATCTAAGTTGCCATGATGACATGGGTAAGGGAGCAACTAACATGAAGAGAATATTCCTTCCACTGGTGATTTTTGTTTTTATTTTTTTTTAAAGATTATTTATTTGAGGGAGAGAGGGAGAGAGCACACAAGCAGGTGAGGGGCAGAGCCCCACGTGAGGCTCAATCAATCCCGGACCCTGAGATCATGACCTGAGCGGAAGGCAGACGCTTAACCAACTGAGCCACCTAGACGTCCCATTTTTTTTTTAAATCTACATGTTTAAAGGAACCACTTCCAGGTAGCCCATACAAAACAGACAGATCAATACTTCACATCATGGGAAAAAATGGCAGTCTCCACAGACAAATTATGAAAACAGAATATAGGGCCTGAATGCTCAGAAGCACCCTGTCAGTTAAATTTGTAAGAAAAATTAATATTAATGGAATAAGTAATTCCAGTGGAGTGGTAGATGCACAGAGCATACAGGATTTAACAAAATGGAAACATTTGTATAGCATAAAAGTTAGATTTCACGGGCTAACATGTCTAATGATGAATGTCCAGAGAAAATATGAGGCATCCACAGCCACCAGAAGGACAAACATAGAATAATTAATTTTGGTGGATATCAAACTTGTCTTAAATCAATAGCCTCCTACTCACATTAATGTCTTGATTAAATATCACAGTGAAATATATCCATGTGTGATGTAGAAGGCTAGCTGGTAAACATGACCTGGATAATTGTAAGAAAATATTTAATATATATGTGCACTTATTATGTTTTCATATCACAGGAGGAAAATGCAGTACAAATATTTCCCTCTTCTTAAGGCACTGGCGTTTAAGCATAAACCTGGAGTACTTGAAATGGAATTCAGGTTTACGTGAATGGTGAGAAATATGGATGGCTGTGGAAGTGTGTGTCTCTGAAAAATAGCAATCTCAAAAAGGAAAAGCAGAAATGACATGCTCTAACCATCTTGCTTAGTGGAAGAGCTACAGTTTAAATTGTCTAAAGTAGCAGGTACAATGAATGTTGTCACAAATTGTGTTAATTATTGAAACAGTGTGGATGCTGATTACAAATAGTATCAAAACTATATTCAGGGTTGTTTTGATACCTGCATTTATAATAAAGAAATGTCAGGGGTGGGAAAGGATTGATGAATTTTGTTAAAAGGGCAGTTTCTGTGTGTTACATGGTAAATATTTGTTTACAGTCTGTTTAGCAAAGCAGGCATTTAAGTTCAAGTGAAATCAGCAAAAAGGAAATAGATGTATGGATATGTGATTTGAGATGAAAGTTAGTCTTAAAGGTGAATAAAATGTGTCTTGTGGAAAAGCGATAGCATACTTCTAGTTCTGAAGGGACACGGAGGAGGGAGGTAACAAGCAGAAATTCTGTGTTATCTCCGAGGACATGGAACTTATGGGGAGGTAAAACTTGGTGCTCTAGAAGGGAGGAACTTCCTGAGAACTCGAGATATCCAATATGGAAATGAGTGGCTTCAAGATTGTGAACTTACAATAACAGCAGTGTTCAAGCAGATATTGGATTACTGCCTGTCAAGGATGTCATGGAAAGAACTGATTTGTGTAAAAGACTGGGCTAGATCAGTGACTTTCAATTTATTTTTAAGGAATGGAAACTTTTTTCAAATCATCTCTTACATAAAAGCACAAAATTTAAAAATATATATATAGCAGATTAAAGAAGGCTGCTTTAGCGAGTCCCACCCTGTGGGTCTCAACTCTCACATGACTGCCCCTTGGCACCCCCTCAGAATTCCGAGAGCTTGAACAACCCCCCCCACCTCCTCTGTACATAATACTTAAGGATTTATGATTCCTTTTGCTTCCAGGATTCCATGATGATTCTGTATGGGAACTGTTCTTATTTGAAATGGTTCATTAGCTATGTTTCTTTTCTTTTTGCTTTAATTCCAAAAACATATGGAATTTCACAAATTAAGTTCAGAAATTTTTAACCTGGGGGTTAGTTTAAATACACATTTTTTGTCTAAATACACATTTTGACCAGTCAGGATACAGAAACGATTTTATTTCCAAAGGAGGAGTTTTTGGATCTAGTAATATATGTTTTAGATTCAAACTACTTGAAATCAGATTGTATGACAATGAGGAAGTACAGCATTAAGTAACCAGCTCCAATAACTTTGATCAGCTTGTATTTAGTGTGTTATGGAATTATGTGTTTCTTTCAACTCTGTCTATCCATAGAGGATCTTTTGAAGCTCATGTGTAGGCAGTTAATCTTGACTGGGTTCATTGATTTATAACCGGGGGGAAAAATGCTCTTGTGAATCCAAATAACTGAAACTTGAAAAAGTTTCACTCAAGTGATTTTGTCCATAAGCCACTAATAAAATTAAAAAGATGTCAAACAGAGAACAGATATCTTACAGGGGTCTTGCTCTGTGGGTGCAAAAATTTGAGTTTAACCAGCAGATCACCTTGGGAGACTCAACATGCTAACTAGCCTAAAAAAAAAAAAAAAAGATGGCTGCATCAAGCAGCCAATGATTTATTAATCAGAATGAAGAAAAAATGGCAGGTCTGATTTGAAAAATGAGACTTAGTTTTTGGTCAGTTGCTGGTGTGTATGTACTCTTAGCAGGCCAAAGAACAATCAATTTACAGAAGAGAGAACATCAGTGAATAAGTTCATTGCCACCTTAGTATGGTAGCAGGGAGCTGAAGGCATTCTGATTGTGCATTACTTGGAGACTATATGGATAAAATAAGGTGGGTGGAACATGATGAATAATCTGTTAGAAGCAATATACTAACTGTGTAGCAGCATGGATGTATTGTAAAGACACAGAATTAACACCTGGTTGCCCATGGGGGGAAGTATAGGGAGCTGTATAAAGACAAAATAAAAAGAATAAAGAGGAAGAAAAGAGAAGAAAGACAACAATCAAACAATTCATGGCTGCACAACATAAAACTAGTGTGATGTAGGAGAATGCCCAAAATAACATTTTTGAAATGAGGCAGAAGTTGATGGAATCTGTGAGGATAGGAGAAGCCTTCTCAGAGGAGGAAATACTTGCACCAGCTCTTCAGGCATAGAGCAATATGGAAAATTTGGAGAATGTAAATAATTCATCATAACTGGAGCATACAATATGTGTCGAGAAGTAGCAGGAGATGAGGCACGTGCTCCAAGTGGGGTACAGACGGTCTGGCATGCCCTGCAAGCCACTTGTATTTTATCCCAGACACAATGGAACTGATGGAACTTTGAAGCAGAGGAAACGTAAGAATGGATTGTGTGCTATATGGACCATTCCCCAGGGAGGGTAGAGACTGGATTGGAAGAGAACTGAGAGAGAAATCTAGGATATTTGAAACAATCTATGTAAGAGAAGTCAAGTATCTGAATTAAGGAAGAAACAATGGGGACAGATGCCAGGAAAGATCTGGAAGGTACTAAGGGGTAAAATTGATAGTATGTTGTGACCGATTAGATATTGGGAGGTGAGAAAAAAAAATTTAGCCTAGCCCCCAGGCTTCTGGCTTGGATGCTTGGGTGAAAAGTCATGTTATGAAACATTGAGGGAATTTAGGAGAAGGTTGAGGAGGAGTAGACGTGTTGAGTATGGAACATTTGTGGGGCTGACCCAGCAGTGATATCTAATAGGCAATGAGATCTGTTACCAGGACAGTGGTCTGAGCTGGAACTACAAATCTGGGGATGTGGCAGAGGAGGAAGTGCTCTGGGGGAATATGTGGGTGGAAGAGAAAAAAGGACCAAGCACTCTGGAGAATACAAAGGAATTCTAGAGGAAAGGAGGAGTAAAGGAAGGTATTCAGGTTATAATAGAAGAATGAGAGCAGGAGAAGAAGAAATCTGCAAAACAGAAGGAAACTAGGAGAAGCTGGTTCACTGGAAGCCTCAGAAACAGCACTTGATGCTGAGGAGGAGGAAGGGCTTCCTTCTTTCCATCCCGCACACGTATCCATTAGCCGGCCCTGCTGATGACAACCCTGAGCTCAGATCCCCACTGCTCTCCCCTGCCGTCACTGTCCCCCAAGCCTACACTGCCATCAGCTCTACTGTGATGGCCTCTTGACTCTTCTCTTTCCTCCATTCTCACTGTAAATTTTAGCCAGAGTTCTACATGTAAAACCAATTATTTTGGGGTGCCTGGTGGCTCAATTGGTTAAGTGACTGCCTTCGGCTCAGGTCGTGATCCCAGGGTCCTGGGATTGAGCCTCATATCGAATTCCCTGTTCGGTGGGGAATCTGCCTCTCCCTTGCCCTACTCACTCTCTCTTGGCCTCTCTCTGTGTGTCTCTCTCTAATGAGTAAATAAAATCTTAAAAAAAAAATAAAACCAATTATTTCATGTCACTTCCCTGCTTCTAAACCTTCAGTCACTTCCTCCTATACATAGAAAGAAATCCTAACTTTATCATGGTCTACAGCAACCTGCAAAATCTGCCCCTGTTGGTGTCTCCAACCCACCTCATGCCACTTCCTCCTTTGGTTTCCACTGGCCTCCATTCTGCTCCTGAGAAGCAACAAATTCTTTCCCTCCTCTTTTCTTTCCCCACATTAGTGTGATTGTCCACTCTTAGCTTTCATGACTCATCTCAAACACTGTGCGCCCAGAGTCACCTTCCCTGGCCACCCTGTCCCTTGTCACTCTGTCATAAGTGTCAGAAGTGAAGTGTTCATTTCTTGATTGGATTATTTGTTCTTTGGGTGTTGAGCTTGATAAGTTCTTTATAGATTTTGGATACTAGCCCTTTATCTGATATGTCATTTGCAAATATCTTCTCCCATTCTGTCGGTTGTCTTTTGGTTTTATTGACTGTTTCTTTTGCTGTGCAAAAGCTTTTTATCTTGATGAAGTCCCAATAGTTCATTTTTGCCCTTGCTTCCCTTGCCTTTGGTGATATTTCTAGGAAGAAGTTGCTGCAGCTCAGGTTGAAGAGGTTACCCCAAAGATACAAATGTAGTGATCCAAAGGGGTACGTGCACCCCAATGTTTATAGCAGCAGTGTCCACAATAGCCAAACTATGGAAAGAGCCAAGATGTCCATCAACAGATGAATGGATAAAGAAGATGTGGTATATATATATACAATGGAATATTATGCAGCCATCAAAAAACCCCCAAAATCTTGCCTTTTGCAATGACGTGGATGGAACTAGAGGGTATTATGCTAAGTGAAATAAGTCAATCAGAGAAAGACATGTATCATATGATCTCACTGATATGAGGAATTCTTAATCTCAGGAAACTGAGGGTTGCTGGAGTGGTGGGGGGTGGGAGGGATGGGGTGGCTGGGTGATAGACATTGGGGAGGGTATGTGCTATGGTGAGCGCTGTGAATTGTGTAAGACTGATGAATCACAGACCTGTACCCCCTGAAACAAATAATACATTATATGTTAAAAAAAAAAAAAGATAGTAGGAAGGAAAAATGAAGGGGGAGAAATCAGAGGGGGAGATGAACCATGAGAGACTATGGACTCTGAGAAACAAACTGAGGGTTCTAGAGGGGAGGGGGTAGGGGGATGGGTTAGCCTGGTGATGGGTATTAAAGAGGGCACGTATTGAATGGAGCACTGGGTGTTATATGCAAACAATGAATCATGGAACACTACATCAAAAACTAATGATGTAATGTATGGTGATTAACATAACATAATAAATTAAAAAAAAAAGAAGTGAAGTGTTTAGTGTGAGTAGTGAGGGAGACACAGAGGTGAAAGACTCACAGGAGGAGGAAAGAACTGGGCTTTTCCCTGCAGAGGAGAGCTATAGGTTCTATCTACACAGACACACTCCTCAGGACAACTTACAGAATATATTCATCACCAGAAGTTCCCTTGTGGCCCTTTCCAACCAGCCCTCTCTTCAATACCCACCAGCAGAGGCCACCACTTTTTGATTTCTTTTTTTTTTTTTTTAAGATTTTTTTTGTTTTTTTGAGAGAGAATGAGAGAGAGAGAGCGAGAACACATGGGAGGGGGGAGGGTCAGAGGAAGAAGCAGATTCCCCGATGAGTAGGGAGCCCGATGTGGGTCTCGATCCCGGAACTCCAGGATCATGACATGAGCCAAAGGTAGTTGCTTAACCAACTGAGCCACCCAGGCGCCCCAGTTTTTTCTGTGACCAGCCTTTTGTGCTTTCCCAAACCTCATCAGATGTCCCACTGGGCAAAATGGTGGTAAATTTGGGACTTGACTAGATTTCAGTCCTTCAGCTTAGTCTGTGTGACTACCAAACTCTACTGGTTTGTATTTCCCATCAGTAAATTACCTCCATGTTGTCCCGCACCCATGGTTGGCAAATGCCACCAGGGTGGAAAACAGCCAGCATTTGTCAGCGACCTCTAAAAAGAACATTTTATTCTCCAGAAATTTAGATGATTCAGGCATTTTTGCTTCTATGGTTATCTGATGTCTTAAAAAAAATCATTTTAAAATATTTTCCTATTTTTCTCTAATTGTTGCAGCAGAAGCATTGGGCAATTATATCCTGTTACATGCAACTTGAAAATGGATGTCTATTTTCTTTTTAAAAGCTCTTTTGAAAAAGATTGGCCAATGGGTCCTTAATTGGACACTTTTTTTTTTTTTTTTTTTTTTTTAAAGATTTTTTTTTAAATTTATTTGAGAGAGAGAATGAGAGAGAGAGAGAGAGCATGAGAGGGGAGAGGGGCAGAGGGAGAAGCAGACTCCCCGCCGAGCAGGGAGCCCGATGTGGGACTCGATCCCAGGACTCCGGGATCATGACCTGAGCCGAAGGCAGTCGCTTAACCAACTGAGCCACCCAGGCGCCCCACTTGTTTTATTCTTAACATTGTGCTGAAGGAGTTACAAAAAGTCTTCAAGCAATGATCCTTAACCAAGGTAGCCAATATCCATTTGAGAAGAAAAACATATGCAAGTGAAATTATGAGGGAGCATGATAGCATTGTCGAGTATAATGGGGAACCGTGCAACCTTGATGAAGTCACTTTGTCTTCTGGATCCAGTTTCCTCAGTTGCAAATGAAAGGTTTGATTTTGATTAGTGGTTATCAAACATTTGTGTTAAATACACTAAGCCAGATAATGGAGCTGGCCAGCTGAGTAGCTGTGCAGTATTTCCATCTATATGAGGTGCCAAACCAGCAATGGAAATAGGGTAAGATGGAGAAATCTGAATTACCAGAACTCCTCTCGGGAAGAGTACCATATGTGATCTTAGAGTTAGCCGTTTGGGATATTGGGTGAGATTCCCAAGGAGCATGCTTAAGAAACAACAGATGGAGGATAAACCCTCCTAAAGAAAGAGAATCTGGTTTACCACGGAGCTTTTGTTTTGTTAAACTGCAAGCTTGGGCCCCATCCAAGATGCCTGGGACAAGAGGAGACGCTGAACCTCACCACTCGCTCTCCTATTTTTCTGCCCCCTTCATGCAAGGCTCAATATTTTTACATAAATGAATACATATTTTAAAACTATAGTCTGGATGGGACATACATGTATTAGCATTGCAAGCCTCAGACTAGTTCCACAGCAAATAGCTCAGTCACAAAGGAAACTTATATAGAGCCCCAATACAAAAAATGGATTTAAAAAACACCCACCCTGCTTAAATTGGATGTGAGGACATGGGACTCTGTTCACTCAGGTTCCCTTTAAACCAACTGAGAAAATTTTGTCAAATCCTAGTCCTCAAGGGAATACTGTTTGAAAACTACCGACCTAGATGATTTCCACATTTTTTAAGCATGAATCTTCGGTGATTCTGTGATAAGGTACAGTCATCTAGAGAATCAGGTTGTACTGCTTTCTTAAATTCTAATATAGTTATTCATCAATATTATTAACTGGTTCAATAACAGATATTTTGAGAAGAAATGTGTTAAACATATAATTTTCTCTTGTATTTTCTGTCTTTTTTAAAACGTATGTTCGGAAACTCCCTGAGCTCCTTCTTTCAGCCCTTATATTAAGTAATATGCTTTTACTGCCATGACCTCTTTTTTGTTCTTTGATTCCATCTTTAAAAAAATAACAACCTGTTCTTGTATTATGGATGCCCGTTCGTCTGAAACCTCTCTGAGGCTATTAGAATTCTTTTGACGTTTGTTCCTCTTTTCTAGATTATCTTCTGTTTCTCAGTTTCTGTTTCCATTCTATTCTTTCTTTTGAACAGCTGGTTTGCTGCACGTTTCCCAGAAGCCTTGACTGAAATTCATGTTTAGGAAGGAATAGCTAGGTTGATCAATAAAAGCAGATCCATGATTTGCTCTGTTGCTTCAGGACCCCCTCCAGAAAAAGATGGTGATTCAAATTTTGGGAGTGTCGACTGCCGGGTTTCCTGCCTCCACCTCTGCTGGGCTTAAATGAAGAGTCAGCTTTGGGGTACCAACTCTCATGGTGGTGGGGGATGGGGCACAAACTCCTCCCAGCAGATGCCTTAATTCCTTTGGAGCCTTTCTCAGGTCTTCCTGTGTCTCAGTGTCTACTGCTGCTGCAGGTAGCAGGGTGATGGGGGAGGGGGTGGCGTCAGGCTGACCCAGCAGAATTCAGCAGGGACCTCTTCATCCACCGCCTCAACTTCTGCTTCCTCTCCCATTCCCTCCATCCACACTCATTCCGAGAAACTCTGCTGTGAAGAATTCCTCCTGGAGCCGCCCTCCTAGACATGCTCAGAGGTGTGGCCCCTTACAGCCTGGTTTAATGGGCAGGATGATCCCATTGTCTAGGATTATTTGAAATGACTATTACTGTCATTCTCAGTGCTTTTTTTAAGTTTTTTACTTTTTGTATTTTACTGCAATGGCATATTAGCTATGGGGCAGTTTGGAAAAGTCCATTTAGGGTATAGGCAACAGAGGTACGTTGCCAGTTGCGAATTTATATGCAATAATAGAACGAACTGAAAGAAGTCTGTTTTTTATTATCACCAAGGTCAGTGATAAAGTGCTCTCCCTAACCCCCATAACTATCTTTTTAAAAAAAATCTAAGTTCTAAACAATTGCTTTGGTTACTGTAGAATTTTAATTATATGTGTGTGTGTGTGTTTCAAATAAGCAAATTTTTTACTACTTATTCTCTAACAAACATTGGATTCTACAGGGAAGTTAATTTGGAAACCTCCCAATTAAATAGTGATCTCAGCTCAAATGGACTCGGCTATACATGTTTGTTTCAAGAGTAAATTCATAAAGTTTTGGAATCACTCAAGCTTGCTTTTGGTTCCGTGTCTGTCTCTAGTCCCTGTGGTCCTCATGTTCCTGCATTTAAGCAGTAGATGTGAAATAATCTCTGACAGTGCAGTATTGTAAAGATAAACAGAACCTGAGTTACTTTAATTGTCTTGATCTATGGTGATCATTCTGAATTTTATTTCTGTTTAAATTTAAAGCAGCGATATACAGGGCAAAGTGTGAAGTGTAATATTTTTATGGTAAGTAGCTTCTGTATGAACTTTCCCCCCCCTATTTTTTAAAGGTGGGAGGGGCAGAGAGAGAGGGAGAGAGAATCTCAAACAGGCTCCACATCCAGTGCCGAGCCCTATGCGGGTCTTGATGTCATGACCCTGAGATCATGACCTGAGTTGAAATTGAGTGGGACACTTAAGTGACTGAGCCAGGCACCCCTCATGAATGAACTCTTGCATTAAATTATAATAATGTCTTTAAATGGAAATTTCTTATTTATAAATTAATTTTTTGTTTTAAATTATGGAACACACCAAGGACATAATGACTATTACTGAAAGTAATTTTGTTCTAAGGAAGAGTATTAAAAATTGATCCATCCCAGGTGTCAAATACACTCTGTATGCTGCGCTTTATGCCTTATCAGTGAGTTAGGGGGAAGAATGAAGTACATGCAAATGTTGAGGCTGCCATTTTGAACCAGAAGCATAAGTATTATGACAAAATGGAGAGTTCAAGAGGATAAATGACTCTTTGAAAGCAACATAAGTCAGTAGTGAAACTTGTGCTTCACTCACTTTTTTTTTTAGTCAAACTGGTCTTTGTAGTTGGTGTGAACACTGAGCTTGTGAATGCATGCACTTCTAGCTCAACCATCCCTCTGGGCTGAGCACAAGTCCCTGTCCCCCTGTTGGGACTTCCCAGACTGCTTTAGCCCAGACTTTTCTCAACTCTCACAGACTGTATTCTTCACCCAGCACTCTTCATTATTATACCTGCATTTTCATTGCACTTGGACTACAAGCTCTCTAAGGGAAGGGGCCAAATCTATGGGTCACAGCATCCCTTGCAGCACAGAGTCGATTTATTACGGGTTCCCCAGGGGCAGTTGCTGATGGACATGGTTGTGGTGAGATTGCTAAGAAGGGCTAGTCCTCAAAGTTGACATACTTGGAAGGTAGATTTTTTTTTTTTTAAAAGGCCACTGGAAACCAGACCAAAAAGCAAGCTCTGAAATCTAAGTGCTTTTTACGCTTCAGTCAAAATTTAAGTACAATGATAAAAGCAGTGAGTTCCTGCTAGCTGAATTTATACAATTGTTCTAAAGGAATCTCCAGACGTGATTGTAGACATGTTCTGTGTGGTGGCGAGCGAGGTCCTTGGCATGTGCATTTAGCCTCCTTCAGAGGAACTACTCTGCTGGTTTTGTTGCCTAAATATCTTGAAGTAACACAACTTTCTTAAAGTGCTAGTTAACACTGAAGGCATCAGTTTAATTTGAAATGTTATCAGAGATTAAGGGAGAATGAAATTTGGTAAGAGAGTAACAGTTTTGTTCTCTCTTAGTTTAGGAGAAAGTCATCTGTAATCAGATACCTTCTGTTCAAGTGTTGCTCAACTTCAGTTCTGGAGAGAAATAGAGAAGGGCAGGGTAGCTGTGGCTAAATGGGGATATTAGCTTGTATCATTAAGATCTGCCTTCTTTTTTTTTTTTTCATCTAGACCAATAGTCTAACAGATTGAGGAGGTGGTAGGAGAAGAGATAGCTGTCTGAATGTAGCCTCGAACAAAAAGATGTCTCATTGGAAAGATAAGGCTGGGTGTGGATAAAATCAGAGTTTATCAAGTCATGATGAGGTGGAGAGGATAAGCTGAGGTTTGTTTACCAAACACAAATACTCGAAGGTTCAGAGTGGTAAATTTGGCATAAATAAAAGGGAGGTACAATTTCAAAAGAGGGAAGTGAATACACTTCTGGAACCCATTAGCCTTGGAGACGGTACTGGCCAGAATACGAGTGGACTGCAGAGGTTCAATTCATTCATGGATGAAAGGTGTAGCAGAGATTATTATTCGGGGTGGCCAGGGTGATTGGGTACTTCCCTGACCCCGGAGGTGATGTCAGTGTGACTTCCTTGCCCAGGAGCCCTCACTCTTGAAACTCTCATTTCAGACAGTCTCCTGGGCAACAAGAACTGAGGTGCTGGCCCAGGGGCACAGTTCTGATGTTCTCGTGTTTCATCTTCCTGGGCTAACTATTAACTTTCAGCCTGAAGTGTCTGTCACCAAGTCATCTGTCTTGGTAAATGCTGTTGGGGTCTCAGCTTTGTGAGGAGGCAATGAATCTTCCCTGCTGACAGTGAGAATATCCACACCAAGCTGCCATAGAGATTTCTGCTTCCCACAATGTTTATGACAGTAAATTAGGCTACAGAGTGCACCAGAGATTGTTTCCATAACCCCTGATACCTGGTAGATTTGTCAGCCTCACTCCATGGGCTGTGACTTTAGTAGAGCCAGAAAATGTTTAAACTGTAAGGCCACAGATAATATATAAAATCATCAGAGCACTTTACAAGGACTTGCGCTGGTTTACTTGGACCTTTCCCTCAGATAGCGTGTATTTCTTTTTCTCTTTGTCTCTCTGGTCCTCTCATTATCTTTCCATTTTCCTCCAGCTTCTTTGTTGGTTTTAATTCCAAATCCAAACAGAGTGGCGTGGGATTTCCCTTTAAGCTTTTCACAGGATCCTCTGCTCCCTTACCTTCCTAGCTGTTCTCTCAGGGAGCTCAGCCCTGCAAGCCGGCTGTGTGTGCAGGTGATTTCCAAACCTCTAGGCCCTACCCTCACTTTTCTCCTAACTCTTTGCCTTGTGTCCAGGTGCTTTCCTGTTAGCCTTATGCTTACACTTATTTGACAAGTGCAGTCTTTAGCTTAAAATCTTGTGTTGTAAGACTGGGTTGCAAAATAGAGAGACAGTTGTTCCATAAAACGATCTCCATTGAGTGTCATTCCAATCCAAACAGAAACTTTGGAGAAATCTTCATTTATTGCATGTGTTTCTCAAAACACATTCAGAACTTGTGTGGGTAGCTGTGATTGGTGGTAACTCTGTCCTTTGACATTGGAGTCTGATTTTTTTTTAAGTGCCAGAGTTATTTGGTTTAGATTGAGTAAATCTGGAGGTGAGTTGGGCCTTAAAAATTTAGATAGTTTTAATTTTTAAAATTTTTTTTTAAAGATTTTGTTTATTTGACAGAGAAAGGGAGAGGGAGCAAGTGAGCACAAGCAGGGGGAGCTGCAGAGGGAGCGTGAGAAGCAGGCTCCCTGCAGGGAGCCTGATGTGGGACTCCATCCCAGGACCCTGAGATCATGACCTGAGCTGAAGGCAGATGCTTAACCAACTGAGCAACCCAGGTGCCCCCAAAATTTAGATAGTTTTAACCCTTCTACAATTCTTCTATCAAGCTAAAATTTATTTTCTTATGCATTTTGTTCCTTTGTATAATTGAATGGCTACTTTCTTCTTGGGACTGCTGATATTGAGATGAATGATATAAAGATAACATTATTGAAATAAATCCTTGGTCTAGAGGAAAACTTTGAATTTTTGATTCCAACAATCCATTATGTCCATTTTTTTTTTTTATGGTTTTGAGCAGGTCAGGACTAATTTGTGGATTCTGAAATTTTAAATTTGGTGGTCACTACCTATCATTTTTTTAATGGCATGGAATGAAATAGAAGAGACTGGATATGATATTTTTTTCCAGCCTTATTGCGACATAATTGAAATAGAAGAGAATGAGGTAGTATAGAGTAGAATAGGATTCTGGGTCTGCTTAGGATGCAGAAAGCCACAAGGTAACTTTGCTGTTTCCCTATAAACAAGAAAAGACTGTAATAACTTTCTTAAATCCATAATAGAGTTGAGGTCATGAAACAATTCAGGTAAACGGAATTCCAGAAGTGACGGGTCTCTCCAAGAAGAGAACAAACACATGAGCGATTCCACATTGGGCAGACCATGGGCTAAAGAAGAGGCCACCACGTAAAGGGGAGAAGAGGAAGACAGTGAACGTTGTAATGAGTCCTCACGGGTTGAGTGTGGATGCATGTGACAGCTTAGAATAACTGGGAGCCCCAGACCCAAGGGAATCTGTGCTCATTCACAAGCTCTTCTCTGCTGGTCTCCAGTAGGTCCTCAAGAGAAAGAATGGGGACAGGGCAGGAGACTGGGGGCAGTGCAGATGTATAACGATCCATTGCTGCCAGTACACAGAAATAAAGCCCCGCTAACTTCTCAAGGTCCTTCCTTACACCCAACGGAATGCCTTAGAATGCTGAACAAAGGACTTAAAACCTGCTCGGATCCAGGATTCTGCACGAATATGAAGCCCATGTCTTCTGTCACTGAGGGGCGACCAGAAGTTCTCTGCCATCAGCACCCCACCTCTCCACACCACCACCAGGGACACAAGGCAGAGTCTGGCTGTCATGGTGAGGAGAAGGGCAGGAGCACCAAAAAAGCTCAATCCCCAAGGCTCTGGTGCACAGGACCTGCCTCAGACTAAGTCTGGGTTGGGAGAACCAAGAACCCACTTTAGGAGTCCCGCACCGGGAACACGCACTAGCTGTCTTCGCCTGGAGCTGGTCAGGAGCTCGGGGGCAGAGGCATCTGTGGGGCAGAGTTGTGGGGGAGCAGGAGCACTGAGGAACACCCCTCAGCCCTCGGTGCCCACGTGAAGCAGGAGGCGACAGCAGCCCACTGCCGGACGAGCTAGAGTCCGTGGGCGCCGAAGGTCACCGTAGCCATAAAACCCCCAAGCCCGGATCAATGAGATTGAACTGCTCCCTGTACCAATGGGCTGACCCAAGAGGCATGCCTGTTCCTGCATACATGGATTTTTTAACTCCATCCATATTGTTCTTCTAAACAACAGAACTTATGAAAACCCCCCAAAGCGGGAAAAGAAAAAAGAAACCCACTGTGAAGAGATAAAACAAGAGATGATACAGATGTTGGAGCCATCAGACTTAGAGTTCGAAATAGCTGTGGTTAATATTTATTAATTATATTATCCATTGGAGGATGTGCACAACATGCTAGAATAGATTGGGACTTTGAGTGAAGCGCTGAAAACTGTATATATAAAGAGAGTTTATAAGCAGATTGGATACAGCTGAAGGAAAAAAAAGTGAGTTGAACTCAAAGTTAGGACACTAGAAATCATCCACACTGAAACACAATGAGGAGAGCCAAGCAGGGGCACGAGAGGGAGGAGGACAGAACATCCGTGAATCGTGGGCCAGTATCAAAAGTCTGACAGATGTGAAATTGGAGTCCCAGATGGAGATGAAATGAACAAAGCAGATGAAATATTTGAAAATTTCATGGCCAAGACTTTTCCAAAATTAATGAACTGTAATAAACCGAAGATCCCCAAAGCCTACAAATCCCTAAGCAGATTAATTACCCTTGCCAACACACCTAGGCACATCATATTCACACTGCTGAAAACTGAAGGTGAAGAGAACATCTCAAAGGCAGCTAGAGAAAGAACATACTTTTATATGTTAAAGACGACATACACCATACAACAACCACTAAAAAATGACATTAAGGCAGGGGAGTAACTAATAAGTCAATAGTGTAGATAAAATGAGCACAAAAATAATCAAAAAGAAGGCAAGAAAAGAGGAGAGAAAGCTCTCAAGAACAGAAGAGACAGGGGTGCCTGGGTAGTTAAGTGTCTGCCTTTGGCTCGGGTCATGATACCGGGGTCCCTGCATCAGGCTCCCTGCCCAGTGGAGAGTTTGCTTCTTCCTCTCCTTCTGCCCTTCTCCCTGCTCATGCTCACTTGCTCGCTCTCTCTCTCGTGTCCTCTCTCTCAAATAAATAAATAAAATCTAGAAAAAAAAAAAAGAACAGAAGAGACAAATAAGCAAACAGCTGGGAAGATGATAGATTTATGTCTGACCATATCAATAATTAGACTGGTCTACACTCCAGTTGACAAGCAGTGATTCAGCATATACGTATATAAAATCCTCATGCTGTACACCTTACACTTACACAATGTTACATGCCAATTATATCTCAAAGCTAGGGAGAGGGAAGCAGTGATTGCCCAGATTGGCTAAAAAAGCAAGATAAATCTATATACTGTTTATAAGAAAGCCCCTTTAAATAGAGACATAGTTAAGAGTATAAAGATGGAAAATAATATACCACACGAATTCTAACCAAAAAAAAAGCCAGAGTAGCTCTATTAATATCAGACAAAATAGACTTCAAAGGGACATTACATTATTATAAAGTAGTCAGTTTATCAAAATGACATAATAGTTCATAATGTGTATGCACTTAGCAAAAATTTGAAGTACATAAAGTTCAATAAACACCAAGCATGAGAAACATAAGACTACAGGAAAGCACATCATAATGGCATTTTCAGAATCAGTGATAAAGCGAAAATATTATAATCAGAGAAAATACATGTAGGAACAAAGACAAAGCTCACTATTTATGTATATATAGTGGGTGACTGTATCTAATAAAAACCATCCTGTTTCCTCACAAAGCTCTGTTGAGTATAATACATCCTAAAGATCTCTCCAACTTATTCACTTGTTTTCTTCTCTCCCTCTACCACTCCAGACCAATGTCCTATTAACTCTTGACCAGATTTTGCAATAAACCCCAGTTGGACTCCCCACAACCACACCTGCCTCTTTCCAATTTGTTCTCGAAATTTTAGCCACTGTGGGATCTAATCTTGGGGCAAAATGAGGTCTAATCTTACCATGCTGCCCATCCGCTTGAAACCCTTCATGCTGGCCACCCTCCCATCCCGGAGTTCAGCAGCCTCCACTCCCATGCTGCTGCTGATCCCTCATACATCTTCTTTCAGCTCCTTCTATGCTCACTGCCCTCATTGACCACAGGGCTTTTTCACGTTCTGTGTTCTCTGCCTCTAAGTCTTCCACATCCTTCCCCTCTCTTCCCTCAATCTAATCCAACTCAACATGTAGATCACAACTTCATGTCATTCTGGTCCCATTACTAGTTCTAATACCCCTGTTTTACTTCAGCACCATGATCCCTCCTTTATATATTTTATCATAATTGTGTTTTGCTGTTGATTTGGGGCAAGTTATTTAGGTCACATCTATCTCTTTCACCAGACTATATGCTTTGTGAAGCTTGTCTTTTTCTGTTCATCGCCGGATCCCCAGCACTTAACCCCATGACTGATACATACTGGGTAATCAATAAATATTTGTGAACTGACTGAATGGGTAAGTGACTATAAAATAGATATAAGAGGGAATTCAGGGATACTAGGACATTCTTATGTAACCACAGAGGAACCTCTCTGGCTAATGAAGTCAGCCACATCAATAAAGCCCCGTGTACTTCCTCTTCCTGGCTGAAATCATCTCGGTTGGTAACCAGAGTGTAAGGCTCCTACTTGTCTAAGCTTATAGGACCTCCAAAGACTGCTCAGCAGTTTGGGTCTTGCCTTGGTAGTCACTGCTCCAACACCATGAGTGCATGAGCTGTGTCTTAGACTAACTAGCACCATGAAGACGAGCCAAGTGACCGCAATGACCTGCCAGCTCTAGAGCCCTTGTCCTCCCAAAGCCTCTCAGACTCTGCTGGAGGGACGAAATCTCCCATGGCTCTGTACTCCCCAAGTCCTTGACTTCTAGCTCTACTTTGGCTTATGTCCATTTGCTTACACTCAGCTTTATTTAAACAAACACAACCCTTCAGGTGTTTTTCTGGCCACTGTTTCATTTTGCCTATCGTGTAGTTAATTGTACGCCTGTCTTATGTATATCTTACCAGAAAGGTGTTTCTAGAAGTTGGGTGGTCTTGCTCTTTTCCCCTCTCCACACACCCAGCACAGTGCCTTGATGTTACCCAGTCTAAGGGAACATTTGCTTGAAAACTTGAACTGACTCATGAGAAGTAGGGGCAATCTAAGTGTCCCCCAGTATGCTACAGTGGCCAGAGCAGTGGATTATGAGTCCTCAATCTTGGGTTTTACTCCCAGTCATCTGGTGTCAGTTTTCTTACCTATAAAATAGGGGAAATGATCTCTGCTCTATTCCCTACGATGAGTAGTTGTGAGGATCAAATAGGATGATGGGTGTGGAGGTGTTTTGTAAAATGTAAAGTATGCTTCAGGTGTAAGATTATTATTTCTATTTGTGAATATGCAAAGAAACATAGGCTGAGGTAACAAAGGCTGTAACTCGAGGCTCCTCTGAACTTGGCCTCTAACTCACGGTGGGTGCCAGAGGCAACTTTGGCTTTGCTCTTTATGTAGCCAAAGGGAATGATTCATTAGTTGCTGTTATGAGGCCTATATACATAGCACCACCTGGGTGTGTGGTCAACGGTGCCAAAGTTATTTGGTCACCGGAATTCGAGAGAAATGCCTGGAGCCCATCACTAGTGCTTAGTGGGTGGTGATAGTAAACTTCCTTCTGGAGGTCGGGGAGACTAGATTTAATGCTAATTTCTGCTAGAGATCCTGCTGAAAGGGAAATTTAGAACACACCTTCAGTAGGCACGGGAGAGGAGTGGCTCACAGCCTGCAGCAAAGGTCCTCTCCACTCTCAAGGGCCCCGCATGGGTCTGAATTTGCCATACTTCATTGTGATGGTTGGTTTCCTCATCTGTTCCTCCCAGTTGGCAGTGAATTCCTTGGGGGCAGGGACTGAGTTTTAGCCATCTTTTCCTTTCAGCCTTTGACATCTATGAGTGCTTGATAGGTGCTCAAAAAACTTTTGGTGACTATTTGGAGGATAAAATAAAATAAAATAAAATAAAAAAAGCTAGGTTCCTGGTCTTGCAGGGTGGCAGACCTAGGACCAGGTAGTTACTAAGTGATGTGCTATGTGTGGGGATAGAGGCTCCATAGAAGGGCTTCCTTAACTACTAGAATTGTGTCTTGAAGGAGGAGAAGGCTGAAGCCAGGGGAAGGACAGAGGAATGATGGTTTAGAAGGTTCTGTAATGTTACACGTTCAAGATGTTTAAATATTTCAAGAGACTTTTGCATCTGTTGTCTCAAATCTCACAGAAATGGAGATGTGAACAGGGTCATTCTTAGGGTCACATTCATAGATCAGGAAACCAAAATCCCAGATGCATTGAAGGACTTGACTAAAGTCACACAGCAGGTTGGAGGGAAAGCCAGAATTAGAACTCTTTTTTTTTTTTTTTAAAGATTTTATTTATTTATTTGAGAGAGAGAATGAGAGACAGAGAGCACGAGAGGGAAGAGGGCAGAGGGAGAAGCAGACCCCCTGCTGAGCAGGGAGCCCGATGCGGGACTCGATCCCGGGACTCCAGGATCATGACCTGAGCCGAAGGCAGTCGCTTAACCAACTGAGCCACCCAGGCGCCCCAGAATTAGAACTCTTTTAGTTTTTATTTCTTCACTGTTCACCCTCCAACATATAGCTTTATGTGCTAGAGTAGAAGCTTCACCTCCACATCCAAAGCTGTTTTTTGAGTGCATCTAACTGTGTGTGAAGGAATTTCCAGAAATAATTATAAACTGAGCAGAAAAAGGAACGGTTTATCAGAGCTTGGGATGGAGACATTAATTTGATAGCTGGTGCTCTGTTTACAAACAAAAGGAATTCACTGCATACAATGTGGATCCCACGCAAAGACAAAAGAGGCCAATTCATGGTGACATTCACAAGCCCAGTGGGTAGGGAGAACCAAGCAGAACCTGCCAATCCTTGCCTAGCATTTGAAACTGAAAAAAATCCTCTTGATTTGAAAAACAAAAACTCACTGCAAGACTCTTCTCTATTCCCTTCATTTCTAAACTTATGAATGTTTAAAGAAAGATCAAATCCATATGCTTTAGGATTAACAACATTTAAATCATAAAACAGCATTGCATAAGAGCTACTTGATACCCAAGAGCCAGGATGCCTTTGGTCTTCCAAAGGAAAGTTCATTTGCAAGATACAGCTCCAAAATGTTCAAGCACTATATAAATTCCTAATGCTCATGGACTTTCTCAGATTAAATGTGTGATCTGGAAGCAACTCGTTTTAATTCTCCAGGCCTCCATATTCTCATCTAAATTGGAGTTTACCAGATCGTCTCTGTGTTCCCTTCCCACCATAACATTCTGTGGTTCTGGCCCCGTGGATAGGCCTGGCTCACAAGCACAAGGAGACCGCTGGGTTCATGTTCTGGCTTTGCCATGTATGGGCTCCAAGGGATTTAGTCTCATTGGCCTCAGTTTCTTTCTTTATAAAAATGCAGTCATGGACCCTGAGAAACAAACTGGGGGTTCTAGAGGGGAGGGGGTGGGGGGATGGGTTAGCCCGATGATGGGTATTAAGGAGGGCATGTACTGCATGGAGCGCTGGGTGTTACACGCAAACAATGAATCATGGAACACTACATCAAAAACTAATGATGTAATGTATGGTGATTAACATAACAATAAAAAATGCAGTCATAGTGCCTGCCTCAGAGAGTTGTGAGGTTAAACAAGTTGACATAGGCAAAATGCTGAGATCAGGGTCTGGGACATCGAAAATATTAAATCGAAAGCTATGGCTACACACTGGCCTTGGCCTCACTTTGCTAATGACAACAGCGCACGCTGACAGGGTGCTCCCCGTCGAGACAGGTGCTACACGCTCTGCCTGCATCGGCTCATTCAACCCTCGCAACCCTACATGGTAGGTCATGTTGGATCTCTTTTGTAGGCTGCTCCAATGTATACCGCTAGTAAGTGGCAGAGCCGGGAGTTAAAGCAACTCTCTGGACATCAGAGCTGGAGTCTGCAACCACCATGCAGTAGTGCCTTATCCAGGTAAACACTGGGCTCTACCCGGGGCCAGAGATGGCGACCTGCTGTAATTTGAAAACCCCCTCTGGGCTAGCGCAAGACAGTATGTTGATTGAGAAAGTAGCAAGCAAACACCATCTGTAGGACTGTTCCACACTATTCCCACATCCTTAATGGTTCTAAGTTATGCATCTCCTAAGAGTCATTTTCCCCCTTTAACATCAACTTATTGATTGTCTCTGTGTTTCTGCTCATTTTTTGCCCCAGGAGTTGCGGTCCTCTAGTTAAATTCAGCCAGCTACTCAAAGACATACCATTGTGGATAAGGAAGAACACAGTAGCATTTTTTATAGTAGCAAAATCCAAACAAACAAACTGAACCCAGAACACAATCTTAAATAAATAAAAGTATATCCACAATATGTCTTTTGGGATCCTGTTGAAAATCAAGAGGTAGCTTTATATATCTATATATTTCTTAACCACACGTAAGAAAGACCATTCTTTGGGTATCTTTAGGCATGAGCACAGGCTCCTTTTGTCTTTCTCTCTAGCCTCTCATCTCATGCAACCTGTGGAATTCCCCTCTCTTTAGACTTCAGTCACATGACCTTTCAGTCCCTCCAACAAGCCACACAGCTTCCTACCCCAGGGCCTTTGCACATATGTCTCCCCCTCCACTCTGCCCAAATTTCCTCTCACCTTTGCTCTTTGCCTTATGAATGTCTATTAATTTTCCAAAGGTCAGCTCATACTGCCCTTTTCCAGGAAGGCTGGACAGAGGTCCCCTGGTGCACACTCTCATAGCACCTATGTAATTAATGGTCTCATGTTAGTCAACCTGATGGAAGGTAAGCTCCTTAAAGTCTAGAACCTACTTTTCTGTCATTTTTACCATTGTATCCCCTGTGACAGGTATAATAATTTGTAAGCTCAATAATGAATAAAAAGCTCAGACGTTCCTTAAAGGTAAATATTGTATTTTACCCCTAGAACCTGGTACAACTCAAACATTAGTGCTTAGAAAGATGACCAGGTGAGAGTTTGAGTTTGGAGTCCAGGGATCTGCCTTTCCGACATTAACCCCATTTGGGCCACACAAACAGATAATATCTTGAGCACCATGATAAAACAAAGACAATGTGTGTTTTAGAGTTGAGATCTGATTTCAAATCCCACTTACTTACTAATTCAAAAAGGTTTTTTGGGTGCCAGACCCTGGACTGGGTGTGAAGAGACAGCAGCAAACAGTATGCGTGCCTGTCTTCAAGAACTTGACATTTGGAAGGGGGCATCTCTGGAGGCAGTGAACCTCCTTGATGGTAGGCATTCTAGATGGTTCACAAAATTCTAAGACGTTTCTATATTCTCTCTCTTAGACATGCAGAGAGTGGTTGATGGTGCCCTCTCTCTCCTGCCTCCTTAAGACTCCTCCTGAACTTGGACACACATGCTTTTTTCTGTATGTTAATGAAATTGCAAAGATCGGAGATTAGTCCCTCATGATATGGCAAGGGCTCAGCAAACACTAAAGCAATAAAGCTGAGAAAGCGGGTGACAGCACAGAGTTTCATAAGTATTAAACGTTAATTTGGGGCTTTTATATGAAACTCCCAAAGGTCCTGATAATAAATTCTCATTCTCTTTTCAGCAGCCACTCCTCCTTCCCCATCCCAAACTCTTCTGCACTTCAAAGCTCCCTGGGCCCCCAGAGCAGCTCTCTGGCCATGAGCAGGGCAGTGAGTATGGGAACTGGCAGATTTAGAGCCCTGTCCTCTCCCCTTTCAGTGTGAGACCACCTGTCAACTTGGGTCACTGTCCTCTGGATGAAGGCACATTTTAAAAACACCCTGAGCCAATGACTCTAGACATGTTGGTCTCCTGTTAATATAGGATAATAAATTTCTAAATTCGGCAATGACAAATAGCCCTTTGCAAGTTATTAATACTTCATAAAACAAAATATTTCAACTTTTGTTTCATTCTTGGCTTTCTCTTGCCCTCTTCCTTCTATTGTTCTGTCGTTCTCCCAGTTTTTCTGGTCCCTTTTTACATCTGTCTTTTCTCAGGCTCTCTTCAAACTGGTAAGCTTGGTTGTTAAAATGTTGTGCCAACTATTCAGTTGGCTAATTGATACTTTGATAACCTCTTGAAATTCCAAATGGGGTTTTAAAAAAATTGCTTGTCTTTGTTGTGACCATTGTGGCTTTGCTTTGGGATTTCCTTTACCATCGAGTTAAAGGGGACTTTGTAATCTGTAATTTTTTTTCTCGAAGGCTATGTTTTATTTGCTTGCTCCTTCCTTTTTGTCCTTTGTTCCTCTCCTAAGCTTTTTCCCCACCTCTTTTCCTTTCCCATTTATTCTGAAGCTTCTCCCCTGCTGCTCGCTCCCCCTTCTCTTCTGTTTGTCTCCATCTTCCCCTCCTCTCTCTTTCTGGTGTTGATTTTCTCATTGGTAAGCTTTCATATTACAGGAGGAAAAAAGGGTTCTGCTATTTCATTGGAACCCCTACCAGACCAGCTGTGGCTAGAAGCTATCAGGGTTTCTATGAAATGTTCTTTTAAAGTTTGTTTAATGTGACTGAAGGAAAAAAAAAAAAAGAAAGAAAAGGAAAAACCTTTACAAGAGAGGACAGTCTGGAATCCTTAAAAGAAGCATGTAAAGATCGCTTATGCAAATGTACATTTCCTTTATACAGCCAGCGTCAGCCTAAATGCTTCTCTGTTGTCCTGATTCAATTCCCTGCACGTGTGAGTTCAAGGACACATGCTACATTTAAACTCCAGTCTCTCCTTTTTGAACGTATGCATCCTACTAGTCCTAGCATTTGCTCTTTTAAGCAGATGTCACTAGCACTTTCCTGCCTCTTCTTAATTTTCCGTGTTTTATAGCCTTTCAGGGAGAGAGGAGCCTGACTGCTCAAGTACCCCTCAAGGCAGGATGGACAGCGTCTCCAAATATCTAACAGATGTCACGCCGTATCTCAGGATGAATCCATTATGGATTCGGAGCTCTCGCTATGGGAACTTCGGCCAGGTTTCCTTTCATACTTGTGAGGAGGAAATGGACTGAGCATCGGTGAGGGGACAAGACAATAACAATAATCAGACCCGGGCTTAAAGTGAGGCAGCAATAACAAAAATACTCCCAAGCCCCCTTGACAGTGGCAATCCCTCCAGCGCCAGGTTGCAAATCACTTTCTGTTTCCTTCGCCCTGAGCTCACACACATTCAGAGTCACAGGATCTGAAAGTGTGCCTGTTTGCATTCTTGTTCAAGGAAATATTTGGATAAGAGAGACAGGACTACAGAAATTCCAAGTCATCTTGGAGGAAGTTCTCAAAAGTGACAGTAGGTTGGGCTGGGAAGCGAGAGGGGCGAGTGAAATCTTTGGTCCTGTCTGATCCGAGCCACTCACAGCCTCGAAAGCAGGCCCTCATGGCAATGGGCGCCAGAAGCGTAGTTTCCATGTTCGAAGCAGAATCCATCGCCTCTCCCCCTCCTTCCAAACCTGCAGTCTCCCATCCAGTTTACCGAATCCATCACTGTCATATGCATTTTTTCTAAAGCTCTTTACTCTCTCCACTGCCTTGGATATTTTCAGGAAGTTGGTGTGATAAAAATAGAGGAATTAGTTTATCCAACATTACATTTTGAATGCCTGCCTGAGGACTACAGAGAACAGTGAGCAATGGTGGTGCCCAGTGTAGCAGGAAAATGGTCATGCGAACGAATACAAGGAAATGTGAGAAGTGCCGTCACAGAACTCTTGTGTGGTGCTATCATGGAGAAGAAGAGACCAGGTATTAACTCAATAGGAGGGGTGAGGGTAGGGAGTCTCAGGGAAGGCTTCATGGAAGAGGTGACATTTGAGCTAAATTCCCAAGGGTCGGTAGTGTTTTCTCAGACGAGGAGGCTACTCACCCAAACATAGACGTATAAGAAATCATGATGTTTAATGAAATGGTGATGAATTCTAGGTCAAAGCACAGAGGGCACAGCGTAAGCGTATTTGTGGAGTTTACGGGTAAAGTTCAGAAGATGACAGGCTTTGTATACCATGCTGAGGGTTCGGATGTCATCCTACAGGAGAGAGAAGCCTACTGTTCGGTGGTCTCTCCTGACTTACTAAATGAAGTTGCAAATATTTAGCCTGATATTCTGCATGCTCCAGAATTGGGATCCAATCTGTTTTTCTGACTTGATTTCCCAACATTCCTTTGCTGGGAGAACACATCAAGGAATGCTAATTGCTCTCCCTGTTTTCCCAATTCTCTCTCATGGCTCAAGCTTTCTGGTCTGCGTTGACAAGCCTCAACACTTCTGGTCCAAAGTCTCCCGTGGCCCAACTACTCCGTGCTCCTTGGTCATCACCCAAATTGAGTAGACTCTCTTTGTTCTTGGAGATTTCATATGATCTGGCGTTTATTTCTGTTATTTCATGTATTTCTACAGTACGCTCTATTTGTTTGCTAGTCTTCTCTCCCTTCCAGTCTCTTTATTAACTAAGAGGTAATCTTATTGAGAGCTGAGATTCTCTTATTCGTATTTCTATCCCCATTCATACCTCTCATTATAGTTGTAAGTTTATTTTTTTCAAGTTAAAGATTTTTACCTCGGCTGAATTTCCCTAATTACATGAAATAAAGTGGATACTTAGAGCACATAAGTGGAGAATCCAAACCAAAGTGTCTATTGACCATGATATAAGGCCATTGCCAAGTGAAATCTCATGACAGTATTAACTTAGATGAGATTTACTAATTGAACAAAGGAAAACACATATAAAGTTTTATGCTCCCAAATATCATATCCATCAGTAAATCTTGGTTATGTTTGGCACATCTCAAAGAGCTCAGTGGATTGTAAAGATATTATCGATAAGATTCTATAAGCTTATATCCTGCTATTAATTTTTATACCAAATTCCTATCAGCTTTAATGAGAATTCTGATTTTTTAAAAAAGACTATGAATCCATAAAAGTTTTAAGTGATTTTGTTTTTAGTTCTCTGGTGAGGTATGTGTACGTGCAACAGAGAAAAGTACTTTTGGACATATTTATGGACCATATGTATTTATTCATCTAGAGACATTTGAGTGAAAACTTCCCTCAAAGACCACAAACATGAAATATTTGTGGTCTTTTATATTACATAAATGTTTGCACCATTAACATTTTATTCCTCAGTGTGACTATCATTATGATTTTATATGGTGTTTGAGCTAAAATGAGGACATCTATTAAAAAATAGAATTGTTTCAACTCTACATGGTTCTTAAGGATCAAGGTTATAGCCATTTGACTAATGTGGAACCAAACGATGAAGAGGTGAAGCTAATTGCTTGAGAGCACACAAGGTAATTTGGGGAATGTCTTTATCTGGAAAGACTCTAGCATAGCCCTCAATAGTGGTTCAGTCCCACTTCCAGTTGGTTTGCCTGGCCATCCCGAGCCCCACTGATCCTCCTGACTCTATATTGCCTCTCTGGCTCTGTGTCTCTTTTCTGTTTTGTGGACACTGGTCATCTCCCCATCTAGACTGTAAGTTCCTTTAGAGATATGAAAAGTGCTCATGTTCTTTGAGCACTTAATATGTGCCAGCTGCCAGGGATGGTGAATGGAATAACCCGGTACAGTACCCTCACAGTCTGTTGGTGAGACAGCAAAGTGAACCAACAGCTGTAGTCTGGAGGGAAGAGTGCTTTGTGGAGAAAAGCATGGGGTGTCACTGGCTCGCAGAGAGGAGTCTGCTCACACACACAAGCTATTTCCATTGATGCAGCAGAAGCTCACAGAGGGCAAGTAACTTGTCCAATGTCATGGCCCAGTATATGGCACTTGCAGGAATTGAACCCCAATGGCAAAACCCCAGATCCTAGGCTTTTCTCTCTATCAAGTTACCCACCTTGTATACCTAAGGTGTCTTCAGTGGGCATTCAGCACATAAACAGCAGTCAGCGGTACATAGGAAATGGGTGTTTTATGGAGTTACTGAATAGGAGGTGACGTGGTTTCTTACTGTATTTCATACCAAATATTAAAGTAATGCTAAATGACTCACCAAAGCATTTGCATGTTTTCAAAAGGTGAAAACTACCCCAGAGGCATGATTTTCTAGAATGAGGGAGGTTGGGAGAAGGTTAGGACAGGCTATTACTCTATTTTTCTTGTGCCAATAAAATCGAAAGAAAGAAACAAACAAGGCCACTGTTACCCCACAGGGATGGAAGTGGGGCAGAACTGGAGTCTTGCAATGAGTGATGGGGAGAAGGCCATTGCAAAATTAGCATGGGGTCGGCTGCTTCTATCTCTATCAATTTCAGCTCTGTTTTTGTGGGTATCGGGGAAGATTCCAGTGCAGGGTGCATTTTGGACATAAGTGACCCATTTTTTTTTATGGCCATTGCTCCATCATTAACCCTCCCACTTAGTCCTGGAAATGCAAAGCCCAGCATCTTCCATCTGCTCCACGTTATTTATGATGATGCCTCCAATTATGTCCAATTGAGTTGCTGTCGATGATTAAAGGTAATAGGTAATAATAACTTGGCCTCATCATTACCACCATTATTATTAGGTCATTGATTGCAATAATTTCTAAAATTACCCCTTGGAATAAAATATGTTAAGCACCTGGTTTATCCTTTTTAGGAACATCTGCTCTAAATGTGTGATAGTGTAGGACTGAACGTGTCTCTCTCAGAAAGGAAAGCAAACAGTGTTGATATTGGGAGTCTTGTCTGTGCTGGTATGAATATATTGAGAGATGATGAGAGGATGAAATAACGATCAGTCTCAAGTTCAGTGCTGGAATTAGAGCTATTTAAGAAAAGGGGTAAGAAATACATGCGCGAACACACATGCAAGGGCGCTCACACACACACACACACACACACACAATTCCGAATATTCTGCAGCTACTACAAACTTTGCTCCTTTAGAAAATTCACATCTTCACAGTGGCCCAAACTGGGCCATGTCTCCTGGCTAGAATAAGCAGGCCATCGGGTGTGTGGTGAGTGGGAGGGATGAGAAAGCAGGAGAGATGACAGAGCCATATATGGAGGTGGGGAGGGAGGTGGTCTATAGTAAATCCTTTGAGGAGGATTCTTTTCCTAACACCGTGTTCCTGCCTAGGTTCTGGAAATCTCACCACTGGCTTTTCATTCCTTTTGATTAAGTGTTGCCTTCTTGAGGCTCCTCTTTGGGAGTGAGTGTCTGCCATGAGAATGGGGAGGTGCACTGTGTGTTTATAATGCTCACGCTTTAATTCAAGACGTACTTCCCATCTTTAAGGGTTGGAAGTCACTGTGGAGACAGACACTGCATCTTGGTGGTGCAAACTACTAGGGATATATAAGCTCTGGAATAGTACTTAAAATATAGCTATTTCAAGCTTTTAGCCTGCCTACCCTCTCCAGTGTGGTAGCTACTAGCCACATGTGGCTATTTGTAGTTAAATTAAGGAAAATGAAATAAAATGAAAAACTCATTTTGTCAGTTGCACTGATCCATTTCAAAAGTTCAGCATCCAGTTGTATCTAGTGCTACCATTTTGGTCAGTAAAGATGTAGAACATTTCCTTCATAGTAAGTGCTATGGAACAGTGCTGATAGAAAATTAGAAATATTTATTAAGTAAGGATTGAGCGTGGTGAACATCTGCTAGGTGCTAATTGCTGACTTGCCATAGGAGCCCCAGAATAGCTTGGCTAACTGAATCACGGATAACCCATCACAGCTCTGTAGGACTCTTAAAAAAAATCTTGAAAAAAAAAAAGACAAACAGAATATACGTCTCTGTTACCAATATATAACTAAATGAGTGTTTAAGAGTGATCTGCTCTCATATTCGTTATCTCATTTACTACTCATAATAGTACTGAGAGAATGGATTATGCCCAATTTATAAATGAATAAACAGGCCCAGAGAGGTTAGATAGTTTATCCAAAGCCACACAGACTACCAGTGGCAGTTAGCTTGCCATAATAAGGCTAGAGCCAGTCAGCCCTTTAAAATCCTATTTCAGTGCCTTCTCCAAAATATCCTACATACCTACATGGAAATATATACACACACATATGTATGTATTTACATTATATATGTATTTGTATGTGATATTTTATACATGTATTATATATGTATTTATATATTTCATAGATAATATATGTTACATATCTAAAAATGTAAATATGTACTCTTTTCATAGGAAGTATTATGCCTCAAATGAACTCAGTTATATCATGAGCAGACCACATGCAAATTAAATCTGGAAAATGAAGAGAAAAAATTCTGTAATTTTAAAAATTCTGAATTTAGTTGCTCTGCCAAATCTCTGACACTGGGTCAACAAAATGCAATTCAACAGCTATTGATCAAATGGTGATTTAAAAATATTCATTGAGTTCAACACAAAATAGACTTTCTAATTTCATAAGTGTTACCACATTTTGGAATCACAGCGGTGGAAGTTTAACTTCCTTTTTCATTTAAATCTTTAAGTTTTTCTCTTGACTTTGACCAGCATCAGTTCTCTGCCATCAAGCATGGCTGTGAACTGCTCTGCCCAGATATGGGTGGCTCCCGGACCCCGGGGCCATGATGCCTCTGGTTTTTCAGGGGCTTTGCGTATAAACCTTCTGATTGCATTCACAGAAACCAAGGAATATATATGTCATTGGTATACAAGTACTTGTGGAACTTCTATGTGACTCCAGGGGTATGATTTGGCCCTGGCATCCAGTCCCTTTAATACTTTCAGGGTCTCCGAAGAATGTCATATTTCAGGAAAGAGCTCTAGTCACGTTGTATCATTAACTTTATATGGAGTGTTGTGGAATAACATTTAGTTTGATTCTGATAGAACAAAGGTGTAAATCCACATGCATAATTTAAAAGTAAAAAATCCCTTTTCTGGTACCACATAAATACATGCCAGGTGTGAAAGGAGAACTGAAATGGTCTCCAAGGATGTTCTCAAGAAGGCGGCTGAGCTTTCTCCAGCAGCTACTCCCAGCCCCTGGAACACCCCTGTGAGTGGCCGCCCCTTCTCACAGTGCATCTGATGCTGCTCCTAGGGATTTTTCAGAGATCCCCTTCATTCTCCTCACCCGCTCTTTCTCAACCAAAAGTGAAAATCGAAAGTGAATTTCTGGAGGCTCAAACTGGGACACCTTGCCGTCTTTATTGGGTTGCGATGCAGAAAGGACAGAGAAGATAGTTACAAAAGTTCTGTATTAGCTTCTGTGCTAGGCTGGTTTAAGGGAATCATTTCCTTACTTGCAAAAGAGTTTAAGCTTCAGCTAAGAGTGGAATGCTAAGAAAGTCACTGATAAGATGGAGATTTCTGGACTATCATTCTAAAACAGTGGATGAGTAGTTTGGCCGACGTGGAACCATGGGATACAGGTGTATCAGAAAGCATCTGTGTCCACATCCTCTTCCTCTGTCCTCCGTCAGGCATCCTTGTCTTTGACATGGATTTCTATTTCTTCTAGCCACATACAGAGGCAGTTCACTGCATACTTGGGCCTACCCTCAAGAAGTATGATGGGCAAAGTTCCCTCTGGCTCCTCCAGACTCCCCCTTCTGGACCCTCTTTCCCCCTTCTTAGGGTCCTCACCTTCTTTCTTACCTCACTGTCTTTCTACTTCTCTCAGTCACCCCTGTCATAGAAGGCAAGAATATAAGGATTTCTTCATAGTGAAGTGTTAGGGACTTACCAGGGCTTTTACCTGGGAATGTCAGCATTTAAAGGGATAAACCAGCAAGGGAAACGATTTGTTGAAAGCAATGAGTAAAGTCAGGGTTTCAGGAACTGTATAGACCATGAATATGAGAGAAGCTGTGGGTGAGGATCTTGGCCAATATTGGGAAGCTCCCATAAATGAGATTGCTATCTTCTAAGCCATTGTCTGGCTGAGGGGAGGGGGCTTCTGTGGGGCCCAAGCATCAGTCAGGAGGACCTGGATGAAAAGTCTGGAGTGGGGGAGGCCCACAGCCACAGAGCACTTGGAAGAAGAATAGGAACATGTGGTCCACTTGTGATCTGTGTTTACTCGTCTGTCTGGTGTGTCTGAAGAGAAGGCATAGGACAGCCAGAGGTCAGCGAGTCAAAACCCTTTGAAGACAGACCCAGCTTCTGAAATGGATCTGGCATTCCTTCGCTGGCTCAGTGTCCCACAGTAGTCTGCATCCTTCCCAGTCCATCACCTTCTACATGTGTCCCTGGTAGAAATGCAGGTGTGCAAAACTGTGATATTCTTGAAGTTTCTGGAGGCAAACACTTACTCTCTTGAGCCCCTTTCTGCCCAATAGCAGGAACTTTAGTCACTTCTTGGCAGGCTTAAATTGAAGCCCAGTCATTCAGTGTTCTTCCCCTCATCCTTTGTAAACTCAGAGTGGCACCTAAGTGTTTTTGGAGGGGTTGGTATGCAGATGATGGCATTAGGGCAAGGGGCTGGCATAGTTGTCCTTGACTTTTGTGGTCACCAATGAGGTTTACCTCATGCACAATGACATTGACCTGTGTCTCTCCTGCTGGTGTCCAGGATCTATCCAGGATCTATCCATGGCCTCAGGTTTGTCCCACCATCACTGCTGCTGATGGCCCCTTACCAGTCTTCCCTCAAGGACACAGGGTATGTTTGGATGCTCTCCTGCCTCCCTAGGGCTGGAGGACATTCAGAAGATGGTCTTAGTCTCCTTCTTTCTGACTGGTCCCAACTTTCCCTCCTAGTTCACTGCACTGAGGTTGGAGAGGTCACATCAGAGAGGCTCTCCACTCAGCCTGCTGGACAGGAAGTGAGATTCCATTCCCCTGTGGTTACATTTTATATCTAGTTACAGTTTTTATCAGCTTCCTCTGGGGCTAGGCCAGGCCATATATGAAGGGAAGATAGAAATATGCATCCTTCCTCTGAGATCTGCAACAACTACTAAATCTTGCCCCCTTTTCCATCTCAATTCTCTTGTTCCTCCAGCAGTTCAAAGCTATGTAATTTCTGGAGAGAAATCTGCCTTCTTCCTTATACTACTATTTATAGTATAAGACTTGTATTCTGATTCTATCCAAGTTGTTGAAGACTCAGAAAACCTTTTCTCTAGCATAAAAGTCTGGCTCTCACAATGAAAACCTTGGCTCTCAAGGTTATGCTCTGTTTCTAGAGTATATTTTAGAAATATAAAGTCAACATCTGATTCTTTCATTTTCTGCATTTTCTCCTTCCCTAGAGCACTGGGTTCAGTTCAAAAACAAAAGTCTAGGTTTCTAGGGATTGATGCTATGAAGAAAAGTTTGTAATATGCATTGGTTACTATTTCAGAGAATTACCCTGCTATGCTCAGAATTGCTACAGTTTGCTTTGCTCATTTTAGCAATGATCAGATTTTCATGAGCATTGGGGAAGGAAGGTAGACCATTAGGAGTACCAAGGAGATAAAAAAAAAAAAGGAAGATTCCAAAAAATGGATAGTGAGTAGACATTGAAATTATCTTTATGACTATGGATCTTTGTAAAGAGCATCATGAAAAAAATGGGAGGCAAACTAACCCTACCATTTAGTATCCATATCACATTGACAAGACTTACTAGTTTCTTCATCCGTGAAATGGGTATAATACTTACCTGCCTTGGGGCACGTAGGTCGCTCAGTTGGTTAAGCATCTACCTTCAGCTCAGGGTCCTGGGATTGAGCCCTGAGTTGGGCTCCCTGCTCAGTGGGGAGCCTGCTTCTCCCCACGCCCCCCCCACTGTTCGTGCTCTCTCTCTCAAATAAATAAATAAAATCTTAAAAAATAATACCTGCCTTGTCTTCAGAAGTACATGTGCACATAGAAATCTGAGGAGGTATTATTTTTTAATAAGTGTTGTTCTGTGTAGAGCAGACATAACTAGGCCTAACAATGGTTGTATGAAACATGATAATTAAGGAGGACCATGTTCCTTAAATGATGGTTGATCTCATTTTCAACTTTAAGGAAAGTTACTTTCTTGACAATCTCAATATATCTTTTTCTCTCTCTTTCTCTTTCCTTCTTTTCTTTCTTCCCCCCAGGAAGAATTTAGCAATGCCCACTGTAATATGGTCATTGCATGGTATTCGTCTCCAAAGCTGACATGCACCTAGAGTCTGTTGTGTTGGACTTCTGGCTGACTTATCAGTTACTGGGCACTAGAGAATGATGAGAGCTTGGTAAAGAGGATGCACAGTGGATTGTGGGGAGTAAAAATAAGAGGGTAATAATATGGTCCTTGCCCTTGAGATGTTCCAGGTTATACTAGGGAGACATTGTTTAATCATTTATTCATTCAACAAATATTTATCAAGTCCTCTCATGTGTCAAGCACTATTCTAGGTGATAAGAATACAGCAGCGAACAAAATTTGCATTTCAGGGAGACTTGACCAAAATGCATAAACAAGAGTATTCAAAATATAATTAATGGCTATTATATGGTCTGAAGGATCACTGTTATAGGAATGACTGTGGAGGTATTGTTTCCAGAATACAAACTTCAAGGAATTACATTTTGAACTGGAGTTTGAAGTTTGGGAGAAATCCTTCAAATGGTAGGCAGGAAGAAATAGAAGGAAAAGACTCAAGAGTAAACATGGTTATTTTGGAGACATGGGGGAGCCTTTCTTTATATATATATATATATATATATATATATATATGTGTTAACATATAATGTATTATTTGTTTCAGGGGTACAGGTCTGTGATTCATCAGTCTTACACAATTCACAGCACTCACCATAGCACATACCCTCCCCAATGTCCATCACCCAGCCACCCCATCCCTCCCACCCCCCTCAACTCCAGCAGCCCTCAGTTTGTTTCCTGAGATTAAGAGTCTCTTATGGTTTGTCTCCCTCTCTGGTTTCGTCTTGTTTCATTTTTCCCTCCCTTTCCCTATGATCCTCTGCCTTGTTTGTCTAATTCCACATATCAGTGAGATCATATGATACTTGTCTTTCTCTCATTTACTTATTTCACTTAGCATAATACCCTCTAGTTCCATCCATTGTTGTTGCAAATGGCAAGATTTCATTTTTTTCTGATGGCTGCATCATATTCCATTGTATATATATATGCCACATCTTCTTTAAATTCATCTGTTGTTGGACATCTAGGCTCTTTCCATAGTTTGACTATTGTGGACATTGCTGCTATAAACATTGGGGTGCAGGTGCCCCTTCGGATCACTACATTTGTATCTTTGGGGTAAATGCCCAGTAGTGCAATTGCTGGGTCATAGGGTAGCTCTATTTTAAACTTTTTGAGGAACCTCCATACTGTTTTCCAGAGTGGCTGCACTAGCTTGCATTTGGGGGAGACTTTGGAGAGGATTGGGACATTTGACTAGAGAAAAAATGTGGAAGATGGAGAAGTTTAGTTTTAATGGGTTGGGAGTAAAGGACCATGGAATGTTTTGGGTGTGGTGGCAGTAGGGTGTTGGGGATACAAGGGTGATGTGATGAATACTGTTGTTAAAGAATATGGATTTGGTATATTAAAGATTCAGGCCACAGAAAGGATTGCACATATGTTGTCATTCCCAAAGGTCTCCTGCATGCCATGAAAAAGATTGGAAATTACCAGGACAATTGTTTATTTGTATAATGGTGATAAGTCTGGATAAAAAAATGTAAATAAATCCCCTGAAGTCCAGATTATTTAATTAATTGGACAATCTTATTGTTAGCCCCATCTAGTTTATACAGATACATATAGCTCTGTACAACCACATTCATGACATTCATATGTGGGTCAGTTGATGTGGATTTAATGAACTGATTTATGATTTTTTACTTAGAGTTACCAAGTCATGTTTCCATAGAACACCAGGGACTAACAATAGGAACTTCAACTTCTTAGGAAAAGTCTCACCACACACAGAGTAAAAGGGCTTGTGGTATCAACTTGGAATACTTTTCTTTTGCTTGATCCAGTGGCCAAGGGCAAACTGGTGACCAGGCATTATTTTTCAGAGACCCTTAAGGAACTTATCATTGAAAAGCTAATCACCCTTCTATTGAGAATGTAGACCACAGCAGCCATGGTGTTTATAAAGCCTTCATTGTATTCAGGGAGGAGGTTTCCTTTGCCACTAAAAACTAGGACTTGGTTAGGGATAATGTGGTTTAGGTTTTCCCATAATTGTATGGAAATTCCCTGGGTGACATGTATGGGTCTGGGAAAGATCAGAACTGACAATGCTTGATGACTTCTGATTTTCCAGTCCATCAGAATGGCTGGTGGTGTCTCCTTGGCTATCTGCTCATCAAGCTTTAAGTTGGTAAAATCCTTAGCAGATAAAACAGTGCTTCTCACTGTGTGCTGTCATTGAAATCTAAAAGGAGTAGAATGTGTGTTTGGTCAATGGAATTGGCAAACAGAGCAGGCTTCTGGGGCATCTGGACATTGTTCATACTGAAACCTTTTATTTGTTCATTTGGAAACGAACAACCAGGAAAGCTTCTGCATTTGGGAGATATTTGCAAAACGAGTTCTTTCAGGTTGGGTTTGGCTACAGTCCCATGTGAAGCAGTCACACTTCTTACTTCTTACTCAACCGATTGTGGATAAACCAGGAAAGCTTTGGCTCCTCAAATTGTTTGATCTTTGTTGCATTGCCCGTTTTTGCAGATTCTGACATCTGGAATGAAAATTAGAACAACACATTTAATATTTCTGTTTAATGTTCATTATTGGTCTCCCTTGAAGATTGTTATTCAGGATTGGCTGCCAAAGGCCTGCTATTCTAATTGACAGAATTCTTATCCAGCATTCTGGTTATTCTTTTCTCTCCCTGAGTAGACCAAGAAAGGAATAGTGCACTTCTTCAGTTTTCATTGAAAATAGTAAATCATCAGAGCTGTGTAAGTTCACATTTGTGCTGAGCATTTCATAAATGTTTGTTGAATGGGCCATTCTAGAGGCTTCTGGAACATTTCTATGTAGAAAGTTCTTATTTACACTCTAGGAATTTTGGAAAATCAATATTCTAAACCCCAGACACATCATGTTATACATCTTGTTTCACTCAATTCTGTGAAGTTTAATCAACAAATACTAGACATGTGTCTCCAGATGCTATTGGGAATACAAAGGAAAAGAAGGAATAACTTCAACTCTTGAGGTATTGTATTAGTTTGCCATAACAAAATACTTTAGAAATAAAATACCACATAATCAAACAACAGAAATTTGTTTTCTCACAGTTCTGGAGGCTAGAAGTCCAAGATAAAGCTGATGGCAGATTTGGTTTCTTCTAAGCCTTTCTCCTTGGCTTGTAGACCACCACCTTCTCCTCTGCCTTCACATTATCTTACCTCTGTGTGCAGCCATTTCTGGTGTCTCTCTGTGTGTCCTAATCTCTTCTTAGAAAGATACCAGTCATTTTGTATTAGGGCGCACCCTATAAACTTCATTTTAACTTAATTACTTCTTTAAAGGCCTTATCTCTAAATACAGTTACATTGTGAGGAACTAGGGGTTAGGCTTCAACATGAATTTGGGGGACACAATTTAGCCTATAAAAGTACTGTTTAGTGGTAGCTGAGAAGCTATACATTGAATGACTATTATGCAAACATAGAATCAGCCAAATGTAGGAGCAAAGTTCTATGGGGATTAAGAGAAGAGAGTGCTCCCATCTGTTTGGGAGAACTGGGGAAACCTTTATGGATGAAATGGTTTTGAGATGGATATTGAAGAATGGATTTTAAAGAATGAACTCTTAAATTGAGTTATATGAAATTGCCATTTTAAAAATCAAAACAGTCAAATATCAGCAATTTCATATGGTATAACAACATGTTTCTTTTCATACTACCGGTATAGGGGAAGGATTGGCAGCCTTTTTCTATAAAGAGCCAGATAGTAAATGTTTTAGGCTCTGTGGGCTCCACAACTACTCAACTCTGATATTATAATAGGCAAACATCCATGGACAATATGTAAACAAATGACTATGGGTGTGTTCCAATAAAACTTTATTCACAAAAACAGGCCACAGACATAACGAGTGAGTAGAAGAGTCAGGGCAAGAGTGCAGGTCCCCTGACTTCCACACTAATGTCCTTTCTTCTATGCCATGCTAATTTTATTTCCTAGGAACTAGCAAGATTCTAAGTAAATATGAGAAGGTGTTTTTTTTTTAATTCAAAAAAATCCATTTGAGAAAATAAAAACTAAAACTGCCCCAATCCCCTCCAAAAAAAGAGAGCAGGCTGGATTTGGCCCTGGGCCATCATTTGCTTAGCCTTTTCGTAGGGGAAACTTTAAACTTCCTAACTCTTCAATTTGCGGAAACGCATCTTCCCTGATGTTTTCACACCCATGAGCCAGGCACGGAGTTCCTCCTCTGTGATATGCTGATCCCCTCTGTTCCAAAGCAGAGCCTTCCAACATCCAGAGACTGGAGAGAACAGAAAATACCTTGGCTCCAACTCAGTGTTGTCATGTGGTAACAGACCACGAACTTAAGCCACTTCCGTCTTGTCCCTTAACTCTTGGCACATGTGTGTTTTGTTTCTGTTTTACTGGCTCCTGAGTGGAACTGCAAAAAGACTCGTGGCCTCCTTTCATCCAGCGAGGGAAAACAGGCAACCACCTCTCCTCACAACGTTCTTGGTATCCCTGTTGCGGAAAGGACTTTCACAATATCAGATTTTTCCTGATGACTGAGAATTTCCAGCAAATACAAACAATCCATTGTGTGTGTGTGTGTGTGTGTGTGTGTGTGTGTGTGTGTGTGGCGGGGAGGGGGGAGGTGGTGGATGTACTAAACGTACATAGATGCTTCTGTCTTTCATGGGGAGGACACTGACAATAATGTCACCTCCTAGAGAGCGCTAGGTGGCATCACTGGGAACCCCTCTCCTATTAGTTCTTCACAAGTGTTTAAAGAGTGGCTACTCCACGCCTTTCTAGAACTGGAGGTAGAACTGTGACCAGTTAAGGCAAGATTCTTTTTTTCATGGAGCTTTCATTCAAAGGGGAGAAGACAGAAAATAAACAAGCAGAAAAGTATATAAATCATATAGTCTCAAATGGTAGTTACCATTTCTAAAGAAAATGGAATGGGGTAATGGGCTGCAGATTGCAGGTGGCTAGTTAGGGAATGGCAAGGGCTTTGAACAGAGTAGGGGCTGGCCATGTGATGAGCTGCTTCTGAGCATGACAGGCAGGGGCAAAAGTGAGGCAAGGCTCTGACTTGAGGATGGGTGTGGTCCCGGAACAGCAAGGCCATGGCAGCCTTGAATGGAATGAGCTGGAGGGAGAGTCATGGAGAGCAAGGTTGGAAATCTGCTCTGAGACAGTGAGGCTCCAGGACACCCCGAGTAGCAGGACTCCATCCCAGATCCCAGTGGCCTCAGACTGAATGCTTTAAAGTCCTTGTGTCCTTTTCATAATGTTTTTTTTTTCTTTTCCTTTTCTATCAAGTTGGCCCTGTTTCTAATCTTGGAATGAGAAATTAGATAATTAGTCTTATTAAAACCTGATACAGAAGATCAAATTGGGCTCCAATGAGGGTGTGAGAGACTCTTCTATGATAAAGTTCATGGAGAGTGTGAGAGCCCCTCGAACACTCAGTGTCTTTTCATACTGACCTCTCACTGTGTCTCTGCTAAGTAAGGCTGCTGAGTGTCTGACTTTTGGGTGAGAGTGAAGAAGCTGTAGGAACACAGTCCCCTTCCTTTACAGGCGTATCTCCCACACTCCTGTGTCTTCAGAAAGAAATCTACCAGATTTCTAAAGGAAAACCATTGTCATGTACAGTAATTATGCCTTCTGGATTCCAAGTAAGCAAGAAAGACTGTGGTAGCTGAATATTGGGCTTAATGTCCATTTTGTTCTCCTCCTTCCTTTTTCTCCTTGAGTTCATATGAGGATTCATTATAGAAAGCATCTTTCTATTTCTTCTAATGCTGTTAGTAAGAAGAAGATAATAAAATCATGTCTGTTTCTATCTTTATGGAAGAAGCAGCAGTTGAACAGGGCATGATTTCCATCGGGATGAGGAAGATGTAGAAGGTGAAAAGGCTTGCAGCCCTTAGAGCCTGAATGTCTCTGGGCCTGAGTATCCTTCCCTGTTGCTCTTTTCTCCCTCATATTCTTGTACCATGATGTTATACCATGGGATCCTGCCAATACTGATTTTTCCTTTGCAAATTCAGCTTTTAAAGCTCGATTTTCACTGTATGTGTTCAGGAGCACTGAAGACCAGAATACTGTTTGGCAGGACCAACCTTGATATCACCACCAGGTGCAGGAGACAGCAGCTGTGAGTGACCTCAGGGACACATCATAACCCCGCTACATCCTCCCTATGCCCCGCCCTGAAATCCTATCACAACAGCTATAATAACTGACTTCAAGTTTTTGTCTCACATTAAAATGTAAATATGCAGGGGAAGAGTAATGCCTTGCACTTTCTCTACACATTTATCCCTTAGGGGGAGTTAGATACTTTGCTGACATTAGGTTTTTATAGGAGGAAAAGAGGAAAGTGTGAGAACACTAGAATGCCTGAAACTCAGGAAGTTGGGGTTGAGATTGGGGGTGGTTTCTGGTGCAGGTGAAAGGAAGATTTGAGGGAGATGGCTCAAAAAGAGAAGCCAGAAACACCAAAGACAAATTTGGCTAACTCCACAATGATCTAAAGCTCTGGCCTCAGGAAATACCATTGGGCTAACTCTTCCCTTCTTTGGCTCATTAATCTTGGTCTCCTTGCTTTATATTGTTTTCTCCCCTCTGCCCAAGGCACCATGTCCTAGCCAAGGACCTCGACCCCTGTGTGGTACAATTTGCTAGGATTGCTGAGTCTGAATTTCAGAATCATCTCAAGACTTGGTGCATTTTTCCTATTGTTTGGCTCCCCTTCAGTGCATATTATAAATAAAAGCTATCCCAACCCAGCTGACCATTTTCTGTTACTACTGTCCCCTCCTCCAGGCAGGTAATCCTTTTCCAAGTCACAAAGCTCTTCCCTGTCTCATCCATCTCTGTCTGGAGCCAGTTTTGTATCTTGCACCCTACATTACCCACCTTCAATGACTTCTCCTTGACCATTAATCCCAGATGTGGAATCCTGTCAAATCTTATTTAAAATCAAAGTACTCTTTATACAGCCACTAAATCTCCTTCATCTTTCATGACAGGGATATCTCAAGGAAACTCCATCCGATTTGTTCAACATGACCTCCTCTGCCTGGGTCCCTGCAGCCTTCCTTCAATAAAGTGGGCTTTTCCAGGTGTTCTCCTTTCACATCTTTTAAGAATGCTTCTAAGAACTCATCTACTACATCCCTTCTATTCCTAAACAAACCAGATGTTACCCAGGCTGATCTTCTATCTCCCTGCTTAAGAGGGATCTTAAAAGAAATATGAAGGATGGATCTGGCTATTTTCAAATCCTTGGGAATTACTTCCAAATCAATGAATTTCAGTTACTGCCTCTTTACCTTGTCTGCTCTTCCCATGATTGTAAATTAAAAAAAAAAAAAAAACAGCAACAACAAAAAGATAAATAGCCATGTGTTTTCTACTGTACTATATGATGTACTTATATTAGGTCATAGTTTTCTGAAGCTTGCCTCCAGGTCAGTTATCCTCAAATGTAAATTTGGGATTTGAGGCAGCTCAGTACATTCCTCTCAATACATAACAAGCCTCAGTTCAGAACCAATTGAGAGATGAACATAGGTAACCTAGAATACAATATCACCTTTAACACTTTGAGTGAGTAGATTGATTTTCTATTGTTTTAATCCTGTATTCAATACACTTTTTAACTCAGTCTCCAACAGTTGGATAATCACAAGTTTCTTCCCTCGGGGCAAAACCTACCCCATGGAGTGAAATATACTCTCCTAGCAGCAAGCAGATCCCAAAGAGAGGAGAGAGATGCAGGGTGTGAGCCAAGTTCACTGCTCAGGAAAGGCATTTCTCCCTAAAGGAGTAGAATACATAAGGCATGGGGGAGGGGCCAAGGGAAGAATTCCTTGATATGGAGGTTCAAATGGTGGGGAATAGGGTCTCCAGGAATGTCAGGTTGTGTAAGAATTAGCTGTTTGTTTTAAATTACAAGATTCCACAGGCCCAATCTTGATTCGAGATCTGTATCCAAATATATAAAAGAATCCCAAATGATCTGATGCAAGAGGTTAGTGAACCCCACTTTGATAAGATATTCTCCATAAAAGGGATTATATAGTCGAATGTTTTAGAAACACTGGATTAAAAAAAATCAAGCACATTACTTTCTCAATTTATAGTATTGTAGATGTTTGAGAGGAGGGCACATGGTATTTTCCAAACTTTTTTTGACCATACCTATTAATCACTTGAGGGACACTACTATACTGTCTCACACAGTTTGGAAAGCATTGAGTTGAATGTCTACAACAAATGTTATAATCTGAACTGGTTAGAACACACCTGAAATTCACTTTGTGGTGCTATTACACTTGAAGAGAGTTGCTGAAAAGAGGAGCACGTTGAAAGAAGAGCACGTTGAAAGAAGAGCAAATAGGATCTTCAGATGTTTACTAATCAGATCCCCTGAACAACAGTGGAAAGAGACTTAAGACTCCTAGACTAAAATGGAAGCTCAAATATGCATATCCAGAGTCACCCCCTTGTCAAGACCCCACCAAAGCTACAGGGAGGAGATTCAGAGAACTGGGAAATAAAGAGGAAGAAAACAATTATATTTGGAAGCTGGAAAGCATACAGAAAATCCTAACTGAGCTAGTAAACCAAACAGCTGAATCCCAAACCAGAGTAGTTACCTATCACAGATTCCTCAGAATGCTCAGGATGGACAGCTCCAGTTACCCTTGTAACGGCGCGTCATGGTGGGAACAAAAATAAATAGAATTAGGTAAAAACCATTGGCAAAGCAATCAGATTTCTAGCTCTTCCAAAATCTGTGCCACCAGCAAACTGACCCTCCCCAAGCCCACAGAGGACTAGATGTTTATTCTCTGAAGAGGGTAAAATGGAAGAACTTTGAATTGGGGGTTGGCTGGCAAAGATGTTGGTGTAATCGAAGATGGAGTGTCCCGCTGAAGACAAGGAGATAACCAAGCTCTATACGTATCAACATCGAATGCTGCATTCCCACAAATGCACCAAGCAGGAAATTCAAAGAATATACTTCAAGGAATCTGATCATCCCCCAAAGAAAGACTAAAACCAATGCTTCCCTGCAAAGAGCCAACCAGATTACCCTTCAAGGGGAGCTCAAAGTCAACAAACCCCATTCAAAAATGGTTGCAACAAGATTCCCAGTCCCTCATGCAGTTCCAGCACCTTACTTACTTCTCCCCATTAAGAGGCTATATCTATTTCTCCTCCTCTTGAGACTGGATGGGATTTTGTTACTACCTCAATAAATGGAATATGTTGCGTGATTTTGTATAATAGGTCATAAAAGGTGATGCAGCTTCTGCCTGGCCCTTTGTCTCTCTGGATTCTTGACCTTAGAACCTTGCCATCATGCTGTGAAGAAGCCCAGACTAGCCCACATGGAGAGGCCCCCTGAAGAGGAACTGAAGCCCTCAGCCAAAAGTGAGCCTCAACCACAAGACCCATGAGTGATGGATTCCAGCCCCCACCCTTGGAAGCTTTCAGCTGAGGTCTCTGACAATGTAAAGCAGAAAGACCATCCTTGCTCTGCTCTGTCCGAATTCCTGACCCACAGAATCCATGAGCATTATGAATGGCTGTTTTAGACCACAACTCTTTGAAATAAGCATTAATTAAATATTTAAAGAGTTAAACTTACAATAATTATTTTGGAAGTCACATTCCCTAAGTGTTTCAAGATCCTTAGGGGAAGCAATTTGCCATCTTGGCATTTGGAAGAATGGTGTTTGTGTGTATATGAGGAGCAGGGAGATCAGATTATGATGGAAGGTAAATTGGTACAGTACTCTGTGTGATCCAAAATTCTCTTAAGAGCTTTTCTGGAATTTTAAACTATTTTCTTTTTTCTTTGAAAAAAAAAAAAACATAGAGGATGAGACATGAACTCATTACAAGAATAAGTTTCAGGATTTCATAAAATGAAGAGAAAGTTTTGAATAGGCTGAATAGGAATTCAAAGACTACTTATAATACATTCCAGAGCTCAGCAACTTTTTTTCATATTGCCTGCTGGTTAGGATTATATTCATCACTGCTGCATTCAGTTACAGGTGGGGACATTATTTTGGAAACCTCTCTTTGTATTGTCTTTGTAACCTAGATCTATTGCCCATGACATTTTAGCTATTTAATAACTCTACTGTTCCAACAAAACTTGAAGTACTCCCCAAGGAGTACTTCAAGCTCCCAGTGTCCACCAACCTAAGCTCTCCATAGGAGCAATGAAAAACCACAGGTGCGAGAAATCTGAAGATTCTTTCTCTGAGGGGTCTCTCTTCAGTCAGTTCTGTTTTTGTCTTAAAATAGATCTTAAGCTCTCAGGAGTAGTTAATCTTAGAAATTCAGAAATGAACGATTAACCCCCAAAGATTAAGTGATTATCTAAATATGTTAATTCCATGTGATTGTTAATTTATTACCTTCTATCCTCATGATGAATGACAATCTACCTCGCATACCAATTATTTTCATCAGATGAAAACAAAAATTTCCTTGTGAGTAAGGAAAATAAGTATCTTTTCTCCAAAATGAAGAACAGAAAGACAAAACCATGCTCATGTAGCTTATAAAAGGTGTGAAAGAGACTCTGAAGTTCTATGACTTGCTCATGTGGTGTGACATTTTTCATTTGGAAAAATATTGTTTTCAGCTTGCACTTACTGTAAAAATAGGATTCTGATATTTATAGAAATGAAAAATCTTTTTTTCCTTCTTTAAAATTTTTTCAGTTTAATTTGCTTTTTTTTAATTTAAATTCAATTAGCCAAAGTATAGCACATCATTAGTTTCAGATGTAGTGTTCAATAATTTATCAGTTGCACATAACACCCAGTGCTCATCATATCACGTGCCCTCCTTAATGCCTGTCACTCAATTACCGCATCCTCCCACCCACCTCTCCTCCAGCAACCCTCAGTTTGTTTCCTATAGTTAAGAGTCTCTCATGGTCTTTCTCCCTCTCTGATGACTTCCTATTCAGTTTTCCCTCCCATCCCCAATGGTTCTCTGCCCTGTTTCTTATATTCCACATATGAGTGAAACCATATGATAATTGTCTTTCTCTGGTTGACTTATTTCGCTCAGTATGATACCCTCCAGTTCCATCCATGTTGATATAAATGGTAAGTATTCATCCTTTCTGATGGCTGAACAATATTCCATTATACCACATCTTCTTTATCCACTCATCTGTCCATGGACATCTCAGCTCTTTCCACAGTTTGGCTATTGTGGACATTGCTGCTATAAACATTGGGGTGCAGGTGCCCCTTTGGATCACTAAATTTGTATCTTTGGGTAAATACCTAGCAGTGCAGTTGCGGGTCATAGGGCATGGAGTTTCCTCAAGAAGTTAAAAATCGAAATGAAAAATCTTTATCAGCCTTCCTTCTCCTAAAAAGACTTAGGGTTACCGAATCACTGGCAAACCCTATTGAGTCAAGAGATACTTGCTGTATGTCAGTTTTTGCTAGACTTTTTGATTGGTCTGGAGAGACAAAGACAAGTTAGTTAGATGTGGAATGTGCCTTCAAAAAGCTTACAGGCTACTAGGGAGGTAAAAGCAATTAAAATATAAGGTAGAACATGAGATGGACTATGTGGAAGGTAGAGACATACTGAGTGGGAGTGAAGAAGAGGGAGAGAAGCTTTGTTGTTGGTGGTGAGAAAGGATGTTGGGATAAAGGGGAAGAGGAGTCAGAGAAAGGCAGTTTCATGATGGAAGTGAGCTCGAAGAACCCACGAAGTATTAGTTCAAATGAACAATAAAGATTGAATTTGGCTGGAACATCCAAACTAGATGTACATCAGTATCAGTGGGGTCCATCTAAAAGGGGAGATTCCTAGACCTTACACCAGATTTAAAGTACCCAGATTCCATAGGGGAGGATATGGGTATCCATGGGTTTTTTTTTTTTTTAAGATTTTTTTTTGTTTATTTGACAGAGAGAGACAGCGAGAGAGGGAACACAAGCAGGGGGAGTGGGAGAGGGAGAAGCAGGCTTCCCTTGGAGCAGGGAGTCTGATGCGGGACTTGATCCCAGGACTCTGGGATCATGACCTGAGCTGAAGGCAGATGCTCAACAACTGAGCCACCCAGGCGCCCCGGTATCCATGTTTTTAAAAGGCTCTTCTTGGGACTCACTACAGCTGGATTGGGGAATCTCTGGACTGAAGTGCAAGGTTCTTAATGAGGAATGTTGGAGACAAAGTTGGAAAGGTTAGTTGGTGCCAAATCCTAAAGGGCATTGACATCCAGAATGTATATAGGCTTTATTCATTAATTAATGGGGTACTAAGAGAGACCCTTGAGGAATGAAATAAAAATCAGAATGGTGCTTCAAGAACAGGGATCTTCTGTTGTATCTAGGATGGATCAGGAAGGAAGGAGACCAGAGGTAGGGAGAGTAAGAAGGCACTCCCTATAATTTCTTAGGAGAAAGTAATGAAAGCATGAACTTTTGGAGTAGCAACAGCAGGGCTGGGGAGGAAAGCATGGGTGGGCTTCTAATCTCACTCATTCTTGTCATTTACTTGAGTTCCTGTGATGTCTCTTGCTTTGATGTTGCTTCCTGTCTATGCTCTCAGTAAACCCTTAGATATTCCAACCCAAGTTCTTGCTTTTTGGTTAAAACACATTGTGCTTAAATGTATGAGATTGTATTTGCTGTCATTATTTTAAGAAGAAAAAAAGTATGTTCAGGCCATTGAGTCCTCTGGACTGCAGGATGCTTAAAAATGTCTCAACTCTGGGTACAACTGATTCTTTGCCAAATGAGAAAAGGCAAAGAATGGCAGAGCTGTTTAATTTTTGTATGTGCCATAATTATGCAATGTGCTGGGCACATACAAAAATTCAACAGCTCCAGCCAATTCTCATAGACTTAATGAGCCCTGATTACTCAGGTCTTAGATCTCACAAAGTAGTTCCTTTGGAGGAGTAAGAAGGAGCCTACGACTTTTCATAGGAATCACCTTGCTTTGAACACATTGTGTCTATTTGGAAAAAGCTGCAAATATTTGGCATATTACTGGTTTTTCATATGAATTCTTGCAGTAGGTAGAAACAGCTTTCCTAGTTTCTCTGTATAAAGGGACATAAGTAAGAAAAAGGAAAAGAGAAATGCCATGTTCTTTTATTTTTTTAAAGTTTTTATTTAAATTCCAGTTCGTTTATATATAGTATAATACTTTCAGGTGTACAATGTAGTGATTCAGCACTCCCATACAGTACCTGGTGCTCATCACAAGTGCCCTCCTTAATCCCCGTCACCTATTTAACCCATCCCCCCATCCACCTCCCCTCTAGTAACTATCAGTTCTCTATAGGTAAGAGTCTGTTTCTTGGTTTGCCTCTCTCGCTCTCTTTTTTTTCCCTTTGTTCATTTGTTTTGTTTCTTAAATTCCACATATACGTGAAATCATATGGCATTTGTCTTTCTCTGACTTATTTGACTTAGCATAATACTCTCTAGCTTCAACCATGTTGTTACAAATGGCAAGTTTTCATTCTTTTTTATGGTTGAGTAATATTCCATTGTGTATATATACCACATCTTTTTTATCCATTCATCTATTTATGGAGACTTGGGCTGTTACCATAATTTGGCTATTGTGGATAATACTGCTATGAACATAGGGGTGCATGTATCCTTTCAAATTAGTATTTTTGTATTCTTTGGGTAAATGCCTAGAAGTGTGATTGCTAGGTAGGGTATTTCTATTTTTAACTTCTTGAGGAACCTCCATACTGTTTTCCACGGTGGCTGCACCAGTTTGCATTCCCACCAATAGGGCAAGAGGACTCCCCTTTTTCCGCATCCTCACGAACACCTGCTGTTTCTTGTGTTGTTGATTTTAGCCAGTCTGAGAGGTGTGAGGTGATATTTCATTGTGGTTTTGATTTGGAAAATGCTATGTCCTTTTAAATGGAAACATCAGAGGAAGACAAAAATACCTGTCTCAAAAATGCATTGGTTTAATAAATTCAGTTTAAGCTTAACCCCCAAAATAAAAGGAAAAATGCAAATTAATCTTGAGAAGAACTTAAAATTACCTACTGTGATCTCTACGGTACCTGTTATGGACTGAATTGTGTCCTCCCCCACCAAATTCACATGTGGAAGCCCAAGCCCCCAGTACCTCAGAATATGACTATATTTGGAGAAGGGGCCTTTAAAGCAGTGATTAAGTTTAAATGAGTCTGTTAGAATGTGTCCCAATCCAGTCTGATTGGTGTCCTTTTAAGAAGAGGAAATGTAGACGCACAGAGATGCTCACAGAGAGAGGGATGACCATTTGAGGACATGCAGGAAGGCGGCCGCTTGCAAGCCAAGGAGAGCGCTCAGGAGAAACCACACGTGTCGACATCTCTATCTCCAGCCACCAGACCGGGGAGAAAATACTTTGCATGGTGAGGCTGCCCAGTCGGTGGTATATTGCTATGGTAGCACTAGCAGACTAACCCAGTGCCCCATGCCCAGGGGAAACCTGAGGGCTCAGGTGGGAGGCCCACCATGTACCACATAGGATCTAACTGGTGGCGGTTGGTGTGAATGGATCTGCCACCCCCACCACTCAGCATCCCAGATCCCACTGGTGGAAACCAAGAGGAACAGGTATTTTCAGGGTCTATCTCCTTTCTATCAGATCTGTTCATGTTGAAACACTAGGGATGGAAAAGACCAAAAGGAGAAGATATTCAGAGGCTCTCTCCATGTGAACACCTGTGTCACAGCTGAGATGAAATGGAGATTGTTACTAAGGATCATTTTTTGGGTCATTGTAGACTGTGCCCCACCCTTGCCTTTCTTTTTGGGGAGAATTCTTCTCTTGGTGTTTGAGCTCTTACCTCCCTCCCCACTTGACCTTGGGGAGCCCCTTCACCATGTATTTAGCTTTTATCTCTCTGCCCCCCCAATTACTCTGTTTCTACTGCCACTTTGTCTTATCTTTCAGAATGTCCCTTTGATCCCCAAGCCCACATTTTCCCATGAAGGTTTCCTTCTCACTGACTCCGCAACTGTGAGCCCAGCCCAGCTAGTTAATGAATGTGCACCAGTAATACCAAGTTCCATCAAATCTAGGACACCATCAATTGAAACAGTATTATTTTATACATCAATAAAAAAGAATAAATGCTGACAAACTATAACACATTATCAACTGTAAGGTGCTTTAAATTCCAGGATAGTTCAAAAGTAATAATATAATAATAATAATAATAATAATAATAATAATAATAATGTGCCTCTTAGAATCAATGACATGAGATATATAAGCAGGAAAATAATATTACTTGAGAACAATGACCAAATGCTTTTTTAAAAAAACATATTGCAAAACTTGGTAACCAGCTGAGGTCAGCTGAAATCACCACACTGTGTTTCAAGTTTGTAATACATCCCCTCATTCCCCAAATGTGGGGGGGACAGAGAGAGGCAGGGATGTTCAGTGTTTGCCCTCAGGTTTCTGTGACTTGTGGGTCACTTATGTCCCGGAGCTCACTGCCCACCTTGCTTTTCTGCTACCCTTTGCTTCTCATGCCCCATGGCTGTTCTCTTTTCTGTGTCCCAGCTGACCAGAGCCTCCTTTCCTCCATATTTTAAAAGATTTCTTGCATTTCATTTTTATATGTATTTAATTTTACTATAGGTTTGGGGCAACAGAGGTGGTTAACATTGCAGTACTTAAATGTCTTTCTCCCCTTAACACAAAGAATGTCCTTCCGGCGGATACCTCATGATGTCCCCCAGCCACAGTTTGGTTTTCTCTTCACCTCCTCCTTCCCTCTCCACTGTTCTCATCCACCCTCAAGTTTCTCCTCTGTCACCAGAGTAGTTTAGCCCTTCCTCTGACTTCCTGTCGGCTTCAGGGGCTCTGTATCTTCTTTTTTCAATCTAAAGCAGCTTATCAATATATTTCCCCTTAGAAAGAAGTAATGGTAGTCCCCCTAGGAGGCAAAAGCAGGTACATTCCCTTGTGTCTGCTGTTTGTTTAGTCTAGTAAACAGACAGTAAGATACACAGATCTGTATTTCAGTTGGATGAATTTTGACAATTGTATCCCTCACCAAAAAGTCCCCTGTGTCCTTTCCAATGAATTAACAGCCCTCCTTCCCACAGGCAGCCACTTCCTGATGTCTATCACCACAGATTAATTTTGTCCACTACTGAACTGTGTATAAATGGACTCAAACAGCATGGGCTCTTTTGTGTCTGAATCTTTTGCTTAACATGCTTTTGAGATTCATTCTTGTCATTGCGTATTCCAGTCCTTCATTCATTTTTATTGCTGACTATGATTCTGCTGCATGAATACAGCGCTATTTGTTTTCCACTTCTCCTACGGTTGAACTTCTGGGTGTTTTTGACTTGTAGCTATCATGAACAAGGCTACTGTGAATATTCTCATCCAAGTCTTTTTGCAGACTTCTGATTTTCCATTGTGATTTTTAAATTTACAATATAATTTCTCTATTGCCCAAGAAATAAGTAAATTTCCCTGAGCTATCATTAAAATCTACAACTAATGTCATGTGTAGTTTCCCAGGACAAGCTAATAAAGGCATGAATTCAGGGTCAATAGAGAGATTTTCATGAATATCGAAAGTTGTGACTGTTGTGTTTGAGACTTTCCAGAGGCTCTGCCTTTCTCTGAGTGATACTTCCATTGTTGGAGTTTGCATGATCGCCCTTGCTATCCAAATGCTCATTATCTGAGCTCTTGTTATCTAAACTCGGGGACTGAATAGATTTATATACTTTTTTTTTTGAGATGATCTGACATCTCTCAATATCTCAACCCTCATTCCTGTCTCTCTGAGGCCCAGGAGCAGTCTGATTTGGATACTGTTTTTCACAATCTGTGATGAAAAATTTCCAGACCTAAATGGAACTTTCCAATGACAGAATTGCTAAGCTTCTGTTTAGCACCATGCTCATTCAAGCTCTACCCATCACCCTCTTATGAAGAACCTAGCTGTCTTCTGTCTTTGGAAAACTCCGTTGTCTAACTATGCAAGGGTAAGTTACTTTGCTTTTCCAGCCCTCAGTTTTCCTCTCTGTATTATGGAATTATAACTGCATCATTGAGTTGTGGTGAGGAATACATGTGACTGATGATCTATGGGAGCTCAGGGTACTCAGGACTTTGGGGAGGACTCATTCTTGTCTCTGGTTAGGCTCTGCCCCTCTCGACCCACTCTCACCCCTTCTCCCTGCTTCCCCACACTCCCAGACTGCAACACCCAAGCTACCTTCCCTGACAGGTACCAACTGGTTTTGGCCAATGAGAGGCACCAGTAAGGGATTGAGGGCAGGGAGGAAATAGAAGTTTGGGTTCTTATTCCCCTGGAGTCCTCCCCTACCCTCCACATGAAGCTGTGGGTCCACAGTGACACCACACTTCCCACCCAGATCCATGACTGTCGCTCTGGCTGGATCCCTTGTGGCCTGGAAGTTGTAACAGCCTCCTATTACATATAGTCCCCGAGAGCTCCCATTCTTGGTTGATTCCTTTAACTCTCATGCCTTTGAGCACAGTCTTTTTGTTAAAACCTCTGGAGCTACTCCTCTAAGTGAGCCACCTGTTTTCTGCCAGGGCCCTGACAGGTGCCCTTTCCTGGGCGTGCAGGGGGTGGCGTTAGCCCCGGTGTAGTTTGCTACTTAAGAGACTGTATCCCAGTGCAACCATGGCATGTCTTTGCCAGAAAAAACCACATTTGGAACCTGGCTCCGTGCAGGCTTAAACATTTTGTTTATGTGGTGAAAGTAAGGAGAATGTCATTCTTGAAAAGAGAGTTCTTTTTTTACTTTTAGCCAAACACTCTTTTCCTCCCTCCCCTCTGACACACACACCTTAAAAAAAAAAAAAAAAAAAAGGATGCTCTGGCTCGTATTTATGAGGGAGTTAGGCATGCAGTTCTCCTTTCAAAGCTCTTCACGTGGAAAGGAAACCGGCCCTGACATTTACACAGTCCAGGAGAATTCCAAATAGAATTTGGACAGATTGGGAAGTTACCATCTTGAAGTGTGTGGGGAAAACAATCCTTGTGGGAAGATGTGGTGACATATATGAGACAATCCATGGACGTCAGGAATGCGCTGCTCTATATGTGCCGCCGCGCTTTGCGATCCAATGGGATTGCGACAAATATGCATATGTTCTTTACGATATCACATGAGAAGGCCATCCAATTAAAGCACTCGGCAGTAAATGCAAGGAGGATAATTTCTGAGTCTATTTATGATTGCTTAATGTCAACAAAAGGGTCTTTTAAACGCAGCACATTCCTTAGCCTGCACTCACCTATCATGCTAAACACATCCAAATGCACGAACTATGAAAGGAGGAAGAGGCCGGACCGGCACACCAAGCTCTTTGGTTTCTGCATCTGGCCAGCGTCCACTGGGAGAAATGTAAGTCAGAGTTTACCACATGGATTACAAATGTGCTGAATTGCAAGAATGATTATTAAATGAAAATATCCATAGCACCTGCAGCTTGTCCCGGAAAATTCTCCCAGGGTATTGTGGGTGCTTTTAAAAAAAAAAATTTTTTTGAGTAAAAAAAGTAAGACACGGCAAGATGCAAATGGGAACCCCAGCTGCTTCTAGTAGCAGCTCTGTTAATGTTCCTGAAGGGCTTGCGGAGGCAATTCGGGCTGTCGGAGCTGCTTCCATTCCCATCACAAGCGTGGTGACCAAGGAGCGACGGAAGTATCATTAGCCTCTTTCCTTTAAGGTTCGGGTGATCAAGACAATGAAAATAATGCTATTAGGAGAAGGAAGGGAAAAATGAAAGGGGGGGGGAATTCGGAGGAGAGATGAACCGTGAGAGACTATGGACTCTGAGAAACAAACAGGGTTTTAGAAGGGAGGGGGGAGGGGGAATTGGTTAGCCCCGTGATGGGTATTAAGGAGGGCACGTACTGTATGGAGCACTGGGTGTTATACGATAACAATGGATCGTGGAGCACCACATCAAAAACTAATGATGTATTGTATGGTGACTAACATAATAAAATAAAAAACAACAACAACAACAACAAAAAGAAAATAATGCTAATGTAAACGGCAAGGGCTTTAAACAACCAAGCACAGGGCGCCCGGGTGGCTCAGTTGGTTAAGCGACTGCCTTCGGCTCAGGTCATGATCCTGGAGTCCCCGGATCGAGTCCCGCATCGGGCAGGGAGTCTGCTTCTCCCTCTGACCCTCCCCTGTCTCATGCTCTCTCTCTCTATCTCATTCTCTCTCTCAAATAAATAAATAAAATCTAAAAAATAAAAAAAAATAAACAACCAAGCACATCAGTGCAGAGGAAAGCATGAGCAGGCCCCGGAGTTCTGGCCAGTGGTACTGTTTATTCTGTCATAGGTCAGGGCATCTTCTGGAAAGAGAAACTGAGTGGCTATGTGGATTTTGTTGATTTAAGACATGAGTGTGTGTGTGTGTGTGTATATATGTGTGTGTATATATATATCACATATATATGTTGTATATATATCATATATATGTTATATATATATCACATTCTGCACATATGTAATATTTGACCATGTTTCAATTAGCTTGTGTGTGTGTGTATGTGTGTGTGCACACACATGCATGCGCTCATGTATGCACATGCATGTGAAAACAAAAAGAATAAAGTCAGGAGAAATTCAGTGAAGTGGTTAATTTCTGGAATGTGAAATCAGAATACCTAGCCTCGGTTACCACCCTACCCCTGTAAGTACCTGGACGAGTCACTTCACCTTTCTCAGCCTCTCCTCCCCCATTCATAAAATAAGAATGATTGTTGAACCCATACCCCTCTCACAGGTGGATATAAAGATCAAATAAGGTCATTGGTGTGAAAAGGCTTTGCATATGTTACATTGCTAACTAATTATTGGTTGTTATTACTAGAAAGAATTCCCTGCTGCTAAAACTCTCACACCTAAGTATAACTCTATCAAATGTGTCAGCATAAACATGGTTCACACATACCTGGAAATCGGAATCTGATCAGAACCCTTCACCATGTAGGTAACCTTTTTATGGGTTATCTATTAGTAAAGAGAATGCATACATTCAAGTTTCCTTCTAGGATTGGAAAATCGAAGGTAAATTGATGTAATACATGTTTGTAACTTTTTAAAAAAAGTGAACTTTCATAACACAAATGTGACAGAGTTCTTTAAAGAGCTCTAAAATGGGAGCACCTGGGTGGTTCAGTCAGTTAAGTGTCTGCCTTCAGCTCCGGTCATTATCTCAGGGTCCTGGGATGGAGCCTCAATTCAGGCTCCCTGCTCAGTGGGGAGTTTGCTTATCCCTCTCCTTCCACCCTACCTCCCTGTTCATGCTCTCTCTCAAGTAAATAAATAAAATCTTTTTTTTAAAGAGCTTTAAAATGTGTTTGCACCCCTTTCTTGCCTCCTGCCCCCTCCCATCCTCTGCCAGTAAATGCTGATTCCTGTGGTGATCCTGGACCGGGGTGTTAGTGGTACTCATCTAGATAATTGGTGAAAAGAGGGCTGACATGAACCTAAGAAAAGCTGAGTGGACTTGCCTTATAGAAAAGCCAGAAGAAAAGCAGAGGAATGGGAGGAAGGTGAGAGCCATTGATTGTTGAATTTTGGGAGCATTTTGTGTGGTTTTGAGATAGAAAAGATATTTGGTTAAGACGGTCATGCCATGATGAGTGGAATTTTGGAAAGATGGCTTAAAGCCAATTCCGAAGATTATTTTCCTCTACATTGTGCACTACCACTGCCCTTTGACATTTTCTCAGTCTTTAGGAAGTTATTAAAGTTTTCTGCAATTTCTTTTTGAATGCCAGTCTTAGATCGTTTCTAAATTTCATTGTGTATTGAGCTGGAATATCAGAATCTCAGTTTTATGTGGGTTATATAAAGATAATAAAAAAGTGACCATCATAAGAACGTCAACATAATTTTTGGTGTTGAATAAATAGCAAGTTATATTTTCAGCTATCAAGATTCTGGCATTTTTTTTAAGATTTTATTTATTTATTTGACAGAGAGAAGCACAGTGAGAGAGGGAACACAAGCAGGGGGAGTGGGAGAGGGAGGAGCAGGCTTCCCACTGAGCAGGGAGACCTATGCGGGACTCGATCCAGGACCCTGGGATGACCTGAGCCAAAGGCAGATGCTTAATGATTGAGCCACCCAGGCGCCCCGATTCGGGCATATTTTGATGAGCAATATGAGGTAAAATGAAGGTAAAAAAGAAATTCACAAGACATATATGAATTTATCTGTATCTCCATAGCAAAATGTTGAATGACTAAAGCCTGAGGAAAAAGTCCCAAACTTGGGCCTATTGAGAAGTTCGTCATCCAGTGCAGACCCTCTGCATGCGTAATCAGACATCTGTCCCTGCTCTGCATCTTTTCCTGTCTAAAGGGAGTCCTTGACCCAGGGTCTGTTTTAACGGAATGAAATTGTTGGGATAATCTACTTCTATCCCCTAATTTAATATAGTGAACATCGAGGCACAAAACCTTGAGGCACTAACCCAAGGTCAAATAATTAACTAAGGGCATCTGACCCACAGGTTGTGTTCTTAGGACCACACCAAGCTTCCCTGCAAAGTATCCTAAAAGGGATGCACCAGAGAGGTAGGTGATGGAGAGTCAACAGTCCTGCACACACTGGAACCACCTCAGCAAATGTGCCTGTTTTCTCTGCTGACCTCCAACCACTAAAGAGCATCAGGAAGCAAGCTGCTGTGGGATGTAGTGTGGCCTCCTGCTGGGAAGGCTTCCTTCACTTGATGAATCCATTTCTAGGAAAGAGCCATCTCTGTCTATCCTGCACAGGGTCTACAAAGTTCTGTTAATCTCCCTGCCCATTAAACTGAGCTGTCATGCCTGTAATGTTCACCTCTACTTAACATGCACACACAATATTAGACAGGAGGTAAGCTTAAGGCTCTTACAATGACTGCATATGATAACACATAGGATTCCCTTTTCCTTCTTTCTTACAACAGATTGGCAAAGGTCTGACATGACATGAATGTAATGTAGCTGGAAAACCATAGCTTGAAATTCCTAGATGATATGAAATTCCTTTAAAATCTTCTTCCTATTCCTAAGAATTTATTTTCTTGACTTACTTAGAAGAGCCTTGCTCATGGAATTTAAAAGAGAAAGTCCAAACACACTATATTTCCTGACTACAACCAAACTGGAAACATCATGTAAACATACAGCTCTTATATTTTAGTTTTTCTTCTCTGAATTGCAATCTTCCATCTCTGAGTTATGTGCTAACCAAAATGAGAACCGTGGGAAGAAAATGCATGGCTCTGTTCAATTCTGAGTGTTTGAGTATTGGCAGGAATTAGGATCAACAGGGTCACAGGAAATCATGCAAAATCATTTTGTCTAGTTGCCTTCTACATCCACTCTCTATTATGCATGCCTCTTTAATTATCAAAGTTCCCTGGAAATTTCCTCTGGCTTTTAAAGGAAGCAGGAGACTACTCCTGCCTTTGATGACCCAGTCTAGCATCCAACAACACTCACAGAAAAATACATGTTTTTCTTATATCCAACCTGATTTCTAAATATAGATTCCTGCTTCTGGCTATGATGCAGTAGCTTGTGACAGACTTATCTTCCTGCCAAGAACAGCTAGAAGCTTAATTTTTAAAAGTGTCCAAAGGCATGAGGGAGCTACTGATATAACAAGGATTTGAGGGGCCAGATGCTACAGAGAAAGGAAGTTCAGTGAGGTGAGCACACTGATTTCCTACTCAGGGCACTGGGCAATTTTTGGTGTGGAGTAAGAGGTTGAGAAGCCAGTCAGGGAGCCACTTTTAATGGGCAGGGAACTGGTAGAGCTTTAGGAAATATTAAGAGCTAGAGAGAAAAGAAGTTTGGATTTTCAAGGCGAGTAAAACTTGAGGGTCAAGATTCCGAAGAGAAGAAAGGTGCAGAGAAGTGACACCAGGCAACTGCCAATTAAGCACATAGGGCAAGAGGCTAAAAGGCTAAGCAGAAAGCCCCTGAAATGCAGAGTGGAGCTTTTGGTGGTTATGTGATGCCAAGAAATAGAAAAATGGAATATCCAACTTTGAAATGAAGAGGTGACCATTGCAGGCACTTCAGGCTCTCAGATGGCACTGCTGGAGGGTTATACTCTCTAGAGGTTGGGGCCAACCAGAAGTAGACCAAGATTTCCAATAATGGAATTTAGTCTCAAATCAATTCAATCTCTGATTGGATTGAGATCATCTGTCCCTGCCTGCCTTCCAAAAGAGAGGTTGAATCCTCTCTGGAAGAAGATGACATCATCCAAAGCATCAACAGAATTTTGAACACAATATCTGACATTCAATTAAAATGATCACATATGCTGAAAACAGAATTGAGAAGTAAATAGATCAGAGAAACAGACAGGTGACCCAGATATTGGAATTGTTAGATATGGGTTTAAAAATAATCATGATTAATATGTTCAAGAAGATAGATGGCTATATGGAGAATTTCATCATAGAACTGGAATCTGTAAAGAATAATCATATGGGAATTCTAGAACTGAAAATTCTAATATCTGATATTAAGAAATTAATGGATGGATTTAATGGCAAATTAATGCTGAGAGGAGCTCAGTAAGCTTGAAGACAGGTTAGTAAAAAATATTTAGAGTGAAGCATGGAGACAAAAAAAAAAAAAAAGAAAAGACAAGAATTGTAGAAAAGAATGTAAGAGAAACAAATCTGGTGAAAAGTCTAATGCCAGGTTTCTAAACCTCTGCACTATTGACATTTTTTGAATCAGTTATTTTTTGTGGGGGTATGTTTGCCATGGGGCAAATAAATATATCATCTTCAGTTGAGAGCTATGACTCTAACATAATATGATGGCAGAGGAAGAATGGGACAGAGGTAATACTTGAAAAGAAATGAGCAACAATTGACTCAAAAAGTTATAAATCTAACACCTATGTGTATCATAATAAAACTGCCCAAAACCAAAAATAAAGAGGAAAGCATAAAAATAGAGTTAAAAAGATCCATTACTCTTGAAAGAGTCACTTTAAGACCACTCACTTCTCAATAGAAATGAAGGAAACTATGCAACAGCAGGAATGGTATGTCTAAAGTACTGGGGGGGAAATGCCAACTTAGAATTCTATAGCCAGCAAAAATATCATTCAAAAATGAAGAAGAAATAAAGACATTTCTGACAAGAGCCAACAGACCTCATTCCCAGCAGGAAATGACCTACAGAAAATCCTAGAGAGAAATGCAAGAAGAAAAGAAGAATGGAAAGAAATACTGACTCTAAAAAAACAGTAACAATCATGCCTTATGGGATTTAAAAGATATGTAGAAATAAAATATATGGTAACAATAACATGAGATAGGAGGATTTGTATAGAAAAGACCTAACAGCAGTTCCAAGACTGCTCTCCTTAGAAAGACCTGCTTGTAAGGTTGACTACATAGGCATCTGGGAACTTAAATTTTGGGAAGATCACTACCATTCCCTGAACTGAAAAAGAGTGGCTCACTGTAGCTAAACTCTTTGTACAAATAATACGGTTCATGCTGAACCTGCTTTCTTTCTGGAAGTCTGGAATGTTGTTAAGTGTCTATGTGACCAGTACCCAATCTGTACCTTGGGTTCTGAGTCTCTGATGAGCTTCCCTAGTGGATAACCATTTGACATAAGTTGCCACAACTTGTTGCTGTGGGAATTAAGCATGTCCTGTGTGATTGCACTAGGAGGGGACTCTTGCAATTTTGTGCCTGGTTCCCTCCAAACTACCACATGCCCCTTTTCCCTTTGCTGATTTTGTCTTGTCTCTTTTCACTCAACTAAATCAAACCTGTGTGTATAGCTATATACTGAGTCCCATGAGTCCTCCTAGTGAAACACTGACACCAAGGATGCTCTTGGGAACCCCAGTTACAGGTTCTATTAACCTTCAAGGTTCAAGATTTCCAATGCTCTTTCAATGTCAGGGAAATGGTGAAAGTACAAATTCATATTAGTTTCTAACAAATCAAGAATGTATGTTACTCAAGATAACTACTAAAACAAGAGTAAATAGGGGCGTCTGGGTGGCTCAGTTGGTTAAATGTCTGCCTTCGGCTCAGGTCATGATCCCGGAGTCCTGGGATCAAGCCCTGCATTGAGCCCTGCATCGAGCCCTGCATCAAGCCCCAAATCAAGCCCTGCATTGGGCTCCCTGCTCAGCAGGGAGTCTGTTTCTCCCTCTGCCCCTCACTCTGCTTGTGCTCTCTCTCTCTCTCTCTCCAATAAATAAATAAAATCTTTAAGAAAATAAAACAAGACTAAATAAATGTTAGCTAATTGGGTGGGATTTGGAATAATAACAAATATTTGATTAAGCCAAAGGAAGGGAAAAAAGAAGAAAAAGGGAGCATAATTAATGGGGAAGAGGGAAAACAAATATTAATATGGCAAATATAAATCCCAAAATTTTAGCAATTACATTCAATGTACATGGTCTACATATCCTATTTGAAAGATGTATCTGTCTAAATTTTATAGAATGTCCAGCCATGGTCTGCTTAAAGGAGAAACACCTGAAATATAAGGAGACAAATGGTTGAAAGTAAAAAGCATGGAAAAAACCAGTAGTTTCCTGGCACCATCTCATAAGGACTTACAAGAACTGATGGTTAAATATTCAGGAATTTTGTAAGTCAGTTGTTAAAACTTTGGTTGCTTGAGATTGGCCATGGTGGGAGCATTCACCCCCTGTAAATCTGCAAATGTCACAAATTGGGGCTTTTTGATTTTCGGAGAGCCAGTTCACTGGTACCTCACTGATGCAAACCTTAATTAAAGGAAAGCTGATGCAGCTATGCTAATAATCCTTTCTAAGGCATTGTAAAGATATAGAAATTCACTTATTAATTATAAAATAATTAAGCCACTAGTAAGGTATAACAATTTCAAATTTGTAAACACCTAATAACAGACTTCAAAAAATAAAAGGCAAAAATTAACAGAATTTAAAGGAGACATATACAGTTTCACAGTCATGATGGAAGACATCAAAACACCTTTCTCAGTAAACTCTAAATATATTGGAAGGATTTCCTGCCTCTGTGACCCTTATGGCATGGAATGGAAGTATTAGAATTTCTCATCTATGATCTTCACATTTAAGTCTGAAGAAAAGGTATCCCAAATAGAGGCCATCACCCCACTCAAACTGTTCAGCAAAAGAAATTTTGGACATTTGATATGGATAATGACTATTCATCTGTTTCTTCATCATTAGTCAACATTTATTGAAAGCCACTTTGTGCATTCCCTGATTCAGTTGTTGATTGTACAAGGAGGAACAAGATACTGTTCTTATTCTCAAGAATTTAATCTAATTTGAGATGTAGACATATAAACAAATAATTGCAGAATAAGGCAATAAATATTTGATTATCAGTTGGGCTACTTGTCTTTGTCATAATAAAATAATAAAAATAATAAAAACTCTGACACAGATTGGTTAATGTTATTCTAGAACTTGTGAATTCCTATAAATCATAGAAAGTTAGAGACCTTTGAAATCAACTAACTGAAGTGCTTTAATTTTAACATTAAAATATAACACAAAAAATACATTAAAGTTCAGAGTAGTGAAGTGATTTATTTATGCCTATATAGTAAATTAATTGTCATACCTGAGATAAAAATACCCTATTCTTTATCCAGTACTATTCTTCTTATACCATATTGCACACTTTAGTTCCCTTTTGAGCCCATTCTGTCTTGAAGTAAAGCATGCAGTTTCTTCCATCAAACAAATAATCAAGCTGAAAAGATGATGCAGATGATTATGCAAGCTTTTATATGGATTTTCATTCATTCTGAAATCTTTACACATTCATAACCAAGTGCAATTAAGAACACTCAAGGCAAATAATATATTGATTCACTTATTTATTCCACTATCAAATGTTTATTAGTATACTTATGGATAAGATACTATACTGAGCACTGGAGATGATGGTTTTTGGCTTGCTGATAAATTCATTTAAAGAATGACTTCACAGAATGTATTATCTGGGGAAGGGGATGAATGAACACATATCAAAATATTTATAATAGTGATAAATGATGCCATAGATGTATGCACAAAGTAAGTGTATATAAGAGGAGATAAGACTGATTTTGAATAATCTTTTATGGCCCGAAGACTTATAAAATCTGGTAAATACATCACAAACTTTGTGGAAATAAATGTATATGAGAAATGTATATGAGTCTGGATGTATGTATGAGAAGGTGGCTTAAGGCGACTGTAAAAGTGACACAAGAACTATACTCAATACTATTAACATAAAAGTAGTCACCAGATCACTGGAAGATGGTAGAAACACAAAGGTAGTCACTAGCCGTTTGGTAAGACCAGAGTGAGAGTACCAGTATAGCCTAGGTAGAAGCCTGTTTATATGGAACAATAATAGAGATCTACTAACACCCTCTTTGGACAAGCTCAGGAGAAGGGATTATAGGGCTCTTAGCATCCTCCTTGTCCTAGTACCTTTGTAAAGTAAATAGTGACAGGTGGTTCTTTTAAAATATTGCATCATGTGACCCTGTTATTCTGACCGACAACTAAAGATCAGTCCTCTAGCCAAAAGTAACCATCTATTAGTATACTATTCAATATGGTAGCTGGCTAATGAGCACTAGAAATGTGGCTAATATAATTGAGATAGTTTCCAGGTATAAAATACACATAGGATTTCAAAGACTTAATATGGGGTAAAAGAAGGTAAAATCCCTGAATAAATTTTTACTTAGTACATGTTTAAAATGTTAATAATTTAGATATACTGATTAAATAAAATGTTATTACAATTATTTCACTTTTTGTGTTACATTCTTGTTTTGGAGCATTTGCTTTATTTTTTTAATTAAATTTTTAATTTTAATTCCAATATAGTTAACATACAGTGTTATATTAGTTTCAGGTGTACAATATAGTAATTCAACAATCCTATACATTCCTCAGTGCTCATCATGATAAGTGTACTCTTAATCCCCATCACCTGTTTCACCAATTTCCCCACCTATCTCTCCTCTGGTAACTGTCAGTTTGTTCTCTGTAGTTAAGAGTCTGTTTCTTCGGGCACCTGGGTGGCTCAGTTGGTTAAGCAACTGCCTTCGGCTCAGGCCATGATCCTGGAGTCCCGGGATCGAGTCCCGCATTGGGCTCCCTGCTCGGCAGGGAGCCTGCTTCTCCCTCTGACCCTCCCCCCTCTCATGTGCTCTCTCTCTCAAATAAATAAATAAAATCTTTAAAAAAAAAAAAGAGTCTGTTTCTTCATTTCTCTCTCTCTCTCTCTGTTTTCCTTTGCTCATTTGTTTGGTTTCTTAATTCCATATATGAGTGAAATCATATGGTATTTGTCTTTTTCTGACTGACTTATTTTCTCTGACTTATACTTTCTAGTTCCATCCATGTTGTTGCAAATGGCAAGATTTCATTCTTTTTATGGCTGAGTAATATTCCACTGTGTGTGTGTGTGTGTGTGTGTGTACCATATCTTCTTTATCCATTCATCTGTCAATGGACACTTGGGCTGCTTCCATAATTTGGCTATCGTAAATAATGCTGCAATGAATATCAGGGGTACATGTATCCCTTTGAATTAGTGTTTTTATATTTTCTGGGTAAATACCCCGTAGTGTGATTACTGGATGTTAGGGTAGTTCTATTTTTAACTTTTTGAGGAACCTCCATCCTGTTGTCCACAGTGGCTGCACCAGTTTGCATTCCCATGTTACATTCTTGATGTAGCTAATAGAAAATTTAAAATTTCATACACCTCTTAATTTGATGCTGGCATTAAATTTCTGTTGGACAACACTGCTGCTCTATCAGCTGCACCAGAAGCTCATTAGGGGTCCTGTGCAATGACTTTGCCTAATAGAGGAGCACCATGTTGATTGGTGATGAGTAGCCAGTCATATTCTTTCTCTTGGGGAGTTTTGAAACATACACACAGAGAAACATAAAAGAACAGTGGGGGTAGGGAGAAGCATGCAGAGAAAAGGAAGTTGGGTCGAAGAACTGTGGGGCCTCAGGGTAGGGAACAGTGGATGACCATCCCAGAGGAGACAGGTTGAGAGAATCATCAGAATTGCTCTTAAGTTATGAATGCCATTGTGCTTTCAAGGGGTCCAGTGTGTGGTTTCCATATTTTATTTCTTCCCTACATAGTCTTATGATAAGTCTGTCAGTTGAGGTCCCTTAGTGTTTCTCTGTTCCTTGTACTTCTGAAGAACTTAACCCTTAAGCTGAGTAATAGAAAGGACCAGAGAAGTTGGTATTTTCCTGGGAAGGAGGAGGAGAGGAGATTTTTAAGAGCAGTGGAACCTCTCTTCATCTCACAGAGCATACCACCTGTGCTTACAAGGGTACAAGCAGAGGCGTGTGAGTGCTTAGTTAATGTAAGTGCAGAGTACATCATCATCATTATTGTTTTGATAATTTTTTGCATTTTTTTATGAGAACTAAGTTAACACAGGTACAGCACCACATATAGCACTCACTGGGGAATTCTCTTCCTTTGAGAAAGAAAGTGAGCAAGACTCAAGGTGGCTAGAAAGAGGGTTAAATTGAAAATGAATAATTTTTTAGCATAAAAGTGATCTAGTTAACACCGTCAAAAAACAAGTGTCTTTCTAAGGAACTGCATTCTCCACTCTTTTTTTTTTAATTAACATAGAATTTATTATTTTTTTCAGGGGTACAGGTCTATAATTCATCAGTCTTACACAATTCACAGTGCTCACCATAGCACATACCCTCCCCAGTATCCATCACCCAGCCACCCCATCCCTCTCACCCCCTTCCACTCCAGCAACCCTCAGTTTGTTTCCTGAGATTGAGTCTCTTAGGGTTTGTCTCCCTCTCTGGTTTCATCTTGTTTCATTTTTCCCTCCCTTTCCCTATGATCCTCTGTCTTGTTTCTCAATTTCCACATATCAGTGAGATCATATGATACTTGTCTTTCTCTCATTGACTTATTTCACTTAGCATAATACCCTCTAGTTCCATCCACATCATTGCAAATGGCAAGATTTCTTTTTTTGATGGCCGCATAATATTCCATTGTGTATGTGTGTGTGTGTGTGTGTATATATATATGTATATCACATCTTCTTTATCCATTCATCTGTTGGTGGACATCTAGGCTCTTTCCATAGTTTGGCTGTTGTGGGCATTGCTGCTATAAACATTGGGGTGCAGGTGTCCCTTCGGATCACTACATTGGTATCTTTGGGGTAAATACCCAGTAGTGCAATTGCTGGGCTATTTTCAACTTTTTGAGGAGGCTCCATACTGTTTTCCAGAGTGACTGCCCCATCTTGCATTTCCACCAACAGTGTAGGAGGGTTCCCCTTTCTCTGCATCCTCGCCAACATCTGTCATTTCCTGACTTGTTAATTTTAGCCATTCTGACTGGTGTGAGGTGGTATCTCATTGAGGTTTTGATTTGGGTTTCCCTGATGCCTAGTGGTGAGCACTTTTTCATGTGTCCGTTGGCCTTTTGTATGTCTTCTTTGCAGAAATGTCTGTTCACATCTTCTGCCCATTTCTTGATTGGATTATTTGTTCTTTGGGTGTTGAGTTTGATGAGTTCTTTAGAGATTTTGGATACTAGCCCTTTATCTGACATGTCATTTGCAAATATCTTCTCTGATTCTGTCAGTTGTCTTTTGGTTTTGTTGACTATTTCCTTTGCTGTGCAAAAGCTTTTTATCTTGATGAAGTCCCAATAGTTCATTTTTGCCCTTGCTTCCCTTGCCTTTGGTGATGTTTCTAAAGAAGAAGTTGCTGCGGCTGAGGTCGAAGAGGTTGCTGCCTGTGGTCTCCTCAAGGATTTTGATGGACTCCTGTCTTACGTTTAGGTCTTTCATCCATTTTGAGTCTATTTTTGTATGTGGTGTGAGGAAATGGTCCAGTTTCATTATTCTGCATGTAGCTGTCCAATTTTCCCAACACCATTTGTTGAAGAGACTGTCTTTTTTCCATTGGACAGTCTTTCCTGCTTTGTCAAAGATTAGTTGACCATAGAGCTGAGGGTCCATTTCTGGGCTCTCTATTCTGTTCCATTGACCTATGTGTCTGTTTTTGTGCCAGTACCATACTGTCTTGATGATTACAGCTTTGCAGTAGAGCTTGTACATTCTCCACTCTTCTATACGAATCCTCTTAGAGCTAAGTCAGCCTACACTGGACCACTAACAGCTATGTGCAAACTTTTCTCCATGTCAGTTGTTCTCAGAGAGTGGTCCATGGGACGGCAACAGCTACATCAGCTGGAAACCTGTTAAAAATGCAAATTCTTGGGCCCTCATTTCAGATCCACTGAATTAGAACCTCTGGGGGCCCAGTAATCAGTTTAACCAACCCTGCAGGTGACTAAGGTACATTCAAACCAGAGAACAACTGCTCTGTATCTTTACTGATGCAGTTTCTCCAGCCTGAGATGCTCCATTGGCTTGTCTCTCCATATTCAATCTCTGAAGCTAGCCGCTCACTCTGCTTTCTCTGGGAAGTCATCCTAAACTTCCTGGGGCCAAAGGAAGTTTGTGTTGTCTTGCTGAAATGTCAACACACCTGAGCTAATTCATATCCAATTTTAACTTGCTTTCTAAGTGGTTTCATGTGTGTGAAACAGTGAGCTTGAACACCCTTTGAGGGTAGAGTTTTTGCAACCTCTCTTCCACCTCTCTGTAAGTCCCCAGTAGGTATGTTTTCTGCACTGAATTGAAATCACATAAAAACTCCTTTGTCTTTGTATGGAAAATCATGTTAATCCCCTTGAAGATCAGGAGTGACATCCAAAGACTTCTCTTTTTGTCTTCTTCTTGCCTGTGGTGAGGACGTCTAGGACCTAGGTGAATGGATTTTCAAATCCTCTTAAAAACTTCCTTCTTCATTGAAAAACATGCCAGGGAAGCCAGCTTTTTTTCTCCTATTAAAACACCGGGGTGTTATTGCAGCTTCAGAAGTGTTCCTGAATTTTTAAGAGTGCCTCTGAGAATAGGAGATAAGGCTTAAAAGTCCTCAGTAATTTGCCTGCTCCTTTTAAGACCTTCAGAAACTCTTTAGGTACATTAAAATGTTTTCCTTTAATTTTTAATTTTTGTTTTACGATAAGGCTAATTAAGCAACACCTGTTTGGAATGATATAGTTGGTGCAGGGTCAACATTTCCATTGGTTTATAATCCAGCTGTGAAAACTCAATTTGAAGTAAAACTTGGGTGTATAATATCCAAACCCAGGGGGATTCAAAAGAAACACTAATATACCAGTGTGCATATTAGGGGGCAAAACAAATAGAAGCAAAGTGGTTTCAGGTGCTCTTTAGCACTCACGTAGTGTGCAAACAGTTTTTACGGCCATGGTTTGTAGGCCTTCAGCTCCTCATGGAGGTGGGATGCCTTTGGGTATTTAAAAGGAATGAAAACAGGCCAGTTAGTCTATGTAAAATATTAGCTACTGTGCACGCGTGGTAATGAGGCTTCTCTCATCAGAGGGGTCTTAAGATGTGAAATGACTCCTCTCATGTTTCTCTGGATTTAAGACCCCCTGGGGGCGTCCTGATGTGACAGATGACAGTATGTCTTGAAGACCAATGGGCTGCCTCTGTCCTCCCTCTTCTATTGGGAGGCCGAAGCAGAGATTTATTAGCATGTCATGTAAAGAAACTGGAACTTGGGTTCAGGCTGGAAATAACCTGCGGATAAGAACTTGCCCTACAGTGGTTCTCCAACACTTTTTAATACCTAGAGAGAGACCAATAAATAAAACAGATAAAAGTGTAGCTGTTCAGGTTGCATTAGGGGGAGAGCCTAGAGCCCCCAGCTGCTCGGCTTAGACACTCAAAAGCCTGGAAGAAGCTTGGGTGGGACCTCTAAGGAGTGAGACGGGTAGTCGGAAAGTTACTGTCCTGTCAGTGATAGAGCAGGTAACCCAACTCTAAGCTTTATTGTGATCCACTCTTTTTGGAGAAGTTTGGCCAGTTGATGAGGGAGATAAAATAAGTGTTTAGAGGTTTTGCTTGCAGATACCTTCAAGAAACTCTAAAGCTCCAAAGAACTGTTGTGGAGGGGGTTCTGACTTCAGCGGACCCTGAGAAGTTTCTTATGTGGCACCTTTTTTTAAGTCGGTGAGCCCAGGATTTTTCCTTAGGGAATGGAGATGGGAATTCCTTCCAAGTACATTGTTTGTTTATTTGTTTGTTTTGAGGGGGCTGGGGAATCAAATAAAATGATGGATTTTAGATGATTTTGCTATTAAATTAAAGCCATCGAGAGAGTCTAGGGCAAACTAGAATATGAGCTACTATACCAGAAGTATGGTATACTATTACTATACTAGAATGAGAATATGAGCTACTATACCATAAGGCACAAAAGAGAGAGAATTTTTCCTGGAACCATTCAGAGAAGTCATATGGATCACATATGAGTAGAACCTTTACATCTTCAATGTCCTTCCTCTCCTCATCTTTCTCACAATCAGACACTCATGCTACCCATGTCTCTCCTATGTTTTCTGTCATTCTGGAGAAATACCTGCTTAATCTAAAGGAACAATAGATCCTTCAAGCTGGGCAAAATGTTAAAGATTATGCTATCAGCCTTCTTATTTTACAGTGGAAAATTCCAACTTTAGAACTCAGGTCCTGGGGTTCCCAGGCTAGGTTCTTCTGAATAATGGTGGACAGTTATGTCCCTGCAGTGGATGAGGATGTTGCCACCATGAGACTGGCCATTTATCCCTGGTGTCTCTTGCTCTCTCTCTGGGATTATGGAGAGCCAGAGGTCTCCCACTCCTAGACTCCACTGGGGAGCAAGTGGCTGGCCATTTCTTGAAGAACTTGTAGCAGGCAGCAAGCAAGGGTCCCATGCCAACTCTCGTCTAAGACACATGAGGTTTTACCACCTTCAGTAATCTCCCACCTGACATCAAAACCTTCCCTTGAAGGTTGTAATAATTGAAAAAACAAAAACTTTGAGTCCAGAGACTCTTGGAAATTTTGTTTAATTATAGGTAAAAATTGGTGTCAAAGTTATGTATTTGCTATGGTTGGATTTTAAGTATCTGCAGATCCAACACTGGGGCCAGTGGTACTATGTACTCCTCTAATCCTTCTGTGTCACAGTCTCCCCTGCCTGCAGGTGAGTTTGGCCAGGTGTTTTCCTCACTCCTCTTTCCACCTTTCACCTTGACAGTATAGCTCCTTACAGTAGTGACTATAACGGTCGGAGGAAAAGGGAGAAGAGAGGCTGTGCAAGGCACCTTGCATCCAAACCTGCTAAGGCAGTTGTAATTGCAACTCTGTTTGGTTAGTCCTGGAAAAGATGCTAGAAACCATTGCAGGGATGTGGAAATAATAATATCTTGGTACCCAAGTACATTTCCTAGACTGTTTTTTGCAGTCAGGAATAGCAAAAAACACTGTCAGGTGATGTGTGCTGATTTTTTGCATTTCAGAAAAATATGGTTCTTGTAGATAAGCAAGGAGTAAAGACCTTCAGATGATTATGGTATAGCTTGTGTGTTTGAAGTTATGAAGCTAGGAAGAATTCAGGAGAGAAGATGAGGGCAATGAATGGCTTTTGTTTGCAGTTTGACAACATGATGATGGCTGGAGAATGCTCTGGAGGCCCAAAGAGCCATCTGTCATGTGAGCTCAACAGCAAGCTAACCCCACCTGATGGGAGGGGAATGGAGACAACAGAGGACTGCCAAGCCTCCTGCCCCCTGGGAAGAAGCATGCATTGTCTCTTGAGGGGTTAGGAGCCCCTTCTTTCCACTGGGCTTCCCCACATTTATCTCATACAACTTACCAAGCTGGAATTTGACCTGTGTAGCCCTAATCCCTTTTCCATGTGATTCTTCTGAGATATGGCTCCTACATAGCATTCCCAAAGCCAATCACACTGTCCTGTAACTCTAACAAAGAAGCCTCAACAATGAAATCAAGTGGTTGGTGCCTAATAAGGCAGCTAGTGGAATGAACTGAATTCATTATAATCAGCCCAACTCCTTCATTTTATTAATGCTTAAATCAAGGTATGCATGTTGGAAAGGTGAACCCTGGTTTCCAGAGTGAGTTAGTGGCAGAACAAATCCTGGAGCCCAGATCTCCTGCTTATCCTTTCCTGAGACTGGACTCATCCTACAAGCATCCCATAAGCAGATGATTCTTGTGCAAACACATATTCCTGGGGAGTTTCTGTGAAAAATGCCAGGAAGGGGCTTTTTATGTGCCATTTCCTCAGGATGCACTCTAAGCTATTAAGCCAAAGCTCTAAGCTATTAAGCCATCTGATATTCATATTGACCACACTAGAGTATGGTGATGATACGGAGGAAATTTTGTCTCCTTTGCTGTCCTTCTGTATTTATCAAGAGTTGGGGCTGAGGATGGGGTTCTACCTGGAGGAAAAGATAAGCAACTTAGGAGTCAGTTGATCTGAACAGAGTTTATCAGTTATTGCCTGTGACTAAATATGAGATGTTTAACAGGTAAAAATGAAAGGACATGGTAACCAAATGGGTCAAGGAAAGAGAGAAGTATAGTAGGAGTCCCAGATAAGGCACATGGAAAATTGATGAATGAACAAAATAAAGTCTCAGGATTAAGTGCTCTATTGTGTGCTTGGGACTCCAAATGTTATAGTTTTATCTGAAATAAAGGAGAAAATTGTGAGGATTACAGGGTGAGTTAGGAGGATCTTCCTCATCTTCAAAACAAAACAAGAGGTGGAGCCTAATCCTACCTCCACCCCCATCTCACACGGAAGTGTGGGCTGACTTGGTGGTGAGTCACTTCCAAAGAATAGAGTTGGGTAAGGGAAAGCAGAAACTTCATAGTGGAGAAGCCACTACGTTAACCAAGTGATCAAAATTAACATCGTCAGCGTTGTCATGTGGATTCCATGTAGCGCTGATATGAAGTGACAAAGAGGGTACCTCTGTGGTATAATTTCCCAAAACTCATAAGCCCAGTCTAACCATGGGAAAAACTCAGATTGTGAGGCATTTTATGGGCTACCTCAAGACTACCAAGGTCATGAAAAACAAAGAAAGACCAGAAGATATTGGGAAGATATGAGAACTAAATGCAACGTGGTACCCTGGATTGGATCTTGAGACTGAAAAAGGACAGTGGAAAAGCTGATAAAATCCAAATAAATTCTGGAAGTAAGTTAATAGTAATGTACCAATGTTGGTTTCTGAGCTTTGGTAAATGTACCATGGTAACGTAAGGTGTTAATATGGAGAACTGGACTGTTGGTGCAACTTTTCTGTAATCCAAAATTATTCCAAAACAAAATGGTTATTAAACATAAAACAACAGGGGTGCCCAGGTGGCTCAGTCGGTTGGATGTCTGACTCTTGATTTCAGCTCAGGTCATGATCTCAGTGTTGTGAGATTGAGCCCGGTGTCCAGCTCTGTGCTGGGTGTGGAGCCTGCTTGGGATTCCCTCTTCCCTTCTCCCTCTGTCCCTCCCCCCACCTCTCTAAAAAAAGATTAAAATAATAATAATAAAACAAGCCATTAACCAACCAATAATCTCCTTTGGCCTTGTCTCTCTTCTTTCATAGTTGAACCTACCAAAATACCACATTCACTGCTCACATTTACTGTCTCTCCCAATTCATTCCCAAGTCCACTTCTTTCTTGTTTCTGCTCTCCAGGACTTCACTTGTGGTATAGTTGACATAATTAACTACTTTCTCTTTGAAGCTCTATCCTCCTTTGGTTAGTGATTCCCTAGGGTCTCATGGACAACCCTCCTGTTTGCTCCTACTCTCCCTGCTCCCTGGATGATCTTACCTTCCCTGTGTCTTCATTTTTCACACACTGTGTATACCAGTGACCTCCTTTTTCCTGAAAATTCTCCTGCCTACTAGAAACTCTTTTTGAGTGTCCCACAGGCACTCATTCAAAATGTCCCCAAACTAAATTGCTTTTTCTCATTCCCCTTTCTTGAAAAAGTCCCTCTATTCCATACCTTGGTGAATGGCATTATTGCTTATCCAGTTGTCCACGCCAGAAACTTGAGCGTTTACTCAAGTCATTCCTTGCCTCATTCCCCTTGACTCCTTTAAAGGTCTCTTAGATCTGTCCTATCCTCTCAGTCTCCACTTTGCCACCATCTATTCTCACCTGCCCTATAGTCCCCTGGCTGGATTCTCTCCCTTTACTTCTGCATCTCTTCAATCTAGCCTCTACCTTTCTAACAATACTTTTAAAACAAAAAGCCTAAACACGTGATACCCCTTCTTAAAACCTTCAATGACTTCCTATCACTTTGAAAGATCTAGCCAGACTTCTCTACATGGTGTTCAAGGACTTTCATCATCTCACTCCCCGTGCCTGTTTGGTTTCATCTTCTGCTCCTCGCCTGTTTCCTGCATTCCAGCACAGCAAACTCCTTGTACTTCTCCAATTCTTGGACATATCATACCTCTCCCTCTCTTTTGACTTTTGCTCACCAAGAGGGTCCTTCCTTTGCTACCACCCAGAACAGACCAGTTATATGGCTAAACTTCTTCTTGCCTCCTCCCCTGATAAATTTAGGCACAGAGAGATTCAGTAACATGCTCAATCTTCACTGATAAGCTGTGGTCTTCTCATTGAGCACCTTGAGCTGATGGGAGGTTTTCATTGTTGGTTGGTTTGTTTGGTAATGAATTCCCAGAGAAGTAAAAGGGGTTAGAGCATATGGTCTGCTGGTGACCAGAATTCTTTATGAAGGGAGGAAGGGAAAATGGGATAAATAAGTGGGCCGCCCTTTAGAAGTTTGAGACATGTGAGATTAAGAGAAAAAAGGCAAAATGCTCTCCAAAATGGCAGCCTAGTCCCCAAATTTAAAACATTAATTTATAATGATAATCCCCAGAGAAAAACATCCACTTTGGCAAGGAATTCCCAAGTTGGAGTGGCTGATGGATGGCCAGGGGACGACTGCTGAGATGAGGTATGACGCTGTCCATGGAGCGGAGGGTGGACATCGGTGAATTATGGGCTCTAATTCCAGCTGGGGCCGCGAGTAAATAACAAAGTGCCAGAGCGAGGCTCCAGATGGTTTGTGTAGTGAGTGTGACCAGAACTCCAGCGAGGAATTGGAGCCTGGTAATTCAAACCGGGCCTGCCTTTTTATGTGTAGCAATTCACAACCTTGCCAGGGAGTGTCTATTGGGTGTGCTGGTGGCCCCTTTACAAAAACAGGCTTCCTCAGAAATAGCTGATACCAAAATTTGTAGGCCATGTCAGATGCTGGCTCAAGCCCACTGCTTACTGGAAGGTGATTATCGACAAATTTTGGGAAACCTCAGGCTCAGATCAGTAAGCTTGTATACATGTCAGTCCGTGCCATCTGTTGCACAGTGAATGTTCTAGGCCGGAGGAGGCAGAGCTGGGATAAAGAGGTGAAGTAACAATCCTTTTTAACCCCCTGATTTTATCATGCCTCATTTTATAACCCCCTGTTGTGTCTATCTTGATTAGACAATAATGAGGACTCCCCTCCCCCCACAGAACTGTGTGAGAAACATGGAGGGCCTCCAGAAGCCTGTTCCATCTGTGGATCACAGGTGCAGTGATCCAGATGACAAGGTAAGCAAACTTCTCCTGTGCCTCCTATCTGTAAGTCCCGAGGGGCTTGAGCACCTGCAGCAAGCAAGGTGGGGCAGGACCCCTGCTCTACCATCACCTGGAGGAGAGGAAGTCTACAGGGCAACGTTGACCTGCCTGGGGGAGGAGATGGGACAGGAGGCAGCAGGGAGGAAACACAAGCAGCAGACTGCCTCCTGGGGACGGCAGACAGGATGAACTACTTAAAGACAGAGTCCCAGGTTGACATCATTGATGTGCAGACATGCATTTGTCTGAGGATGAAGCACAGATTCTTTAAGTTGGGGAGATATAGTTCTTTGGTTTGTTCTGTCATTCACAAACCACTTGAAGCATCTCTTTCCTGGAGGATCAAAAAAAAAAAAAAAGGAATATAGCATATTCCCTGCCCTTAGGAATTATTGAATCAACGCACAGTCCCGGAACACATTCGGTTCACTGCGTGCTGATGTAGGCACTCAGAGAAGGCAGTGACTGTCCCTCATAAAGAGCTCCCAGACTAGTGTGATAGACAGATTTTTAAAAATTGTCTTGATAGAGGTCATTTTAGGAACACAGTGAGTCTTCCATGGAGGAACATTCAATCCTCAGTATATTGGAGGAGCCAAGAGGGTTTTCTGGAGGAGGTAACATTGCCGCCGGGGCTTCGGCTATTTGAGAGGGGGAGGAGGTGGTCTCAGAACAGGGAAATGCATGGTCAGTGATGAAGAGGTGAGAGAGGACCTGGGCTGTGCCTGGCTTTACAACCCTGAAGCGGAGATTGTGCTCAAGAACGGGCAGCTGAGGCAGCCGGTGGGGCCATCTCAGGTCCACGCCGATGCCTGGGGCTCTACGCGCAGGTTCCCAGGAGCCCTGGGTAATTCCGTGGGAGGGCATGCTATGTCCAGAGATGTGTTTTGAATCCCTTGTCAGTTAAGCGGAGGATGAGTGAGGGACACAGGACCGGAAACCCGGGGGGACCAGAGAATGAAGGTAATATGCCCAGTGTTCCCTTAGCTTGTGTTCTCGATCTCTGGCAATTATACAGATACACAGAATACACAATTTTCAACAACTGTGCTGAGTGGCTTAAAAGTAAAATGGCTTGTCCATCCTTGTAGATTTCCCAGGCTGCTTTCGGCAGGATGGGAGGCCCATCTGCTTCCTTGGCTTGCAGCACAGGCTAAACCTTCCCGCCTCATCCTACAGGCCATTGGTGGCCTGCTCCTTAGGTCCTGGGACAGGAGACAGCCCAGTCACCAAGGGTCTTCCTGCGGCAGGGAGGCAGAGGACTTGGGGCTGGCTGCTCCAGTGCTGGCCTGGGCTCTTCTCTTTCTCGTGCCGAATTGCTGGGGAAGTGGTTGAAATCAGAAGCAAAATGCCACATTGCACGCCCACTGAAGTCTGGGCTCGAGGGAAAGGAAAATGATTGCCAGAGTGTTAGCTGTTCCTAATCCACTCCTGGACCTTAAGCTGTCTTGAACAGAGTTGCCAAACAGCTTGGTAGAAACTGGCCTTTGGGTGGGTGTGGGCAGGGAAGGGGAGGGGAGGGAGGGGAGCATTGGCTTTTCGTCTCAGTTACTTGTTAGAAGCGGCTCCCTTCCCAAGAGGCTGGTGTTGCTGGTCTGCATCGGGGTGAGTTTATGACTTTGTGGGAAAACTTGCTGTCCGATATGCCGATTTGACTGGAGAGGCAAGCATAGGGTTGTTTAAATTGACTTGGAGCTTTTAGTCGTCCACTTGTTATTTTCATTGGGAATTTCTTGTAAGATCAAAATCTCCTGCGGAAGTCTTGGAAAGGAATTATATCATGAAAGAATGAACCTCTCTTTCTGTGGATTTCTGGATGGGGTTTGGGTTTTCACATGGAAGAGTCTGTGATGGGATGATGATAATTCGGATATCGGGCAGTGATCAAGCACCATGAAAAAAGCAACATCCCGGGCTCAGGAGACTGGGGTTTGAGCCCCAGTTCTAATTCATTAGTGCTACCTTGTATGAGGGCCCTCGTTGCTCCGGGCCTTGCTCACCCCAGGCAAGATGAGGTGTTGATTCTTGGACTCAGATTTCCAGCAGAGCAGAATGAGGTCTGGAGAACTGACAATGTTTATGCAAGGTCTCGGAGTGAGGAGATGTCAGAGCTATGAGCATTGCATTCTATAATGAAAGCACTTAGTCCCATTGAGGCACCACGTGTGCTCTGCTGTGGAGCAGGTCACCCTGGTTTCCCCTCTTGTGTGGGTGCTGATGAGAGCCCAGGTGGTAGCTGAATAAGACAGCAGAGGCCTTCTAGCTTTTCCGCTGGGTACTGATTTCACAGGGTGAGGTCAGGAGAAGGCACGGGGCAGAGAAGAGGAGATGGTAAGGGAGGGTCTTCTGCCCTTGAAGAGTGAGTGAAGAGCTGGCTCCTAGAATGTGTCTGCATGCTTCTTTCATTCACTTCTGAAACACAAAGAGCTCTGTCTGTGACCCTGGCAGGACAGCAAGTCTTTTTATGATGACCACAGCGATCTAGGTTGATCTATGACTTGTTGCCTTGAAAAGCACAAGCCCAAAGTCAGACTCGGTGCGTTCTCACTGATACCGTGGCCTCCAGCCAAGGAAGGGCTGGAAGGATGGTGTGGACCACTCCGTAGACACCCACTGGGGGGTGTGGGTGAGGAGGGCCGAGGCCCCGCCCCTCTCAGTAGTTGCTGTGTTCTCGGAGGTTCTCTGTGGGAAAGGAAAGGAACAGAAATTGGTGCAGTTAAGGCAAAATTGAACATAAGAATCTGACTGTTACTTCATATGAAGAAAGAACAGAGTCTTCAGAAGTTGACTCTTCAGAAGTAAAATTTGCATAGTGCTCGACTCTTTTCTATTTTAATTTTAGCTTTTAAGTAATATATGTATGGAGTTTATTCACAAAAATAACAAATATTTATAAAACAGTAGGTACCACTTTGTTTTAATTTACAAGTGTAAATTAAAGAGCTAAAATCCAACCCGAGGTCTGGGCTTTGAAGCACCATACCCTACTGCTTCTCTGAAAAGCAGAAGTCAAATAACATTATAAATCTTCTAATACAAAACAGCGGTGCCTTGCTCCAACCTTCCCCACCCCTGACTTTTCTCCTTCAGAAACAGCCATGTGTATTCCTTGCTGTTGTTCCCTCTGGAATGTTCTTCCATATCCCTCAGGATCAGGTTTATGCTGACTTTTCCTCAATGTTTCCATGTTAGATATTATCTATTGACTTTGTTCTATGAAAGGTGAGGATTTCGCTCTGTCTATGCCGCCCTTCTGCCCCTGCCCTACGCACAGCTACATCTCCTCTCCCCATTCCGCCTTTATATTCAAGCCACCATTTTAAATCAAACTAATATTCAGTATTTGATGGTATATAATTATGGAAATGTTAATAAAAGATGAGCTATACAATATACGATTATTCACTATGTTTCTCTACAACTATCTGTAGTCAATAATTCCTTCTTTTGTTTCATATTGTTATCTGCATAACTAATTCTTCCAATGGGGCTATCGAGCACTTCTCAATATGAACAATATGAACAAATACTTCTGGCGACCTTTCAGACTTTGTTTTTTCTTCGAGTTATTCCTTCTAGCACCGTCTGTCCCATCCTTCTCTTGCCAGTCAGGATTGTTCATGCTCTAGGGCTGATGCATCTCTGGTATCCTAGGATTTGTCTTGATCATCATCCTGGGAATTTTCTTCATCTGCCTCCTAAGCTGGATCCCCGGCTCCTGGACATCATATCTTCCTCTTTCTTAGGTTATATCTTTATATTGGGGGAATCACATCTTCCAGTAGCATCCTAAGGAAAAAAATACAAGGCAAAAAAATGTTGTAAGACCTGGCATGTCTGAGAATATTTTTATTCTACTTTCATGTTTGATCGTAGTTTGACTATAGATTTCTAGATTGGATATAGTTTCCTGTTAGAATTTTAAGGCATTTCTCTACTTTCAACTGGCTCCCAATGCTACTTTTTGAAAAGTATGAGGCAGTACTTTATTCCTTATTCTTTGTGTGGGAAAAATTCTTGGTATGATTTTTCTCTCTGGAAAGTTTTAGGGCTTTTCTTTATCCCGAATATTATGATGATATGCCTTGATGAATCTTCTTTTTAATTCAACATGCTGGGCAGGCAATAGTCCCTTTTGATCTGGAAAGCCATATCTCTTGGCTCAAGAATATCATGTGTATGTGTGGTTTTTATTTTATACAGTATGTGTTTTTACAGTTTCTTTCTCTGACCCTTCCTTCCTGTTAGCTCATCAGTCAAATGTCAGTCTTCATGAGTTATTCTTTAATTTTCTAGATTATTGCTTTCCTTTTCCATCCATTTTTGTGTTATACTTTCCAGATTTCCTTAAATTTAATTATCTATATATTCTATTGAATTTTAAATGCTAATTTAAAGTGCTATAAGATTTTGAGTTTCTGAGTTCTTTTTTTTAAACTAGTACTTACTCTTTTCTGCCTAGATTTAATATCTTTTCTTAAATCTGAGAATATTCATTCTTTTAAAAAAATGTTTCCTGATTCCTCAATTGCTTCTGCTTCTTCTAACTGCCCCCTCCTTTTTTTTTTTTTTTTTGGTTTAGATTCCTATTAGAAACTTAATGCAAATGTCTTAGTGCAAGTGAATGGCACAGAGATTTTTTTTTTTTTAATTCCAGTATAGTTAACATACAGTTAGAAATTCTTTTTCAAGTAGAGTCCCTAAAAAGCTGGTCTGAACCCGTGTATATATGTTTGGTAGCTGTGATTAGGGTGGGGAGAGGGGTGCTCATTAATCCTTGGACTTTGCTTTGGGATTATTGGGTGAGGACCTGGCTGTTTCATTGGGTCCACGGGACCAGTAGATTTCTTTTCCCTTGGGACTGATCAACTTCCCCCGAGAAGATTCTCCAGCCCCCTGCTGGGGGAGAACAAGTTTGGCTCCCTGGCAGGGAAAGATGGTGGGTTTCACCATTTCAGTGTAGATGTTTACTTACACTCTTATCTTTCTACTTTGGTGCCTTACCCTTGCCTTTAAATGGACCTGGGGACCTCAAGTCCAACCTGTTTTGTGCCTGGCGGGAAGAAAGGCGATTGTTTGGTTCCGTGGGTTGGAGGAGGGTTCTGGGGTCTACCAACCAATCCTCCCATTTTCAGGTTCAACCCACACCTTGGCCTTTGGAGCTACTTGACACCCTCCCATCTCTGTGCCTTTCCAGAGTTGTACTGGCTGAATCAGTTGGCATCCTTTGGCTCCACAGACCCTTGACTGGCCATCAGACTTTAGTTACCACTGTTTATCTGCTTCCTATTTCCTATATTTTGTTGATTATCTCTTGTTTGCTGTAATCCCCTCTTTCACTTTGTTTGTCATTTGGGGTTCCTATCTTTTGTGATATTGGAGGAAGGAGCAAAGATAAGTACCTACTTGGCTTTCAGCAAACCTCTTCATCCACATGCTGCTGATTTTCTACATCTGAAATGACTGAAAATACGAGCTCCATATCCCTTGCAGGATCATCTCTATGGTTCACCAATGGGTCTCATGTGCACATACATTAGAAAACAATTCCTGGGCTTTAGGGGATATAAAAGATGCATAGGACCCACCTTCTGCCTTCAGTAGAGGAATAATGGACCACTCCCGCAGAGCAGAAGATATACCATGTGGGCAGGAAAGGGGAAATTTCTGGGCTGGGAGGTGATAAGTGTTCCAAGGTAGGTAAATTTTGAGTTGTGCCCTGAAGTCAGGGCTAGGGTCTGTGGGTGAAGAGGTGAATAGAACATTGCAAGTGGTAGGAGTATTCAATAAATGCTTGGGAGAGAACTCACAAAGCAGCAGGCAAGAAGGAGGGGAGAGCTCTCTTGAGCCTGCTTGGGAAGATGAGACAAGAGAAAACACCAGAAACAGATGGTAAGGAAGCTCTCTTGCCAGAAGGAGAAGTGTACCCAGAAATCTAGAGGCATGTCTCCTTCAATTTTGTAAGGAGCTGAAGGGGTACTTACGTTTTCTCCTGGCTTCAACCCCAGAGGTTGGGAGATGCTAGTAATGTTCATCCAAAGGCTGGAACCAAGAGGAAGCAGCTGCCTGAGCTGCTGTAGTTTCCCGCTGGGCTTTCTGGATGGACCGAGGTGGGTTCATTGTCATGGGGAACATCCCAGGAGAGGAAGTAAGTACACGTGTCAGCAAGAGCCGATGTGCAGTTGTGAACGTCTACTGAGGGTGAGCAGAGAGGTCCCTTGAGGGCCCTTGACAGATGGGCTAGGGGGAGCCTAGCGAACTGAAGGAAGATCAGTGGGCGGTGTAAGTTGGTCGGGAAGGAGAAGGCGTTCTTCTGGGCCCTCACCGACATGTGGGTATGGTGGTGGTTTGGCCATATGTATCTTAGGAGGTTTATTATTTTTCCTCTTCTTATACTGTGACTATGAACAAGTTGCTTTCTTTGCAGAGGTTTGGTGAAAATCAAGGAGCAAACTTCTGGTTGTACATGGTAAATCAGATAACTGATCCCTCCCCAAACTCAGCCTGAAACCCTAGCACTCAGCTGCTCAACTCTCCGATTTCACCACATCAGTGTCCGGAGTCCTGCTTAGAATCATGAGTCAATATTCTGCATACTTTGGCAGAGGGTGTAATTAATACTTGTATTAGTGGCAAAAGGAGAGAGAAATGAGTGTTCTTTTCTTGTTAAAGGCAACCCAAGAATCTTCGTGAGGTAGAGCGGGCTTGGTGAAGAGAGTCGTTTGTTGAATGTCTAATTTTCTAGGATGTCCAGATTCTTCTGGATTTCCAAATAACTGCTCGTAGAGGCTGGCACTGATGCCCCTCCTTCTTTCCCAAACTCGTTTTTGAAGCGTGGAGGTGATGTCAGCTCTGTTGTTTGCAGTCACAAACCTCTCTACACCATAGTTCATATAGCAAGAACTCAGTCTAAAAAGGATGACGATCTGAATACTTAATTATATAACCATGGTTTTAGAATTATGATTTAAAGGAGTGGAAAGTTGCCCAGACAAGTGAAAAAAAAAGTCACAATAAATGAATGCAGTATTGGATTCTACTACAAAGTATAAAATAAATTTCTAGGTTTATAAATTAATGATTGAACAAAACAAATGGGGGAGAGGAGACACATGTCCCTTGTAGAATTCCAAATAATTTATGTAGACAGTCTGCCCTCAAGGAAGTGTGACTAGTGACTTCCTTTCAAAGAGTACAGTATGGAAAGAGGGGAAAAGATAACTTTACAGTAGAGAAACCTGACAAACACAACTTTAGCCAGGTGATCTGGGCTAATGTTCTGAGTGGCTCCAGGAAGTTACTTCTACCATAAATAAATAATTAAAAAAAAAAAAAAGAATTGGGATGCCTGTGTGGCTCAGTCGGTTAAGCGTCTGCCTTCGGCTCGGGTCATGATCCCAGGGTCCTGGGATCGAGCCCCGCATCAGGCTCCCTGCTCTGTGGGAAGCCTGCTTCTCCCTTTCCCACTCCCCCGGCTTGTGTTCCTTCTCTCGCTGTCTCTCTCTCTCTCTCTGTCAAATAAATAAAATCTTTAAAAAAATACAAATAAATAACAAAAATAAGAATTATCAGCAGCAACAGAAATGGGCTATTTAGCCCACAAAATTCTATGTTGTATACTAGCTTTATAAGAGAGTGTAAGGTTCAAGAATCTATTATAGATAGTTGCCTGGACATTTTTAAATTCCTCATGGACTCTAGTGTGGGAATTTGCAACAAAGTAAATTAAATGGTCAATGAGTGTTTATTTAACTGGCTAAATATAGTTCCCAACAGTTTCATTGGTAGAAATAGTAGTTATCTTCTAAATGATGTATCTTTCTAAAACACATATCATAGGGTTACTTTTCATTGAGAATAAGATTGATGCTGTTACCAGGACATTCATGACTCCTTTAAAATCTGGCTTGAATGACCTTGCCAACCTCATTCCCTATGTGTGACTGTACAATACTCACTGATCCCTCCAAAATTCTTGAACTTTGTCTTCGCACTTGTTTATTTTCATTTTCTCAACCCAAAATGTTTTTTCTCCCTTGTCTGATAAAAATCCTTCAAAACCGAATTTAAAGCCAATCTCCTCTGCGGAGCTCTAACCGTTTGTTTCCACCCAGAATTAACTCGACCCTGTATTTGGCACAGATACCTGTGCAGCGCTTTAGACCACTGTGGGTTCTAGTTAGGCATCTATATTTTGCTCCCCATCCCACCATTCCATGCTTCTTGAAGACACACCCTCTTTCCTTATGCTTTTTTGAATCTTCTGTTGGCCTTAGTAGGGACTCACGCATAGTAAGTACTCAAGAAATATCCATTTAATTCAGTGATTCTAGAATTGGGGTGCACAGTAGAAGAACATGGAATGCTTTTTAAAAATACCAATGCATAGACCGTACCCGGAATAATTAAATTAGAACTTCTAGGAATGGATCAATATGCTAATAAGCATCAATATGCTAATAAGTTTCCTCAGGGGTTCTAATGTGCATCCAGGTAATTGAAGTGGGCAGGGGGTATCTCAGAAGTGAGAGGGGCACTGAGGCAATTTAGCTCTCGCAGCCCTACCCGAAATCATAGTTCTGCCCTTGATCACCAACATCTCTGAAGACTCATCACTGCACCTGGAAAAGTTTTTGGCTTCACTATGACTTTGAAGTGAACTTTAACTTCTAAAGAAATCTGTGATGACACAAAAGGCAGGTAAGATATATAGTTGAAAGATCAGCCCCCACATGTGGAAATGGTTTGTTACACTCTGGAATGTACCTGTGAAAAATGCAGCTTTGAAAATGTTAATAGCAGATGCTTCTGTTCATCCCCGTGCAATTTACTGATTATGATGTGCGATCACTTCCTCTCAAATTCCAAGTCACTTGTCTTCTGGAGGTGTTTCCCTCAATCAGGACTGCAGTGCTAACATGTGGACTGGCCAGACTACCCATTAGATACAGGGATACTTTTCTGGAGGCCTGCTGCAGGCTCTTGTGCGTTGCTCCCTGTCCTGTCTTTACAAGTGTGATGGCTAAGGTGAGAGCTGTTCTCTCTGAGATGCCAGGATACTTAGTTCCTACAAAGCAAAGCTACTGGCCCTCAGGTCAGCAGTTCTCCAACTTGAGCATGCATCTGAATCACATGGAGGGCTCATTAAAACACACGTTACTGGGCCCCACCCCAAGAGTTTCTGATTCAGTAGGTTTGGGATAAAACCCCGAGAATTTGCATTCCTAAGTTCCCAGGTGATATTAATGCTGACCACACTTTGAGAACCAGTGTTCCAGGTAGTAGAGCCAAAACGTAATCATAAAGGATGGAGTAGAAAAAAATAGAATTGATTTGGTTTTTAAAGGGGTATGCATTAAGGTTACGAATGCTTATAAAGGCCAAGGAGAGGAATGGCTATGATTCTTACTGTTTTAAGGATTATTCTGTGGCTAACCTATGTTACCCTCTAGCAACAAGGAATAAGGAGTAAATGTGTACATGATTTTCAACCACAGGCTGCTCTGAGTTATGAGTTTGTGGATGAAGTTACGCCATGAGATGAGAATTTAGAGGGAGGTTATGTCTCTGCCACAGAATTTTTTTTTTAATCACAAGTGTGAAGCTTTATCACAGTATAAAACAGACTTTTCTAATAAGAAAACCAACTTTGCTGACCACAGCCCTTACCAGACACACAAAGCTCCCAGCCTTTGCCTAAACCGCTAGAAGGGCAAGCTCCCGGCTGCATCCAGAAGGATGCACTGCAGCAGGAAGAGAGAACAGAGTAAAAATAAAGGGGGGGGGTGGATGGTTCTCTTACAGCTCACGTACTGTTTTGTGTCAAGTACTGTTTGTGTCATGTACTGTTTGTGTCAAGTCATAACTCTCTTCTAGGGTATTGAATGGGTGCTAAAAAAGCCCACAGACAAAAAAGATGAATCAACCCCGTGTTTTCTCGGTGCCCCAACAGAACTCACTGCTTGCTGTGGACACAGGAAGTCCCGTGTTAGGCTATGACTGGGAAGGAAAACAGTAAGTCCAAGAGATGACCCCATCCATCAAGAAGCTACAGACTATTTTGTGAATTCAGGAAAGACAGAGCTGACAAACCAAATGCATATTGGTGGGGGGAGAGAAGTAGGGTGTTGGGGAATTGGATTCCTGTACAGAGTAAATAGCTAAGCAGATGCCTACCAGATCCTGAGGCGAATTTCTAGATTTCTGGTGACAAAAGACCAGGACTTTAGGCTTGATCAAGGTTGGGTGAGGTCTTCAAATACCCTTTTCAGCTTTTCTTCTCAACTAGTCCCCATAAATACCTACCCCACTCTTTCCTACCCAGTAGCATGTAGAGTGTTCCCTGGTATAGAGGGATGGGGTGGAAGGGGCTGCAAGCTCTAGCACCAAACAGCCATGGGATTTGGGAGAATAGTTTCTACACTTTGGCCACTGGAGGGGAGTGGGGGGAATGTATGTTGGGCAGGGAGGGGAAGAGCAGAGCCTGTACGGGCTGCAGGAGCCCTTAGGAATTTCAGGTAAATTCTTCAACTGTACGGGAGTCTCTCACCTTCCTTGGAGTTTAGTATGTGTCCTCAGAGTCAGAATCAGTGGGGAGGCCCCATCAGCTCCTTCTCTTTCCCCTCTCTGCAGGTGAAAATACTTCTGTGCAACCCCTATTTAGGAGATCTTCCACATCTGTCTGTTTTTCGCCCAGCAGAGGGTATAGGATCTTTTTAAATTATATTTTTAAATACTGGGGTGCTCTTTTGAGGACCCATTAGGGGAGATATTTAGATATTCTTTCCATTGGCACTATGATCCAAATTCTTGCCTGTTAAATGCAAAAAAAAAAAAATCCTGAAGAATTATTTCTTTAAAAGGACCCAACTTAAATACATCTGTGGAAACTAAGCATAATTTATTTTTAAATTAGGTTAAAAATGTTTGCAGTGTATGCCCAAACTTTTCCAGATGTTAAAACAAGTAAACACTATTAGATCAAATTTAATTTGGTTTGGTGTTTTAATCAACTTTTACCTTGATTTTCTTTTTTTGCTTATAACAAGGTTTACTCGTGTGTCAGAGGTGGTCTTAGAAGTGTTAATTTTAGCTTTTCTTTACAACACAAATACACACACCAAGGCATTTTCTTATTATAAACTGAGTTAGATAAACTTTCAGTGTAGCTTTGCTTCATTAAACCAGGAAGTTTATACACCCTAACAAAAAAAATATGTATTTCCATTTGATGTTGGCATCAATGGTGGTACTGTGTATAATGTTGTTAGTACTGGTAGCCGGAATTCTCCATGGGAGACTGATGAAAGACAGATGACAATAAAAAGGGCATCAGAAACCAAAAATAAAATGTGAGATGTGGCTTTAGAAGCAAGGGCACTATTTCCTAAGGCAGAAATTGTTTCTTGGGATGTGGCCTTGGAAGCTCAGAGGGGACTGAGATTGGGGTTTCCTGTACAACATGGCAGTCAGTGGAGGAGGCTGGACCTGCTCAGGGAGAGCAAAGGGTGTTCCCATCAAATTTGCAGGGAGGAGAGATGATTTATGGAATGTGTGGTGCTTTATGTTCTTTTTCTTTTTTTTTAAAGATTTTTTATTTATTTATTTGAGAGAGAGAGAATGAGAGACAGAGAGCATGAGAGGGAAGAGGGCAGAGGGAGAAGCAGACCCCCTGCTGAGCAGGGAGCCCAATGTGGGACTTGATCCCGGGACTCCAGGATCATGACCTGAGCCGAAGGCAGTCACTTAACCAACTGAGCCACCCAGGCGCCCATGTTATTTTTCAAAAGTAGTTTTCTGAACGGCTTTGAATGTCATGAAATGTGCTGATGAAGCTCCCGTTTGGGGGATTGAATGACACAAATTATAGTTTAGCCAAGTTAAATTAGAGGGATGGGCCAAGGTAGGAGTTGACATTTGATCCTTATTATAGCAAGCCTTGTTTGAGGGAGAGTCTCCTGGATTCTATGTGTTAATAAAGGCACGTGAATGCATGTGTCTAAGCGTGTATTTTAATTATGCATATCTATATGTAATTAAAAAATAATAAAAGGTAATGTTTTCAAAGTAGGATTTCAAAGGCCCTTTGAAATGGTCCTTTTCATGCTAAAGATAATTTTGTCTTTGCAAGTTCTATTCCTGGTGTTGTTGCACAGATATGGATAATGGGTAAGAAGGAGAAATAAAAGCAACCAAACCAATTTAAATGAGTTACTTTGGAAAAGACAAAGAAGCACTTGCAGGAAAGAATAGATTATAAAGGTGTGAAGAGGTGGGCAAGAATAACAAGGTGCAGCTCAGGACAAATTTTGGGAAAGTTTTGGGGGTGCATTTTGAAAGAGAGAGAAAGACTAGAACATATCATTTTAGGATGAGAAGGACTTTGGGGTATAGACAGCAAAGGGAAGTATAAATAATTTTGTAGTGTGTTATGAACAGGTTTTGAAAAGCCTTACTCAGTGTTCCCAGTAAACCCCCAATTACCAAGCACTCTTCTTTCTCAATATTCTCATAAAACCCTTTTCTTTCCATGTGTTCCTTATGGCACAGTTGAGCAGTCCTCATTTTTGAAATCTTTCCTTGGATTCTCAGAAACTCTGCTAGATTGCACATTCATAAAATTCTGTAAAAATGCCTCATCCCCATCAACTAGGATTGCAGTTGGCTGCATGTAACAGATAATCATCTTCAGTCGGTTTAGTTTTTCCACATGACAAGAAGTCTGGGAGATTGGTAGTTTGGGGACAGTACACTTCCCATCCTTATGGTATTTTTTCAAAATGGCTATTCCATCTCCACACATTAGAAGTGTGTTCTAGGTGAAAGCAGGGTAAAGAAGTAAGGACAAAAGGCATATACCAGCTGCATTTATCTCTTTAATCAGAAAAACAAATTTTCTATATCTGACAGACTTCCCCTTAAATTCCAACCACAATTGTGTTTCCTGGTCAACCCCTAGCTGCACGTGAGCCTGAGAGACAAAGCATTTTATCTGTGTTCATTATTCCCCACTTCCCCAAACAAAACTGGGGTTCTATAAATAAGGGGGAGGAGGATAACAAATATTCAGTAGGCTATTAGTAATTTCTCCCATATCCAGCTTGTTATGTAAGGCTCGATATCCAGACAGAGGTTGGTGGAGACATTGACCAAGTTCTTCCCACACCCACTTAGAAAAATAAATTTCTAGTCTGTGATTCTCACTGTTAGACTTTTCATGTCTTTCTGAGTATACTAGATGATATTGCTAATTTTATATGTCCTGTTTTAATTAGATCAAGCTGGAGAAGGCTGCTTCCCCACCAACTGAGGCCTTTGTGCCAAACCAAGAAATTGAGGCCTCCCTGTTTTATCAAAGCAAATAAATGTGCTTATTGTCTATAACCCAAAGTACTGACTTTTATAGGTAAGAGATCTGCTTGTAGTAGAGATCACTCTCATGGCAGACAAATGGGGAAGGGTGTCAGGGTTGGAAACTCCCTAGGCTTTTCCAGTCATACTAAGTAACTATGTAATCTGCTTTGCTGAAATAGAGGTGCACACAATTTTCCTCTCAATATCTTTTGATATGGTGGGCCTTTGAAATCCTACTTACACTTTTTTTTTTAAAGATTTTATTTATTTCCTTAAGAGAGAGGGGAGAGAGAGAGCACAAGTTGGGGGGGGAGGGGCAGAGGGAGAAGGAGAAGCAGACTCCCCTCGGGGCAGGGAGCCCGATGTAGGGCTCAATCCCCAAACCCTGGGATCATGACCTCAACCAAAGGCAGAGGCTTAACAGAGTGAGCCACTCAGGCATCGCCCCCAACCCCCCAAAAGTCTTAAAGTTTCTGGGTTTTAGAAACTAATGCAGTCTCTGGGTCTTAAGAACAAAGAACTACCAAGGGGAGTTAGCTGGAAAAGGAAACCAGCAAGAATAAAACACCTAGAAGGAGTGGTAAATTAACACTAGCACCAATAGGTACTTTTTCCTTGGGGACTTTCATCGGATTCTGGCCCAGAGAAAGGCTTGAAATCCAGGCTTGGTTTCTGGCAGAAGGCTGCTACAGAAGACAGAAAAGCAACAAAGATTTTGGTGGTCATCCGCAGTTGGAGTGTCAAAATTGGAAGCCTTTCACAGGTGATTCATAACCCCTCAACATATTTATGAAATTTCAAAGCACCGGTTGGGGAAGGAAGCTACGGATTGGATTAAGCTTTTGTCTTCCAGAGTAGAGGACAAAAAGGATTAAAAAGCTATTGTGATTAAGACTGTGGCATTAGCACAAGCAAAGACACATTCAACAATGGAACAGAATAGAGAACAGTCTAGAAAGACACGGGTATGTGTGGTCACCTGATGTATGACCCATTTTATTGTTCTACCCAAGATTCTTAATGTATTTGTTAGATCAATCTTGAGAATCATGTTATTCAAGAATCCTACATGCTTGCTTTTTTTTTTTTAGAGTAGGATTATATTATTATTTTTTTATTATGTTAATCACCATACATTACATCATTAGTTCTTGATGTAGTGTTCCATGATTCAATGCATATAACACCCAGTGCTCCATGCAGTACGTGCCCTCTTTAATACCCATCACCAGGCTAACCCATCCCCCCACCCCCCTCCCCTCTAGAACCCTCAGTTTGTTTCTCAGAGTCCATAGTCTCTCATGGTTCATCTCCATCTCCGATTCCCCCCCTTAATTTTTCCCTTCCTGCTATCTTCTTCTTCTTCTTCTTCTTTTTTTTTTTTTAGCATATAATGTATTATTTGTTTCAAAGGTACAGCTTGCTTTTTTGGATCAAGGTAGTTTCTGAGAGAAGTATGTTAAAATCACCCTTTCTGACAGATTTTGATAAAATGTCCTTTATAATTAAGTCATATTGAATTTTATGTATTGCAGACATGTTTGGATAGGAATATTGTAAATGGCCATTTCTTTATCCCTTTTTGTTATACCCTGGTAGGTTTTCTCCATTCTGTCTTCTAAGGAATTGTTCTTTCTTCAGAATATCCTGTCTAGCTTTTTCTAATTTTTTATTTCAGTTCTAATTTTCAAATGGTTTTTAATGTCTACCTTTAATCTTCCATAGTTTCTAATTCTTCCATGATGTTAGTTTCTCCTTTGGCACTTTGAGAATTTTAAACATCCAGTATTTATTTTAAAGTCTTTTCCAAATACCTCAATCATCTCTATATTGTCAGGAGTAAACAGTCCCATCTGTTGCTGCTCTTGACTTCCTTTCTTGGCACTGGGATCCTCTTTCCTTCATTTTTCCTCCTCTCCCATTTACTATTGGAATGATCAAGTTTTTTTTTATTCTACCTTGTCTCATGCTCCCTTGGGTTGGAAGTTTTATTTTATGGTTTTATTTTTGAGATGGTTATACTTAAAATTTTAACATACATGATTAATGTAAAATGTCATTCATAGCAGATCTGCATCACTTCAAAACTACGGGGGAACACTTAAGTCTCCAGCGATGTTGGAAGCTTAAGTGGTAGTGAAATTTCCCTCACATCGTAAACAACTAGAAACCTGGATAACATATATGAAATAACTGTTTTTGGAACCGTATTGTGTTCCCTGAGAGAAAGAAAAGAAACAGAATGAAAGTAATGAGGATCCTGGCTTTCTCCCTGGAGACATTTTGTGTCCTGAAGCACAGGAGGGAGAACCCAAGCAGAACATGGTGATTTTGCTGAATCTTGGAGACAGGAATTAGAGTAATGGAAGCTGATGGAGTTGGAATTCAATGGGCAGAAAACAGCCCAGGACAAAACCACAGATGGAAAGAGTTGCAGAAATATGCACAGGGGTTCTCTTGAATATTTTCTTGAATACTAAGCTACATAGATAGAGTAAGATGCCATGAGGAAAGACAAAGAGCAAATATTGGAGAGTTGTCGGCTGAATAATTCCCAGAGCTCAACAGACAGACTTGGGAGAATTAAAGTTCTAACCAGCCAGAGTGGAGAGACCAGGTTGATAACCCAATTCCTCAGTAGGTTTTGTTTCATGAATGATGACTTTTAATAAAGTAGCTGCTTTAATAAAGTAGCTCTCATAATTACAGTGGTTCTCTCCTTTGTTCTGGTATACTGTTAATGCTTGTGTTAACAATGGTTCTCTCCTTTGTTCCTGTATACTCTTAATAAAATGGTAATCATCACTGAAAGGGCCAACTTCAAATACAACTCCTATGATTTCTGTTGCCATCTATATGTCATGGGTCCCATGTCTTCTATTTCTTTTACCTAGATTCAATTATCTATTTGACATCTCTACTCAGAAGCATCTCAAATGGATGGAACTCATCAAATCATGCAAGAATGAGTTAAATTAACTATTGTGCTATCATATGTAATTTACTGATTCTTTCACATGTTTATGTTTTATCTCTCTATCTACACTGAAAATCTTTGAGGTCAAGTATCTGGGTTGTATCCTGGCTATGTCACTTCCTGTATCCCCTTGAGCAATGTTTGTTTTCTCATTTATATATTAAGGACTAACACTTCTCAGATTTGTTTGAGGACCAAAATTTAAATGAGCTAGTGTGTGTTCAGTGCTTTGTAAATTGTAAAAGATTATGAAAGTGTAGGATATTATTACATTCTGTCATTCCCCAACAGCACAACCACCCTCTACTTTCCCTAACACCCACGAGAGCGCTAGGCATAAAGAATGTGCTCAATAAATGTGTGAATACATGTGGATGAGCCATTTAGACATTGTATGATAAGACTGGAGGGATACTCTTTCAGTGTTGGTGGACCCAATTCCAACTTGGGGGAGGGGGTTCCCCCACACATAACACCAAGTAATTATCAGACACCAGAAGGTTGTCTGAGCATTCAACTCAATTCTGACACTATTTACCTGGAGAGAGCCTCAGTTCCCACAGGTTAAGGGCTCGGTCCTACAAGACTGCCTACCATCCCCACTTCAGATGCCAGCACAAGCCCCAGGCTGTTACCTGTGATTCTGATCCCCAGCTATGGATTGGAGGCTCCAATGACCTCCTCCTTAGGTTTGATTAATTTGCTAGAGAGATCACAGAACTCAGGGAAATACTTATGTTTACCAGTTTATTAAAGGATATGAATCAATAGCCAGATGGAAGAGATGCATAGGGTGAGGTATGGAAAAAGGGCTCTGAGCCTCCATACCCTCTCAGAGTGTACCACTCTCCCTAACCTCCACCTGTTCACCAACCAGCAACCTCCCCAACCCAGTCCTTTTGGGTTTTTATAGGGGCTTCATTACATAGTCATGACTGGCATCAACCCCCAGGCCCTCTCCCTTCCCCAGAGGTCAGAGGGTGGGACTGATAATTCCAACCCTCTAATCACATGGTTGGACCTCCTGACCACCAACCCCTTCTCCCCCACCCTTGAGTGGGGTACAAAAGTCACCTTAAATAACATGACAAAAGATACCTTCAGAGCCCTTATCACGGGAAATTCCAAGGATTTTAGGACCTGTGAGCTGGGCAAAGACGAAATACATGTGAGAAATATACTTTGATCATCCAAATGACCAAATATATATTTCTTATAAATCACAGTATCGCAGACACTAAACCAAGACTAAGAGGAACTGACTCCATTATCATCTGTACCACTAACTTCCTGTGTGAACTCAGGCAATCTCCTCACTTTTTGACACATATTTTTTAACTCAGGTAATCTCTAAGAACCCTTTCTGTTCGGCTAGTCCTGCTTCACAGATCTCAAAATGAGGCCCACATACTGCCGGTACTGCCAGATCAATATGCTCTTTCCCTATGTGTTCTACTTTCTCCGCCCTCTCAGGTGAGAAACTGGAGGGTGATAGTGGACACTCCATTGAAATCTCCACAACAGAAGGAAAACAAATGTGCAATGCCCTTTGACCCCTCCTAGCCTACAGTGCCAGTCCTGGTCTTTCAGTCCCTATTCCTCACGGTGGACAGCTGAGGAAGCACGGTTGGCTATTCTGTAAGCTGGTCAACAAATTTCTTGATGTAGGAAGTTCTTTTCTCTTTCTTCTCTCAACAGGGAGGGGCTGGGACCTGTTTCTGCCCCAGGTACTCAAGGTGGAAATGAAGGTCCCACAGGCAAAGGGTCTTCCAATTCTGGGGCTGTTTCCAAAAATAAAGTTACTGTGATACCCCAAATCAGCAGGCACAGGACAGAGCAGTCACAGTTGATCACTGGCCTTCTACGTCCTTGTGGCCTCCACCTAGAAGACTGCAGGGCCCCTGAAGGCTGTGTGATGAAATGTGTTCCTCAGGGTCCTCGCCAACATTTTTACACTCACCATACAACACACTGCCTCAGGATGCCACTTACCTCCAGCACCTCCCAGGGCTTTCGGAGGGCACTGGTGACATACAGATGGCCCTCGAACTTTCTTCTCTCAACTGCTGTTTCCTAGCAGCTCTGCTTTGGAACTTTTCCCATATGCTTCAAAAGTATCCTTCTCTGCTCTGTTTTTAAATTCAAAAGCTATAAAAACATTTTTTTTTTCATTTAGAGGCAAAAAAAAAAATGTTTCATCTGTATAATTCCCCCCCTTTATCTCTACTATCTCTTTCTCTTCTCCCTCTCAAATATTACCTGTGATCAGGGATCTGGAAGCCTTTAAAGCAGGAATGGAAAGAGGAAGCAAAGTTGATAGGAAAAAAAACCAAAGATCACTGCATTTAGATCTTGGCCCCAAGATGCCAGCCCCCCAAGAAACTTGGGTTCTTGGCTACTAGGTGTCCTGTACTGATATTGACCCAAGTGGGTCTGAACCCAAACTTAGGGCCCCACAATAATCTAAACCTGACAGCAGCTTTGGTGCTATTCTTCATGAGCAAAAACAGAGTTCTCTTTGGGGATTTACACCTAGACATTGAAACACATACATTTCTGATGTCAATGGCAGGCTGGTGGTGGTTTGGGCAGCGGGGGGTGACGGGTGTACAGAGAGATCGAAATTAGCTGGACCCTCCTGAAACAGAGTTGAATGTACCAGAATTAGTCAAAGGACTGAATTGTCTGGTGTGGCTGACATCCTGCAATAATGGAAAGAGATGATGAAGAATTAATTTTTTGTAGGGGTACACTACTCAGTTGTGGGTTACTTTTATGCATTGTGTTCTTCATTAGATAAGAAAATTGTAAATAGAGGGTGAGCCCTTTCAGAGAATGAGTTAGATCTATTATTTCCCTGTATCCTCCTAAGCTAGACAGAGGAAATGTAGTAGATTTTAGCATATGACACTCTCAATCCACTTGATGAAAAAAATGTTCTGATCAAAGTTAAAAAGAGATTTCCTATTATTACCTTGTTGTATTCTCAAACTAGAGATTAAGGTCCCAAACTCAGGGACTAATGACTTAATGGGCAGCTGTTTTTTCCCTACCTGAATCTGATAGGCAGAGTTGTTTCCTTGTGGTTGTTGTTGTTTTAATCTACAACTCCTTGCAAAAAAATCTTGAAAATATTTCTAAATTAAGGTATCAAAACTAACTCCAGATGAAGTAGAAAACTTAAATAGGAGTAGCATTGTAATCAACATAAAATGTTTTTAACAAACTACACCACCTAAAAGGAAAATGGCCATAGGCCTGGAGTTTTTTCTAGTGAATTCTTTCAAGCTGTCAAGAATAGATTTTTTAATGTCCTATCTAAACTGTTCCAAATGATAAAAATGAAGTTCCTAATACACTTTTAGAGCCCAGAAACCTCAATTCTAAAATACAAAATAGAAAAATTATGCTATAGATCAACCTTACTTGTGAATATCGACTCACAAATAACAAATATAATATTAGCTAATTAAATTCAGCTGCATGTGAAAAGAACTACATGCTACCACCAAGGGGAGTTTATTCCAGAAATAAAAGGATGTTTCCATGTAAGAAATCAATTGATGTAATACAATTTGTTATTAGGTGAGATAAGTGAAACCATGTGATCATTTCTTGAGATGTTGAAAAGACATTGCTACAATATCTATTTCTATAGCAATAAAAAAAATCTTTTAGAAAACTTAATGGTAGACAATTCTCTCTTTTTTTAAAGATTTTATTCACTTATTTGAGAGAGAGAGAGCTAGCATGAGCAGGGTGGGAGGCAGAAGGAGAAGCAGACTCCCCTCTGAACCCAATGTGGGGCTCAAACCCAGAACCCTGGGATCGTGACCTGAGCTGAAGGCAGCTGCTTAACCCGCTGAGCCACCCAGGCACCCCTGAATGGTAGGCAATTCTTAACATGATTTTTAAAAACCTTAAAACAACAAGAATTATTATATTTTATAGTGAAAGCTAAAATAATACTTCTTAAATGCATAATGACTACTCTGCCTTAATTATTAAGGCTTTTAAATTACAGCCAGAAAAGGAATCAAGTGCCTTCCTCCATGTACTTTATCAGTGTTTTTATTGTCATTTTCATCTCTTTCCTCTTTTGTGAAAACTCTATTTGAGTCGAATTTGATGTTATTGTACTAAATGTAATATATTATTTTGGGAAAGAATAGAAATATTTATGCTATTATCTTTCCAAGGATGAACTTGCTCTATTTTTCCATTTATCCAGGAAGCTCTGTAATTATTCCCATAAATTCCTTAAACACATACTGTTAGATTTATTCCTAAGTACTTTTTAATTTATTGCTATTTTAAATGGGATATTTTATTTCCTGTTACATATTAATTAGACATTGTTCATTTATAAGACTGTATTAGCCTGTTAGGACTGCCATAACAAAATACCACATCCTAGGTGGCTTAAACAATAGAAATTTATTTTCTCATAGTTTTGGAGGTAGAAGGCCAATATCGAAGGGTTGTCATGGTTGGTTTCTTCTGAGGCTTCTCTCATTGGCTTGTAGACGGCCATCTTGCACTGTGTCCTCCCATGGTCTTTGGTCTGTGCATGAACACCCTGGTATTCTCTTTGTGTGTGTTCCAATCTCCTCTTCTTATTATGACACCAGTCATATTGGAGTAGGACCCATTGTAACAGCCTCATTTTAACTTAATCACATGTCTGAGGGCTTTATCTCCAAATACAGTCCCATTCTGGGTTGCTGGAGGTTAGGGCTTCAGTGTATGAATATTGGGGGAATACAATTCAATTATAACAGTAGTCTCTAGGAGCAGAGAAGAGAAGAAGCTTTACACCTAATGACTGCTATACAAACATGGAATCAGACAGCAACAAATACCATTATTTATTTCTGAATGTTAATCTTTCTTATTAAAACTAATTATATTAGCATTTCAAAATGGACCATCACCTTGTCTGAAAATAACATTTCCTCTTGTCCTTTCCACTTATTATTCCTTATGTAAAAACTTTTCTAGCCTTATTGCATTGGCTACACTTTCCAGGGCAATGATGAATAGAACCAGTGGATGCGATCATCCTGATCTTTTCTTTGACTTAACAAGGTTACTTCCAAAGTATCACATTAAATGTATTCCCTGCGGTTTGGATTGATAGTATTTATCAAATTAATATAGTTACCTTTTTTTCCTGGTGTAACCAGCTTATTGAACAGGCTGGACTCAGCACAACACTGGCAGAAATAAATTTTCCTTTCCTTCTCCCCTCATCACTCTTGATTAACTTAGCTCTGTTGAATAGTTCTTTCTTACCTGGGATGAAAGCATGGTCAGATTCCCTAGTTCTGCCAGTTGTCTCGGGTCATAAAATGTTCTCCAGTTACTTTAAGGTTATAAATAGTCAAGTCCAGTTTAATAATAAAACTCCAGACTTTAATCTAACTTAAAACCCCCCTGCTGCACATGGGGTACGCCTCAGGCTGTAAGCTCCATAGTGAGAGAAAGAGGCACAGCTGCCTCCTCACTGTTTCTTCACTGTTCCCTTTCTCAGACTCACCACTTGGTGTTTTGGCCTTTCCAGGATTGGTCTAGGGTGGGAGGAAGTTAGGAAGTCTTCCTTGACTGTCATTGCTCATCTCTGGGTATGGTGGATGTTGAAAAGCTGACTTTCCTTTCATGGAGTGCTTTTGTGGCTCTTTGAAGTGACGCTCTCTGTGGGTTTCTTGCATTTAGCGCCTTTCACTCAGGCAAAGCCTTCACCACCCAGTCTTTTATAACTCCCCACCAGGCTGCTGGTTTCCAGTGGTCCACTACTCACTAGGGATGTCCTTGTCTCTTCCTTCAGTCCTTTTAGACAGGGTTCCTTTTAGGATGGCCCATGCTTCGCCCCCTTCTGTGGGACCCTAAGATGGCCCATGAGAGATACACACTCATTCCTATTCTCACCAAACTGGGGGAGCAGGAGCTCACCCCGTGAAGTACTGTCTCTGCTACCCTGAGGCACCTCAAGATACAGCTTCTTTCTTTTAGACTTCCCGAGGCAAGCCCCCATGATAGGTACCAATCGTAAGTCCTCAAATTAAAGGGCACATTCAGATTTTACAGGGGCTCTTCTGAAATTCCTCTCATTTGGTTTGAGGTGGAGATGAGTACCTTCTTCCTCTCCACAATGCATGCATATCAGATGGCACAGCACAACTGTCTGACTTTTCATCCTTCTCAAAAGGACAGAAAAGGAATTTGATCATCCCTTCTCCAAGTCCCTCCGGGGTAAATTGAGAAACTTGCTTTAGAATGTGAAGGTACGCAAAACTTTTTGCTTTGTTCTAAGCTTTTGGAGCCTCACCCCTAACCTAGAGATAACAGGAAGGATCTGATGTCACATTCCATTATGCCAACATATTTTCTGTTTAACATGAATGAATATTAAACTTTAAATGATTATCTTTATTTATTGAGATGATTATGTAATTTTTTTGCTTTAATTATTTAATGGGATCATTTATATCAGTGGATTTTCTAATGCTGGACCATCCTTGTAATCCTGGGAAAGACACTACATGTTCATGTGTTATTTGTACATATTGCTGCATTTAACTTGTTAATATTTTTTTATTATGTTATGTTAATCACCATACATTACATCATTGGTTTTTGATGTAGTGTTCCAGGATTCATTATTTGTGTATAACACCCAGTCCTCCATGCAGAACGTGCCCTCTTTAATACCCATCACCAGAATAACCCATCCTCCCACCCCCCTCCCCTCTAGAACCCTCAGTTTGTTGTTCAGAGTCCATTGTCTCTCATGGTTCAACTCCCCCTCCGATTCTCCCCCCTTCATTTTTCCCTTCCTGCTATCTTCTTCTTCTTCTTCTTTTTTTTAAACATATATTGTATTATTTGTTTCAGAGGTACAGATATGTGATTCAACAGTCTTGCACAATTCACAGCGCTCACCATAGCACATACCTTCCCCAATGTCTATCACCCAGCTGCCCCATCCCTCCCACCCCCCACCACTCAAGCAACCCTCAGTTTGTTTCCTGAGATTAAGAATTCCTCATATCAGTGAGGTCATATGATACATGTCTTTCTCTGCTTGACTTATTTCGCTCAGCATAACACTCTCCAGTTCCATCCATGTCATTGCAAATGGCAAGATTTGATCACTTTTGATGGCTGCATAATATTCCATTGAATATATATACCACATCTTCTTTATCCATTCATCTGTCGATGGACATCTTGGCTCTTTCCACAATTTGGCTACTGTGGACATTGCTGCTATAAACATCGGGGTGCACGTACCCCTTCAGATCCCTACATTTGTATCTTTGGGGTAAATACCCAGTAGTGCAATTGCTGGTTCGTATGGTAGCTCTATTTTCAACTTTTTGAGGAACCTCCATACTGTTTTCCAGAGTGGCTGCACCAGCTTGCATTCCCACCAACCGTGTAGTAGGGTTCCCCTTCCTCCACATCCCCGCCAACATTTGTCGTTTCCTGATTTGTTAATTTTAGCCATTCTGACTGGTGTGAGGTGATATCTTATTGAGGTTTTGATTTGGATTTCCCTGATGCCGAGCGATGCCGAGCACTTTTTAATGTGTCTGTTGGCCATTTGGATGTCTTCTTTGGAAAAATGTCTGTTCATGTCTTCTGCCCATTTCTTGATTGGATCATTTGTTCTTTGGGTGTTGAGTTTAAGAAGTTCTTTATAGATTTTGGATACTAGCCCTTTATCTGATATGTCATTTGCAAATATCTTCTCCCATTCTGTCAGTTGTCTTTTGGTTTTGTTGACTGTTTCCTTTGCTTTGCAAAAGCTTTTTATCTTGATGAGGTCTCAATAGTTCATTTTTGCCCTTGCTTCCCTTGCCTTTGGCGATGTTTCTAGGAAGAAATTGCTGTGGCTGAGGTCGAAGAGGTTGCTGCCTGTGTTCTCCTTTAGGATTTTGATGGACTCCTGTCTCACATTGAGGTCTTTCAACCATTTGGAGTCTATTTTTGTGTGTGGTGTAAGGAAATGGTCCAGTTTCATTCTTCTGCATGTGGCTGTCCAATTTTCCCAACACTGTTGAAGAGACTGTCTTTTTTCCATTGGACATTCTTTCCTGCTTTGTCAAAGATGAGTTGACCATAGAGCTGAGGGTTCATTTCTGGGCTCTCTGTTCTGTTCCATTGATCTATGTGTCTGTTTTTGTGCAGGTACCATACTGTCTTGATGATGACAACTTTGTAATAGAGCTGGAAGTCTGGAATTGTGATGCCACCAGCTTCGCTTTTCTTTTTCAACATTCCTCTGGCCATTCGGGGTCTTTTCTGGTTCCATACAAATTTTAGGATTATTTGTTCCATTTCTTTGAAAAAAGTGGATGGTATTTTGATAGGGATTGCATTGAATGTGTAGATTGCTCTAGGTGGCATTGACATCTTCACAGTATTTGTTCTTCCAATCCATGAGCATGGAATGTTTTTCCATTTCTTTGTGTCTTCCTCAATTTCTTTTATGAGTATTTTATAGTTTTCTGAGTACAGATTCTTTGCCTCTTTGGTTAGATTTATTCCTAGGTATCTTATGGTTTTGGGTGCAATTGTAAATGGGATGGACTCCTTAATTTCTTTCTTCTGCCTTGTTGTTGGTGTATAGGTTCAGATTTCTGTGCACTGATTTTATATCCTGCCACTTTACTGAATTCCTCTATGAGTTCTAGCAGTTTTGGGGGGAGTCTTTTGGGTTTTCCACATAAAGTATCATATCATCTGCAAACAGTGAGAGTTTGACTTCTTCTTTGCTGATTCAGATGCCTTTGATTTCTTTTTGTTATCTGATTGCTGTGGCTAGGACTTCTAATACTATGTTGAATAGCAGTGGTGATAGTGGACATCCCTGCTGCGTTCCTGACCTTAGGGGGAAAGCTCTCAGTTTTTCCCCATTGAGAATGATATTTGCTGTAGGTTTTTCATAGATGGCTTTTATGATATTGAGGTATGTACCCTCTATCTCTATACTCTGAAGAGTTTTGATCAAGAAAGGATGCTGTACTTTGTCAAATGCTTTTTCTGCATCTATTGAGAGGATCATATGGTTCTTGTTCTTTCTTTTGTTAATGTACTGTATCACACTGATTGATTTGCGGATGTTGAACCAAACTTGCAGCCCAGGGATAAATCCCACTTGGTCGTGGTGAATAATCCTTTTAATGTACTGTTGGATCCTATTGGCTAGTATTTTGGTGAGAATTTTTGCATCCATGTTCATCAGGGATATTGGTCTGTAATTCTCCTTTTTGATGGGGTCTTTGTCTGGTTTTGGGATCAAGGTAATGGTGGCCTCATAAAACGAGTTTGGAAGTTCTCCTTCCATTTCTATTTTTTGGAACAGTTTCAGAAGAATAGGTATTAATTCTTCTTGAAATGTTTGGTAGAATTCCCCTGGGAAGCCATCCGGCCCTGGGCTTTGTTTTTTGGGAGATTTTTGATGACTGCTTCAATTTCCTTAGTGGTTCTAGGTCTGTTCAGGTTTTCTATTTCTTCCTGGTTCAGTTTTGGTAGTTGATACATCTCTAGGAATGCATCCATTTCTTCCAGGTTATCTAATTTGCTGGCATAGATTTGCTCATAATATGTTCTTGTAATTGTTTGTATTTCTTTGGTGTTGGTTGTGATCTCTCCTCTTTCATTCATGATTTTGTTAATTTGGGTCATTTCTCTTTTCTTTTTGATAAGTCCGGCCAGGGGTTTATCAATCTTGTTAATTCTTTCAAAGAACCAGCTCCTAGTTTCATTGATCTGTTCTACTGTTCTTTTGGTTTCTATTTCATTGATTTCTGCTCCGATCTTTATTATTTCTCTTCTCCTGCTAGGTTTAGGCTTTATTTTCTGTTCTTTCTCCAGCTCCTTTAGGTGTAGGGTTAGCTTGTGTATTTTAGACTTTTCTTGTTTCCTGAGAAAGGTTTGTATTGCTATATACTTTCCTCTTAGGACTTCCTTAGCTGTATCCCAAAGATTTTGAACAGTTGTGTTCTCATTTTCATTTGTTTCCATGAATTTTTTAAACTCTTCTTTAATTTCCTGGTTGACCCATTCATTCTTTAGTAGGATGTTCTTTATCCTCCATGTATTTGTGTTCTTTCCAACTTTCCTCTTGTGATTGAGCTCTAGTTTCAAAGCATTGTGGTCCGAAAATATGCAGGGAATGATCCCAATCTTTTGGTACCGGTTGAGACCTGATTTGTAACGTAGGATGTGATCTATTCTGGAGAATGTGCCATGGGCACTAGAGAAGAATGTGTATTCTGTTGCTTTGGGATGGAATGTTCGAATATATCTGTGAAGTCCCTTTGGTCCAGTGTGTCATTTAAAGTCTTTATTTCCTTGTTGATCTTTTGCTTAGATGATCTGTCCATTTCAGTGAGGGGGGTGTTAAAGTACCCCACTATTATTGCATTGTTGTCAATGTGTTTCTTTGCTTTTGTTATTAATTGCCTTATATAATTGGCTGCTCCCATGTTAGGGCCATAGATATTTACAATTGTTAGATCTTCTTGTTGGATAGACCCTTTAAGTAGGATATAATGTCCTTCCTCATCTCTTATTACAGTCTTTGGTTTAAAATCTAATTTGTCTGCTATAAGGATTGACAGCCCAGCTTTCTGTTGGTGTCCATTAGCATGGTAAATGGTTTTCCACCCCTTCACTTTCAATCTGGGGGTGTCTTTGGTTCTAAAATGAGTCTCTTGCAGACAGCATATCTATGGGTCTTGTTTTTTAATCCAATCTGATAGCCTGTGTCTTTTGATTGGGGCATTTAGCCCATTTACATTCAGGGTAACTATTGAAAGATAGGAATTTAATGCCATTGTATTGCCTGTAAGGTGACTGTTACTGTATATTGTCTGTGTTCCTTTCTGGTCTATGTTGCTTTTAGGGTCTCTCTTTGCTTAGAGGACCCCTTTCAATATTTCTTGTAGGGCTGGTTTTGTGTTTGCAAATTCCTTTAGTTTTTGTTTGTCCTGGAAGCTTTTTATCTCTCCTTCTATTTTCAATGACAGCCTAGCTGGATATAGTATTCTTGGCTGCATATTTTTCTCATTTAGTGCTCTGAATATATCCTGCCAGTCCTTTCTGGCCTGCCAGGTCTCTGTGGATAGGTCTGTTGGCAATCTAATGTTTCTACCATTGTAGGTTACATATCTCTTCTCCTGAGCTGCTTTCAGGATTTTCTCTTTGTCTCTGAGACTCGTAAGTTTTACTATTAGATGTCGGGGTGTTGACCTATTTTTATTGATCTTGAGAGGTGTTCTCTGTGCCTCCTGGATTTTGATGCCTGTTTCCTTCCCCAAATTAGGGAAGTTCTCTGCTATAATTTGCTCCATTATACCTTCTGCCCCTCTCTCTCTTTCTTCTTCTTCTGGGATCCCAATTATTCTAATGCTGTTTCGTCTTATGGTATCACTTATCTCTCGAATTCTGCCCTCGTGATCCAGTAGGTGTTTACCTCTCTTTTTCTCAGCTTCTTTATTTTCCATCATTTGGTCTTCTATATCACTGATTCTCTCTTCTGCCTCATTTATCCTAGCAGTTAGAGCCTCCATTTTTGATTGCACCTCATTAATAGCCTTTTTGATTTTGACTTGGTTAGATTTTAGTTCTTTTATTTCTCCAGAAAGGGTTTCTCTAATAACTTCCATATTTTTTTGAAGCCCAGCTAGTATCTTTAAAGTGATGATTCTGAACTCTAGATCTGACATCGTACTAATGTCCGTATTGAGTAGGTCCCTGGCAGTCGGTACTACCTCTTGTTCTTTTCGTTGAGGTGATTTTTTCCATCTTGTCATTTTGTGCAGAGGAGAATAGATTAATGAGAGAACAAAATGCTAGCAGAGTAACAACATCCCCAGAAAATATACTCTAAACAAATCAGAAAAGACCTGAAGCAGTGGGAAAAGAAAGGGAAAGAGAGAAAAAAGAAAAAGAAAAAAAAAAGGAAAAGAAAAAGGTAAAGATAAAAACAAACAAAAACAAACAAAACAAAACAACAACAACAACAAAAAAACAGAATGTGATCAAATATGATCAGGCTGGTATATAGATCAGTGCCACACACTAGATTTGGGGTGTATTTTGGTCTGTTAGAAGAAAGTGCCTCCCTAAATTTTAAAGAAAGAAAAACTTATATATGTACAAAAATAAGGTTTGATATGATGAAGGGATGGAATATGACTGTAAAGATGGAAATTATAAAAAATTTTATAAAAGGAATTGATAAGAAGTTGTTTGAAAAAAGAAAGAAGATAATTTAAAAAAAGAAAAAAGAAAAAAAAAGGGAGAGAATGTGATCAGGCAGGGGAGTAGAAAAAACCATATACTAGAGATTTAGGGTATATTTTGATCTGTTAGAAGAAACTATCTCAAAATTTTAAAGAGAGAACAACTTATATATATATGCCAAATATATGGGTAACTACTATGAAAGGATAGAATATGACTCTAAAAATGAAAAATAAAAATGTTTTTTAAAAAAGGGATTGATAAGATGTTGGTTGAAAAAGGGAAAAAGAAAAATTAAAAAAAAAGAAAAAAGACAGTTAAAAACAAAAAAATTAACTTTGAACTACTAAAGAATCATGGTAAAAAAGCCATGAATTCTATGTGCAGTATTCCTCTAGCGCTGGAGTTCTGCCGTTCTCATTGATCAGTAAACTTGGTCTTGGCTGGCTGTTCTCGCTGATCTTCTGGGCAGGGGCCTGTTGCCGTGGTTTCCAAATGTCTCTGCCGGAGGCGGAATTGCCCCGCCCTTGCCCCCTCCCGCCTAAGTAATCTGCTCGGGTTTGGTCTCCGGGGCTTTTGTTCCCTGTGAGCTTTCCGTGCAGCTTTGGAGGCAGAGAGTGAAAATGGCGGCCTCCCAATCTCCACCCCAGAGGAGCCAAGAACTCGGGGCCTCACTCCTCAGTGTGCCCCCAGAGAAAAGCCGTCAGTCACTCCCGTCTCCCCGGTCTCCAGCCGCACTCCGTGCTCACCCGGCCTGTGACCGCGCGTTTCTATCTCCGGCACTCGACCCCGGGTGGAGTCTCCAAACCCAGCAGATCCCTGCGGTGCACTCCCGCGCGGCTCCTCCCGGGGGAGGAAGGTGAGTCTCCCCGGATCTGCCGCTTGTTGGGTCCCTGCTGGAGGAGCAGTGGCCCGACTGTGCCGCAGATCACGGTTTATGGCCACCCCGAGCTGAGAGCCCGCACCTGGGCTCCGCCTCTGCAGCCGGCTTCCCTGCTCCGTTACCTGGGAACTCTGCCGCACTCAGGCTCCCCCGGTCTTTCTGTGACCCGTGGGTCCTGAGACCACACTGTCCCGGAGGGTTCCACCCCCCGCTTAGCCACCAGAGTGACGTCCCTCAGCGGAGCAGACTTTTAAAAGTTCCGATTTTGTGCCCCGCGGCTCTATCATTTGCCAGAAGCGGCCACTGGAGGCCCCTCCCCCACCATCTATCCTCCCGAATATCGCCTCGGATTCACTTCTCCGCACGTCCTACCTTCCAGAAAGTGGTCGCTTTTCTGATGAGAGAGTTGTTGCTCTTCTTTTCTTCGATCTCCTGTTGAGTTTGTAGGTGTTCAGAATGGTTTGATCCCTATCCAGCTGAATTCCTGAGAGGAGACGAAATCCAGGTCTCCTACTCCTCCGCCATCTTGCTCAGCCCCCTCTTTTAGCTCTTTAAATATATTATTTCACCATTGACTGACTTCCATAGTTTTTGCCCAAAGGTCTACTCTAATTTGTATCATTGCTCCTTTGAATGTAATTTGTCTTTTTATCCTCCCCTCTGGTGGTTTTTATAATTTTCTCTGTATCTTTGGTTTGCAACAGTTTCTTCTGTGGATTAATATCCTGTATCAGTTATGTAAAATAATTGGTCATCATCCTTTTTGCTGTATCCCCAGTCTACTCTCTTCCAGGCATTCCAGTTACATGCATGCCAGAGCATTCAGCTGTGTTCTATACATCCCTTGAGCTCAATTTGTTTTTCTTTTTAATTCATTTTTTTCCTCTGTATTTCAATTTTTATAATTTCTATTTACCTGTATTTGAGTTTATTAATTCTGTCCTCTCCTAAATCGGGTATGCTCTGAAGCTCATCCAATGAGATCATATCAGATCACATGTTCCAAGTTTACAATGCCCATTTTGGTTCCCTTCATAGATTTTAATTCATAATCTATTGAAATTCTCTGATTTTCTTTTATTTTTGTCAGTCCTTCTAATTTATTTCACATACTTAATAGCAATTATTTTTCAAATCCATCTCTGCTAATTCCAACAAGTGAATCAGGTGTGGGTAAGCTTCCATTGTCTATTTTTTCCCTTGATCATCAGTCACATTTTTATCTATCACATTTTTATCCTTCATATCTCTCAATTTTTAATTATATTTTGGACTTGTGTATGAAAGAACCATGGAGACTGAGTTACTGTTATTTAGTCTCAGAGAGGGCTTACCCATTCTTTGTTAGGAAGACAGAGTGAGGGAGTGATCATCTTCATTCGGTTAATAATTGAACTGAATCAGTGCTGGGTTGGAGTTCTAATTAGAATCAATTCATTTTTCATTTCAAATTTCATGAGTGTTAGACCTGTCAGATTTTATTTCAGGTGTCTCCCAGGATTTGGGAGTCTAAGCCTCAAGAGACAATAGGAAATCTTATTCTGCTTTTTCAGTCCAGTCCTTCAGGCTTCCTCATTAGCCTAGCACCTAGTTTCATGGGGGAAAGTGGCCCTACATTTGAAACTTCTCCAGATTCTAATTCACCCTTCCAGCCCATGCAGACATGAGAAGCTCTGCTGGTTTATCTCTTTAGCTAGTAGAATTCTTCTGCCTGATCTTCACCCTGTGCTCAGACTCAGTAAATTCCCCTGAGGTGGAAAACATCCCCCAATCTCTTCTTACCTAGGAAGCCCTCACTGGAATTTAATTTTTGTAAACCTCTTTGCTTTCACAGCTCTCTTGTGTCTTTTAAGAATTTTGTTCTTGTAATTCAACCATTTTTTCCTTGCTTTTATGAGGTGAGCAATGATCTATCACTACTTCCTAGATCCTAACCTTAAAGTGCAGAGCCCCTATGTTGCATTTTAAGTGCCTTTGAGAATGGAAATCATATGATGAGCTTGGGAAATTTGTAAGTGTGGTAGGCAAGATAGTGTCCTCCCTAACCCCCAAACAATACCCATATCCTTGCAAACTGTGTATAAATTACCTTACATAGCAAAGGAGATTTTGCAGATGTGATTTAGTACCTTGAGATGGGAATTATCCTAGATTATTTGAGTGGGTCCAGTGTAATCACAAGGATCCCCAAACATGGAAGAGGAAGGCAGCAGAGGAGATCAGAGTGATGAGACATGAGAAGTAATCAACCCACCATTGATGGCTTTGAAAATAGAGGAAAAGGGACATGAACTGAGAAATGCAGGTGGCCTCTGGAAGCTGGAAAAGGCAAGGAAATGAAATCTTCCATAGATACTTTGGAAAGGAACATAGCCCTACTAACACCTTGATTTTATCCCAGTGAGACCTTGTTGGACTTCTGATCTATGGAAATATAGGCTAATAGTATTGTTTTATGCCACTAAGTTTTTTGTAACTTGCTAAAGCAGCAATAGGATTCTATTACAGTATGGTAGGAGCCTAGGACCCCAGTGACAGTTTCCCTGGACTGCCTAACCCTGAACTTCTTTTACAAGAGTGAGAAATCATCTTTCAAATTTTTTGAGCCACTGGCATTTTAGGGCTTTCTATGATGAGTACCCAAAACTAATCCTAACTAAACAGTGGCCTCCTTTTTAACCCAACCCTCCTGTATTATTGATTCCATAGTCATCCTTTGAGACTTACCATCTCCATTAAAACGCTCTCAAAAATTTTTCCTCTCCATACGCTATCTTCTATTATTTCAATTTTGTCTCTTCAACTTATATAACACTTCACCTATTATTCAATTGTAACATGACCTCCAAACTACTGAATAATTTACTTTCTCCCACCCTTAGATCTCTCCTTTCTTTACTTCCCTCTCTGTAATGCTTAACTTCCACATACAAATTCCTTAATCATTTTCACAATATCCTGATTTTTTTGGCATTATTTTCTTTTGTTATTCCTGCTGGCAAAACCTCTGCCACTGCTGAGTCCAAACTTCTCTGTTTGATCTGGGACTCTAGAACACAGCTGGAGAAAAAGAACACAGCTTAACAGAGTGGTGTGTGTGTGTGTGTGTTCATTACTATGGTCTGGACCTGCATGTATATTTACCACCTTGGCATCTCCATGTTGGTGTCTCCAAATACTCATACTCAAAATATCCTAAATTGAGCTTAAAATCTTTGTCCCACACACCTGCTCTGCTGCTACTGTTTCCTACTTCAGTAAATGGTACAACCAGCCATTTAGTTGTTTATCTAGAAACCTAGGAGTTACCTTGACCACCTCCCTTTTCCTCCATAACTAATCAATGTACCAAATGCTGTTGATTCTACTTTCTAATTATCTTTCATATGCATCCATGTATCTCCCTCCATGGTACAAATCCTTTAGCCAAGCTTCTTTCATCTTTTACCCATGTTTCTGCATAGTCTACTAATTCATATCTCTGTGTCTACTCTTGCCACCCAACTGCAACCGCTGCTTACCCAGAACCCTGGTTGTTTTCTTTGACTTTGTATTACTACTACTACTACTATTACTACTACTACTACTACTACTAAAAGATGCAGAAAATCAGATATAATAATAAAATAAAAACCATATTGATGTACCAAGATATATACCTGTGTGTTACTTTGAAATGGTTCAGAAAAAAAAAAAATACAGGCATCATGACATTTTGTCTCTAAATACTTAAGCACACATGTCCAGAAAAGTAAGAATATGCTTCTACTTAACCACACCATTTCTATACCTAAGAAAATTAAAAATAATACCCTACTATAATATAGTAACAAATATTTAGTAAAATTTCCCATATTGTCTCTAAAATTTCTCTTATTGCCATTCCTTATGAAGCCAGGAACAAATCAAGGATCATTCTTTGCATTTGATTGTTGAGTCTCTTAACATTTTTTATTTTTATTTTTATTTTTTTATTTTTTTAAAGATTTTATTTATTTATTTGTCAGAGAGAGAGAGCACAAGCAGGGGGTACAGCAGGCAGAGGGAGAAGTAGGCTCCCCGCTGAGCAAGGAGCCCGATGCGGGACTCGATCCCAGGACCCTGAGATCATGACCTGAGCTGAAGGCAGCCGCTTAACCGACTGAGCCACGCAGGTGTCCCTCTTAACATTTTTTAAAAAAATCCTCTCTCATCCCCACCCCCACATACATTTTTTTGATGACATTGAATTTCTTTCTTTCTTTCTTTCTTTCTTTCTTTCTTTCTTTCTTTCTTTCTTTCTTTCTTTCTTTCTTTCTTTCTTTCTTTCTTTCTCTTTCTTTCTTTCTTTCTTTCTTTCTTTCTTTCTCTCTTTCTTTCTTTCTTTCTTTTTCTTTCTCTTTCTTTCTTTCTTTCTTTCTTTCTTTCTTTCTTGTATTAATGCAATTTTTATTTTTTCTTTCTTTTTTATTATGTTCAATTAGCTAACATCTACTACATCATTAGGTTTTGATGTAGTGCTCAACGATTCATTAGTTGCGTATAACACCCAGTGCTCATCACATCATGTGTCCTCCTTAATACCCATCACCCGGTTATCCTATCTCCCCACCCCCTTTCCTTCTATAACCTTCAGTTTGGTTCCCGGAGTCCAGAGTCTCTCATGGTTGGTCTCCCTCTCTGGTTTCTTCCCATTCAGTTTTCCCTCCCTTCCCCTATGGTCCTCTGTACTATTCCTCATATTCCACATATGAGTGAATGAAACTGGACCATTCTCTTACACCATACACAAAGATAAACTCAAAATGGATGAAAGACCTAAATGTGAGAGCAATCCATCAAAACCCTAGAGGAGAACATAGGCAGTAACCTCTTCGACATGGCCACAGCAACTTCTTTGAAGATGCGTCTCTAAAGGCAAGGGAAACAAAAGCAAAAATGAACTTTTGGGATTTCATCAAGGTAAAAAGCTTCTGCACAGCAAAGGAAACAGTCAGCAAAACTAAGAGATAACCTACAGAATGGGAGAAGATATTTGCAAATGACATTACAGATAAAGGGCTGGTATCCAAGATCTATGAAGAAATTCTCAAACTCGACACCCCAAAAACCAAATAATCCAGTCAAGAAAAGGTGACATTGAATTTCTAGGGAAAATAGGCCAGTTGTGTAGTGTAATGTTCCATGCTCTATACTTGCCTGTTTCCTCATGTTGATTAGGGGATTTTTTTTTAATGCAAATTTGCTCAGCAGCACTCCTGCTTCCGTGGTTCCCAGTCGCTCTTAAGACCAAGTCCACAAAACTTGGTGAAATCTGCAGAACCCACAGTGACCTGACCAGGCTTCCCCCCCACTCCCTACCTCCTCTTGCTCCACTCTCTTCCTGTTTATTCTTTTCCAAGCCCTCTGGCCTCCTCTCTTTTTTGCAAATACTGTTATCTCCTTCCACTCTGAGGACACAGGGCATCATTTCTGTCTGGGAAGCTCTTTTACCCCCACTTTGCCTGCTTGGATCATATTCATACTTCAGGATACTTCTTTAGGCAAGTCCTTTTTGACCCACGAAACTGGGATATACCTCCCTTTGTATATGTCCTCAGAGGTCTCAAAAGTTTCCCTCCATGGCACTTAGCATAGTTTCATTTAATTAGTTATTACTAATGATTTCACATCTACCTCCCTCAATGGACTGTAAATTCTATGAGGATAAGGGCCATTCCTATCTTGTTACCTTTGGATCCCCAACACTCATTACAGTGCTGAGCTCATAATAGCTGATCAAAAATTTGAGCACTTTTCTTACTCTCTCTATGCCTAAATTACTTTGTCTATCAAATGTGAATAATAATAATGCCTTCCCTACGGGCTTTTAAGCAATAAACAAGGTAAACCCAATAAAGCCCTTAACATAAAAACTGGAAAATAAGAGGCCAGGAAATAGAAATTCATGGTAATGAATTTAGTACTTCTGAAAAGATGCCATTTTTCAGAATTATGAAAGGTTGACTATGTAGAGACCATGTGCCATTTGTACATGAACAATTTGTAATTTAGTAGAATGTTAATTCTTAAACAAAGTGGTTCAACTAAAATGTGTATTTCAATTTCTCTTGTTTGATGGGCTCAGCTGTCACACAATCCTTCTTTCGTCAGTATTTCAGAAGAAATACCTATAATCTGTGTTAGGAGAAGAAGAGAAAAGAAAGTAAGAGATGGTTTGCCATTGCATAGTTTAATTAATTTGTGTATTTATTTGATTGCCAGGAATATTATATTCATGGCAATTCATCAATATTTATATTCACTGATTATTTTGACACGCAATTGACTTTTCTCTTGGAGAAAAATAACACCTTTCAAACTTAATTTTGCACTGTGCCAAAATCTCTTTTCAACTTGAGTGCACAGGGACAAATTAGCGACTTTTGAAGATAGATGTACTCCATTGCACACAGTTGTTCCCCTCAATTTCCCTCTCCTCAGATTGGAGAATTTGCAGGTAGCCTGATGCCATTGCTTGGCACTGGGGTGCAGAATCCCAAACACATGAAAGAGTTAAAAACCAACTCCCATTAATGATTTCATTACCTCAACTCCATTTGTAATGTAAATCCTTCAGAGGTGCTTTCTATTCTTAGAAGAAAAGTCACACGCTGGGGGGAGCGTCACCTTCGCAATCAGCACCCCTTTTAGCTCCTAATGTAGAACATATGGTGGTTGAAGAGGTTGCAGAGTTACAGAAATGTCATTACAGAATTTCTCTATGTTCACATGTATCATCTGTCACGTAATTGTTTGTTTTACAGCCCATACCTATAATGGGCTAAGTGGGGACTATTTATATCAGTTAACAATGAGTGCCTTTAATTAGTATTTCATGCAACTGGAACATGTTAAGGAAGCTGACACAAATCTGGCTGGGTTGGGAGATTCCATGTGAATTTCATTATGGAATCGCTAAGATACTGTATTTGCATAGGTACCGAGGTTTCTGGCGCCATAAACGCTCTGGAAGTTCACCCTGTGTGAAAATGACAAACCATCACATTGGGTCTCTGCTGACGGGCATGTGGAACTTGTCCACTCTGTACCCAAACCCCAAACTCCTCATGCCAGCCCACACAGGGGCCTGTGCAGGCATGTGGAGAATACGTTACAGAGCCCGTGCAAACCTTGGGAAAGAATGCCGGAAAAAGAAAGAATGAGCAAAGCCTCCGTGTTACAGGTGCTTAATGCTAAGTGAGAGGTTGGCAGCTGGATAAAGTATTTTTGTTAACCATTTGCAAATGGCTTCATTTTTCCCATTCTCATTTTTAGACCCTTTTATTGAGTCAAAGACACCTCATCAACATCCTAGATGCACTAAAGCAAAACTGGTTTTGGTAGACAATGAAGACATATTCACATGTCTAGACCTATAAGAAGGCGTCTCCAATTAAGATATTGAAGAAGATAGCCATGTCAGCAAGCCATCCTTCAATTCCTTTGAAAAGGAATCCCCACCTTACAGCTACAATAGAGGCTGGCGGGCCATTCTAAACAAACTCTGAGCAACTCCACGTGCTGTGCCCTCTCTCCCTTTTAGGATTTTGTGAGGTATGCACAGTATATCCAATCTGTCATCTTGGTTTACAGAATCAGACAACATTTTCACATGTTGATCTCAACTTCAGAAAGAATGCTAATTGTTTTGTCAAACAAAAATGAATTTTTAAACAGTGAAGTTATATATATATATATATATATAGTGATTTATGACTCGGTGGAAAAACGATTCTGTTTTTTTGACAATGTGGTCAGTGTTACAGAAGTTAGTAATAGACTTTCCAATGTTTCCTGTGAAATCTTTAAAGTACTGTTAAGTCATAAATGATGGAAGTTTTCTGGGGGGCATATCTTGCCATCTGAGGCTGCTCATGCAGGCCAGAGTGTCTTTGCTTGGTAAATATACCCAGACTACCGAACATCTCCATCAGAGAAAATCCTGGAATTTGAACCACTGGAAAATTACAAGCAGGTTTCTGCTTCCGGTGAACCAAAATGCACAGATTAGGACAGTGGTTGCTAGTGAAGGCACATCGCCCCGCCTGACAACAGACTCCGGGGGAGGGGGGGGGCGGGAAAAGTGGGGCATATTCATCACCGTTCTCCTCAGTGTCATTTCCTGGGGCAAACACCTAGTGCATGAGTCCTTACCACATCTTTGGCCATGACTGTGTCCTCGAAAGTGTTTTGCTATGGATTTTATTCATTCTCAGAGAAAGCCATGGGCTTCTCTATCTGTGTCGACACATGGATCTCTATGTGAAACTGTATCTCCTCTCATACCTACCACATCAAAATCACTACGTCCACAGGAGTGATACCTGACCCCTGACTTTAGACTACGCATTCACTTTGAGTCTCTTTAAGTCTCTGGATCTTAATTATCTCACACAAGCAACAAACGGTTGATTGCAAATTTTTAATACCATCAGCAACTTTCAGTCCCCCCATAAGTCTTATCCTAATTATGTTTACTGTTGTACTTAAATGATGGTTATCATCTTTCAGTGTCTGCATTTATATATGATGTGACTCTTCCATTTCTCCTTCTATGTAAGTGGTATCCATAGTAATTTTTACACTTTCCATCTCACTTGAAATTAGATATGAAGATAACTTTCCTTGACTTTTGTATTTTTTCTAATATCTTTAGCATTTAACACAAATGCTTTGTTTTCTTTATGCAGTCATATGAAAAGGTTAAGTCGATGTTGGGAAGTTTTATTAAGGGAATGTATCGTATCTTGCTGCCTTTAAGTCAAGATAGAGAATATAAAACAAAACAAAATAAAAATTAAATATTTCACATACAGAATGTATCCAGGCCTATATTGAGCTTTGGGGGCTCTGAGGTCATGTTAAGTCCCCTACATCCCATAAGAGCGCCTCCAGTGTTCATGTATTCTCATTGAAAACAAAGTCTGGAGTTGCAGCCTGCATAGGATGTTATCTGAGTTTTATTGGGTTTCTGGGGACATCAAGATAAATGCCACTGTGAAACTTGCCAACTGGATGTGTACAAAACAATGCAGGGAGGGAAAAGGAGCAGGTAATATCATCTCTGAGCTGGGAGTTCCTGGTCCAGGGGAGGAGAGTCCCTTGCTGGGCAAGTGGACACCAGGTTAGCATTGGAGAGGGCTGCAGAAATGGGGGTCCACCCGGGAAACAGGCCCAAGCCGCTAACCTGAATGCTTTTTGAGAGATGAAAAGGAGGATGAGATATACAGGGAGGGCTATGGCTCAGGATGGTGATGGAGGCAGCCCAAGAATTAGCTCTGCTGCTACAGCGATATGATCTACCAACTAACTGGGTCCCTTTGCATCCAGCAGGCATCTTTGCTATTTGCTGATCCAGCTGGATGGGAAAAATTGTCAGGATGTTTTGTTGGGAAACCCTAGGCAGACTAGAGGATAATGGTGTCATGGAAAGGCTCTCAGTAAGTATTTGTTTCACTGAGTTTTACTCCATTACTCAGATCTCACCAAATAAAATATTCTAGGCAAATGCTGATCAAGATAAAAATATATACCTACAAAGAATCTAAAATAACTATAATGGCACACAGAATAGCAGAGCTGGATCATCCATATTAATAAAATTCAAAGACTTTTAATTCTGAAATCACTGAGAGCTGGATATTGGGCAAGTTTGTTTTCCATGCAAAGCAAGAAGGGATTAGGTTATGGCTCCTCTCTTCTTACTTTCTTATTGAATAAAATAAATTGAACCAGGAAGAGTTTAAGTACCATCAAGACAGAACCATGCTAACTTGTTTCTTTTGCATGTGTTTGTAAATGTGCCTACACATCAACTAGATGCAACGGGAAGGAAGAGAGTATAGTAGATACCAATAAAATACTTTGCCAAAAATAATCACTAGAGATACAGCAGCTTAAAAATGAAATATGCCTAAAGTAGCAGGAAACTATGGCAACCAATGTATTATATGAGGTTGCATGATTAAATCTAAATGTGTGGATTCAATTATAATTGCAGATGTAGGAGCGGGTACATTGGCAGACAGACTTACCAAGTTCAGCTTGCAAAATAAAGTAACAAAAGCTGGGACCACACCATGAAAAGAGTTTCTTTCTGATAGCCTGCTGCCCCAGGAGAATAGTTATTGGGAGGTAGGCAGGGACTAGAACAAACCAGAATATGATTAGATATGATGATTAGATGATTCTTTGTATAGTTACAGGAGTGTATAACAAATATTTGAAATACCAAGTATAACAATGTCAATAAGGAATGCCCTCCAGGTTAGTTATTCAGTGCTGACTTAAGAGAGCAGAGCTCACCACTGTCTTTGCCACTCTGTTGGAATAATTTATGACACTCCTGGGAGTGGAGACATAGAAGGATATGTGTGTGTGCCTACACTGATGAATGGCTTCTTTGATGGGATGCCCTGTTTGGGCTGGGAAAGCCAGGGGCCAGTTTGGGTTACAGAAAGATTAGTTTACTTATCTAAAATCCAAGAATGTCCAAATAAGTTAAGAAGTATACTCATGCAACACCACTGAAAAGTCATTTAGTTTTTTTGAATTGAAGTGTAGCAGACCCCAGCTAACAGATATTGAGTGCTTACTGTGGGCCAGACAGAGTTAAATGTTTTACATTTTCAGCTCATTTATTTCTTACAGCAACCTTAAGGAGTAGACATTATTGTTATCTCCTCAATTTTATAGATGAAGAAAATGAGGCCTAAAAAAGTTACTTCCATAAGGTCACCCAGCTAGTCAGGCGAAGCATCAGGGCTAAATCCAGGTCAATCAGACTCTGGAGTATAGGTTCTTCCTACACTCTGTTGCTTCCCAGAAGGTATCCATTCCCAGAATTTCCATCAACCATGAAATTATAGAAAAAAATGTAAATGAGAAATGTGGTAGACAATGCCCCCAAAGACATCCACATTCTAATTGCTAGATATTGAGTGAATATATTTCCTTACCTGACAAAAGGGCGTTGCAGATGTGAGTAAATCAAGCATCTTGATCTGGGGGGAATTTTGCTGGATTCTCTGGGTGGGCCCAATGCAATCACAGGGTCCTTATCACAGGGAGGCAAAAGCTTCAAAGTCAGGAAATGAAGATGTGAAGTCTGAACCAAAGGTTGGAGCGATGGCTCTGAAGAAAGAAGAAGGGGCCGTGAGCTGAGGAATAGAGCTGGCCATGAGAATCTGAAAAAGGGAAGGAAAGGTTTCTCTCCTAGAATCTGCAGAAGGAATGCAGCCCTATGGCACCTTGAACTTGGCTTAATGAGCCCCATTCTGAACTTCTAACCTGTATGTAGAATAAATGTGTAGGGCTTTAAATCTCTAAACTTGTGGTGGTTAACACCAGCAATAGGAAGCTAATCCAGGAAACCTCATCGAAGTTCAAATGTAAAGGAGTTCCATAGAAAAACGTCTAGGCCAAATTTATGCAAATGGCATTCTAATGGTGATGCACTGAGAAAAATATTCTTGGACTTCCCATCCTCTGAGAAGCAGGTCAGATTGCACAGAATCAGAAAAGATCATGACTTACCTTCACCACACGTGCCTTCCTCTGGATGGTATGGATTCATCTGATCAGAGCAAATAAACCAGCACTAAGCCAGCAAATGCCAGGCCTGTGCCCTAACCTGGAGCTCTCCCTCAGCCAACAACTCTTTTTTTTTTTTTTTAAGATTTTATTTTTTTATTTATTTGACAGAGAGAGAGAAAGACAGCTAGAGAGGGAACACAAGCAGGGGGAGTGGGAGAGGGAGAAGCAGGCTCCTGGCTGAGCAGGGAGCCCGATGCGGGGCTGGATCCCAGGACCCTGGGATCAAGACCTGAGCCGAAGGCAGACGCTTAACGACTGACCCACCCAGGTGCCCCTACAACACTTTCTTTACGTGGACTCGGTGATGATGATTAAGCAGCCCATGACATAATGAGGGTGGAGTAGGGTAGATCTCAGCATATTGTGTTCTGAGGTGCTTTGTTATCTATGGAAACCAATAGATTTCACATGTGCAAATAATAACCAGCTAGAAGATAAAATGAAAGAGAAAACCTGTTTATGATAGCGATAGAAAATGGGATATTTTAGGAATAAATTTAGGAAGAAGTGTTCAAATGCTATATGAAAAAAAACAATAGTCATTCTTTTTTTTTAAGATTTTATTTATTTTAGAGATAGAGAGCTCACGAGCAGGGGCAGGACAGAGGGAGAGGAGGAGAAAGAAACTCAAGCAGACTCCACACTGAGTGCGTGGAGCCCTATGCAGGGCTCGATCTCACCACCCTGAGATCACGACCTGAGCTGAAACCAAGAGTCGGATGCTCAGTGGGCCGTGCCACCCAGGGGCCCCAAAACTATGATCATTCTTGAAAGATCCAAAAGTAGACTTGAATAAATGGAAAGATACTGCTCATTTTTGCTCAGGACATCTCAACACCATCAAGATGTGAGTTCTTTATAAATGAATTTATAAAATTGATTAATTCCCAATAAGCCTTGATTAAAGGCTGGTAAGAACTGGACGAGGTGATACCAAAGTTTGTATGGAAAAAAACAAACCTGCAGGAGTAACTAGGAAAGCCCTGAAAAGGAATAGTCGTGAGAAGGGAAGTAGCCTTCCAGATACCTAAACATATCACAATACCTTGATACTCAAAACGGCAGTAATGGTGTGCAAATAGACAGAAAAACCAATTGCAAGAATAGAAAGTCCAGAAACGGGTGAAACTATGTACGATAATGGTGGTTCCTGGGATCACTGGGGCAAAAATAACCTTTTATATCATCATGTTGGGGAAACCTGGAGAGTCATTTGTAAAAAGATAAAGCTAGATCCATTTCTCACAATACACAATGAATCAAAAATGTAAATGTAAAGAAAAAAATGAAACTCTACAAGTAGAGCCAAAAACATAGCAGAATTCCTCTATAAGTTGGGTGTGGGGTTTCTACGAGGTGCTTTAGTTTATCCTGTTACTTTTGATATTCCTGTTATCTGTTTTAGAAGCTGCTCTTGTATGCAATATGTTTGGATTTAGTTTTTGTGACACAACCTATGAAACTTTTACTAGATTGTTTTGTTCTAGTTACATGCATTAGTATAATTCATATTATATACATATTTTGTCTTAATTCTGTCATCCTATGTTTTTAGGTTTTAATGCTTCCTGGAATCTGTTAGCTAAACTGGCTACAGCATAGATTCAATTTTTCTATGTCTGCTTTTCTTTGCAAATACTGTGACTTTCAATCAGTAGGCTCAATAGTTCCTTTATCCCTTGAATGTTTTCTTTATTAGGACTTCAGTATATACTTTTTTTATGTATAGGGTTCTCCACTTGAGAGACTCCAGTCATCTTCAGGTTAGATGGGTATCACCCCCTTTCCCACTGCTTTTAAATTGTAACCTTTTCTCCCTTCACATTCAGTAGGATTATTTTAGACTTTTCCTTCATGCCAGTAATTCACTTTGAAGTAGTCAGCTCTGTTATAAACTGTTTCTGATTAATTATATTTTCTATATCACAGAAATCAATAAATCATACTATGTATCATAGGAAATACATATCACAGATATGTATCTCTATATTTTTATCTTGTCTATATATCTGTGATATAGAAAACATGATTAATTAGTCTTAAGTGGTGTCTTGGTCCTTGGTTTCTTTCCTTAACTCTACAAACTCCTTTTTCTTCTTATTCTGTTGTTTGAACATCTCATCTCTGAGGTCATCTTGATTAGATGCTGTTTTTCTTTTGCGTGTGGTGCCCCTTTATCTCTCATATTATCATCAACCTCATCACCTTCTCTTTCTAGTGTGTTTGCGAGCTCTTCTTGGCCTTTTGCATGCTGAAGGGGAGCAACTCTGTCTAGCCTTCTCTTTGTATTGATATAACGTGGGTAAATTCTCTTCAAGTCCTTTCTGATCTTGGCTGTGAACTGTCTTTCCCTTGAAAGGTGCATTTCACATGGGGTTTTCTGTTACCTAAAGAACAGAGGAGGGAGAAGAGGGGTCAGCAATTTGAGGAAAACCCTCACCAGGACCATGTGCTGCCTTGGTTTGCAGTTGGATTCTATTCTCCCATCTTGGGTTTCATGAAACTATCTTTCCCACCCAATTCCACAGATAATTTTGTACAGGAACAGCCTCATGTTGTTGTTGTTGTTTTTCAAAGATTTTATTTATTTATTCATAAGAGACAGAGAGAGAGAGGCAGAGGGAGAAGCAGGCTCCCCGCTGAGCAGGGAGCCCGATGAGGGACTCAATCCCAGGACCCTGGGATCATGACCTGAGCTGAAGGCAGATGCTTAACCGTCTGAGCCACCCAGGTGCCAGCCTTGTGTTGTTCTATCCATTAAGGTTTTCAGCGTTCCCTGTAAAGGGTGGAAGCAGGAAATTATTATTTGTATCCAAAGGACAAATAGAAAACTGGAAGGTCAGAAACAAGGGTTTGTTAACGGATATCATTAAACTGTCACATTATGCCAAATGTTTTCATTGTTAAATTTGATATTAGGAAAAAAAAATTCATTATACTTGAACTGTATGCCCGACTTTCTTATTTTGTAAGATTTCCCGAGCTTGCATGGTCATTATGAATTAGTCATTACAATTTTTAAGTGGAAGAAAGTACTTGAAACAAAAATAGTTTTAAATACAAAAGGAATTTCCCAAAAGAATGTATGGGCAACATTTCTGTTTAATGGGGGATGCGGGTGAATTTTAATACACTTGTTATCCTGGAGCGGAGATTCCAAAAATAAGACTGCCTAGAGCTGCGGGCATCCTAAGTGTCCCGCCCAGTGTTCTTGGGCTACTGGTGCTTTCTCTGCTCAAAGGGCCCTGCGTCCTCTGCTTCAGCCAGGAAGTTGCCTGGCGGCGTTCCCTCCCCCAGTTTCGGCTTTCTGATGCCGGCAGCCATTTCTACATCGTCCCAAGCGAGCCAGGGAAAAGCGATGGTAAAAGCGTCGTACTTCGGGTGGCCCAGAATCTTTGGAACGCCTGCCCTGTGGTTCTCCCACATAATGGGTCCTGTCTCCCTGAGGTAGGAACTAGAAATCACTTGTTGAATCTTTATGTAGCCAAGGCACAGGACTAGGACTCCAGTTACTGCCAATTATGCTCGCCACCCTGGGCAGCAAGAATTGAAGTTGGACCTCCTAGTGAAAGCTGTGTCTTTGCCACACTTTTCACATGCTGCGGAAGACGAAAGTCAACGTGGACACTCTTCCTGTTCTGGGAGAATCAGGGAGCATGGTGGACACACAGACTTTCAGATGCAGAGGTGGCAGGGGTCCTGGCGACAGTGCCTGTGGTGCGGCGCCCCCCCCACCCCCCGCCGCGGGGGTGCCCCACAGCACCTGGACATGGAGATGATGAGATCCCCCCGCAAGCAGTTCGCTGATGTGCGTGGCTATCGCTCCAGGATGCATGGCAGCCAGCCCGAGTCTCTGGCTCTCCTGCAATGGCTGTGGGGTTCCTTGTGCAAACAAAATGTCCCCCTTAAACTAGCCAGAGTGATTGGCTGCGCTTGGATTTTGGAGCCAGTGTGAAGAATCCATAATGTGGGGAGGGGCAGCCCCGCCAGGTTCTCAGCGCGCCACTTTCCCTACCTGCTCTAGCATATTTATTTTTCCGTTGTATTTTCTCCAGTTGCCATAACTCCTCATTGCTCTACACAAATGGCTTGGGCTAGGGCTGTCAGATTTCAAAACTGAAGATACTCGCTTGCACCGCGGACTGTGTGATTTGGTTATGTGAAATGTCCAGGGAGGTGAGTGTATGGGCACAAAACAGATTAATGGTACAGAGTGTAGATTAGCGTTTGCTTAGGGCTGGGGGCCAGCTGTGAAGGCACCGCTAATGGGTACTAGCTTCTTTTTAGTGATGAAAATGTTCTAAACAAATCATGGTGATGGTTGTACAGCTCTGTGAATATATTAGAAACCATTTAATTGTAGACTTTAATTGGTTAAATTTATGGTATATGAATAAATAAAGATGTCAAAAATTAAGACACCCAGTTAAATTTGAATTTCAGACAAACAAGTTTTATTTCTTGTTTGTCTGAAATTCAAATTTAACTGGGTGTCCCGGATTTTCTCTGGCAAATCCACTCTAGATATCTATGGTGTCCTTGCTTTCCTATCCCACTTCACTTCAAGTAAGGATCACCAGAATGCAAACCCCAGAAAGTGTTTTATATTTTTTATTTTTTAAAGATTTTATTTATTTATTTGAGAGAGAGCATGAGCCAGGGGGAGGGGCAGAGGGAGAAGCAGACTCCCCGCTGAGCAGGGAGCCCAACTGCTCCATCCCAGGACCCTGAGATCATGACCTGAGCTGAAGGCAGACGCTTAGCCTACTGAACCACCCAGGCACCCCTTGTATTTTTCATTTTTATTTTTAAAATTCAGGCTCTTAGCTGTACAAAACAAAATCATGTGGGCTCTTGGAAACTTGTGTCTTATTATTTCAGTGGCCACCAATCTCACCTTTCTACGATTGTTGTTTTCATTCCCTGAAAGGATCTGGTTTAGCCATACTCAAGTTTCTTTGCATGGGTTCTCTCCACCTTCCGTAGGGTATGGAGGGCTGAAAAAATTCCCAAGTTCTTTACCTAACATATCTCATATATATTACTAATATAGCTGATTGGAGGAATGTGGTTTATTTCAGTGGTCTGATTGGTCTCCCTAGCACTTCCTCTAAATTACACAATCTTGTGTAGTTTGCTGGCATAGTTCACAATCATGGGCCTTCTTTGCAAAGGGCCGCCCTCTGCCACATGGTGGAAGATCATCTGATTGCTTGCATCCTGCAGAAACTGACACCCCAAATAGAGAGGTAATAACAAGATTGTTTCTTCCAAACTCATCAATCAGATAATTCACCTCACATCTGTGGGAAGGGATGAGTAAGGAATTTGCATCAGCCCCAAATATTACTATAGTGAAAGCTCTTTCTTGTGAAAATATAAAACTAGAGAAATAGAGATTTTTTTGGAACTATGAGGAGTGGGGATAAAATAAATCTAGAGAAAGGTGTACACTAGGAGTCTGTTTTTGTACATATGCATAAACACAAATCTTGGAAACTAGAGGAATTCTGCTAGATTGCCTTTAGGGAAGAATGGAGAGGGAGTGGGATTGTAGAATATCAGTTTTGAATTAAAAAAAAAAAAAGACAGGAATAGGAGAAACTTGTCATGATTTTTAATTTGAGGGGGTGTAAATATGGGTTTCTTTTTAATATTTTATGCAATAGATTCATGTACAATGAAGCAGCCTTTCCCAGCAGTGCCAAACATCCATTTTCTTGCTTCTCTTCTTGTTCCAGTTTTTGGTCTCAGAGGTACTCACAGGTTAGTGTGGTTTTTACCATGGGCCTCTGTCGGTCCACCTCTTAGGAGTACTGGGTGAGAAAACGATGGGGCTGTCAGGAGGTTTAGAAATTGATAGGCAACTTTCATGCTGTCCATGTAGGCTGCATCCTCTTTGGTGATTACTGATAGATTGAAGCTTTTTCTAAGTTCCCAGTTCATGGATCCCACCTCGCCCAGCTCTGGGGCAGCCTCATTCCAAGTAACCACTCTTGTACCCTTCATCTGGGTTTCAGAAACAAAAAGGACCTCAAAGGAGAGTTTTTCTCTTCCTTATGGTGGTAGATGGGTTAACTTAGCTCTGACAAATGCCTTCTCCATAGCAAAAATGAAGCACCATCTGTCCGATTTCATGAGATGGGTCTTCTAGGGAAAGATCTACCAAGCAGATTGGTCTGGGAAGCCCGGAAAGACTCCCTATGAGTACTGTTAAGGCAATGTCCAAATGAAAGCCTTTTGCCTCCACCCTTGCTTTTTTCGTCCTAATTCAGAACAGTTGCAATTTATGTTCAGTTGGGAAAACAGAAGAGAATTCACTAAACCAGAGAACATGGGGGAGGGCATACCCATGTTCTTCTGCTATGAGTATACAGCAGACCTCTGAGATGGAGGACAAATCATAGCTCAGGGTCTCCATGTCCTCACCTATAAAACAAGGGGTTTGGTGAAATGGCCTTGAAGAGTCCTTCGGACTGTAACCTCTGCAAATTCTACGAAGCTGCATCTTTAGAGGCTTGGCCTCTGATGCCTTAGCACTTGGCAGCTGCTTGGAGGGGCCTCGGCGTACTCTTGAGACAATGTTTCATGACATGCTGTCCCTATCTAGACCCCGTCATTGCTCCGACCAGCTTTGATGGTGTGCCCCAACTTAGAAGCTGTCCCACTCCTGAGCTCTGCTCAGCATTTCTTTTTATGAAGACTATTTGAGTGTTTCTGTTATACATCCTGGTTGCCATGCAAACTTGGCTCGCAGAAGCCTGAAACAAACCCCAAACACCTCCTTACATACTTGCTTTATGACATTTTATTTGAATGCCAATATAACAAGTTTATAGTAAATGGAGGATATGGCAGGAGACTAAAATAACACCATAGTCTTTGAACACTCTAATCTGAGCTTAATAATTTTAAGATTTTTAGACATTTGTAACTCAACCTATGGGCAAAATCTAGTAGTAATGGTACTTGGGTAAAGATGTTATGCATGGAGCTCAAAAAGATTGTACTGGATCAAATAACACAGTGGTTCCAAAGGAAACTAAATCTTTTTAAAACCCTCAAACATCAGTTTAAACTGTTAACTTTAATTTTATTTTAAATTCATGTTAAAGTAATTGCATCAAGCTGGGATTAGGTACCCTCTTTGACTCTCCTCTACAGAGTTAACCATTTCACGTATTCGAAATATAAATATAGTTATTTAAAAGGGGAGGAGGTTAAAAATAGGCTGGACATTTCTGCCTACTGTGGTTTTGCAGAAGCAATCCCCGTAGGTGCTTCTCCAGCCTGACCATCAGTCACCCATTTCTCCATTTGTTGGAAGACAGAGCATCCATCTGAGCAAATCGCTGAGTGGGGAGACCACAAAACAGTTCTCAAGTCCATGGACAAAGTGACATTTTAGCCAGCACCTTGCTCGTTAAGAATGGGAGTGTTCAAAGTTGGTTTGATGATGTTCTCAAGGCAGTAATTCTTCGGGGGTGTGGCCTTGCAGCGTAGAGAGAGCACTGGGCAGGGAGTCACCCTGACCAGGCTTCCGGCGCCAGCTCAGCCAGTCTCTAACATCCTAACTTTAGAAAGTTTATCTCTCTTAGTTTTAATATTCCAAACCATAAAATTAGGGGGTGAATAAAATCTCAAGGGTCCTGTCAAAGCCTGATGTTCTGGGCTTTTTCATTTAGCAAAACTCTCTGGAGGTGAGCCGCAAGAAGGCAGCCATCCACACGGAGCACTGTGGAGTGGCTATTTCCCTTACTCCTTTTTATTTTCCTGTGACCCCAGCCTTGGCCACATCAGGAAGTGGCTGGGAAGTGCCCGAGTGCTCTGATGTGGGCAATCTCTGGCTGCTTTGGGGCCAGTATCTATGTCATTAGGTGGGAAAAACAGGGAAATGGAACAAAACCGTCCTCCAGCACTGTCGGGAAGGTCTGGGAGCCCCAGCAGAGGAGCTGCTGCTGAGTACATTAGAGCCCGGGAGAGCAAACCAGCAAGAGGAGTATATGCAGGAGGCTGCAGGACGGACTCACGAGGTCAGCTGTGAGTGGACAGAGTGCGGCCATCTGAGAGTGAGGCCAGGAATGCAGGAGAGCAGTCCCGCTGATTGTGAGAAACAGCCCAAGTCAGAATAGAGGGGCACTTCCTGACCTTGGCCATCTGGGACCAGAATCCCATTCTTTCCCATGCATCCACTTCTGTTGGCCCCATGGCACAGTGTAAATGTGAGTGAGCTCCCAGAAGGGGGTCAGAACATGATATTTACACCTCAGCATTCCAAGTTCTGTGTCTACCTATGCTGGATAAAGATCATTCCTTGGTAACCAAGTGCCTATTATTCCATTCAGAAGAATTTCCACATAATTTCCTTTAGTGCTTTTAAAATGTAAGTGCCCACGTGTGATCTTGGAGGCACTTAGCGACCCTGAGACTCATGCTTCACATAGAATCCAAAATATTTTCTTTTCTTTTTTGAACACAAACATAAAGATTTGAATTGGTAACTTTTTTTTTCAGTCTGTGGCCCTCAACTTAATTTTCCCAAATAACTTTTTGTTCTGCTAAATATAGAGGAGAGTCACCTACAGTGTGGCTTCAGTATTTTATTTTTTTGATTTTTTTGAATTTATAAAATCTAGAAGAAACGGAATAGAAGTCTTATCTCAATTTCCTTGTTATAAATGGGGATTTAGAAATATAATTGCATCAAAAATAAGATAAAAAATTTTAAAAATATATGCTATTTTACCAAATGGCATATTTCATGTATCTATATAACTAAAGCTTTTTTTGGCAGAAAAACAAAATTATTAACATAGGGTTTGTTTAGATTTTTATAATCATGTGTAATCATTATTTAAGATTTAAGTTAAGCTTTTATTCCTTTTTTTTTTTTTTAAGATTTTATTTATTTATTTGAGAGAGAGAATGAGACAGAGAGAGAAAGCATGAGATGGGGGAGGGTCAGAGGGAGAAGCAGACTCCCCGCTGAGCAGGAAGCCCGATGCGAGACTCGATCCCGGGACTCCAGGATCATGACCTGAGCCGAAGGCAGTCGCCCAACCAACTGAGCCACCCAGGCGCCCAGCTTTTATTCCTTTTTTAAAATAGTTAATACTTACCCCACAAATTATGTACTTGAATTTCTTATGAGCTTGTTTGAATTTCCACTCATAGTGTAGGGGTCCAGTCTTAGACAACACTATTCTGTATTCCCTATGATGAGACATGAGACAGCACTTCAATAAAGAAAGATTACTTTTGCAATGGACTTGTGGATTTGTTTAATTTTATTCCTTATTGTAGAAATTAACTGTTTTAGGGTCTTTACAGATTTTATACATTGTCTATAGAATAGAGTTCTAGATGATTCTAGAAGAAGGAGACCATTCCTCCTTAAAGAGCACAATGAGTGTTTCAGGTAACAATGCTGGCTGACACCTTGGTACTTTGTGAATTATTCGGCCTTTAGTAAGCTCAGCTTTGGGTGACTGGTGTGTGTCTGGGGGAAAGGGGAAAGTTCTCTGCCCTCAGAGAATTTTAAATCCAATTAGGAAAATAAGCAATTAAGAAACAGTTAAAATTATGTTTGGGATACATGAAGTATATCCTGCTCTTATAAAACGGTGAGGTAGGATAACCTCTATTTCTCCAGGCTCTAAAAGGCCAGTTTTGCATTGTCCCTCATTTTCTTCCAACTACTAACAAGGAGACAAGACAAAGGAGGTAGGGGGCTGTGATGGTTAATTTCATATGTCAACCTGACTGTCCACAGGGTACCTAGATATTTGATCAAACATTATTGTGGGTGTAACTGTGTGTTTCTGGATGAGATTAACACATGAATCCTTAGGCTAGGTAAAGTAGCTTGCCCTGCCCAAAGTGGGGGCCCTCATCCAGTCAGTTGAAGACCTGGACAGAAGAGAAAGGTTGAGTAAAAGGGACCGCCTCCTGCCTGACTGTATGAGCTGGGACAGTGGGCTTTTCCTGCCTTTGGACTTGAGATGAAACACTGGCTCTTCTTGGGTCTGCTGTTGGTCAGCTTTCAGATCAGAATGCATGCCATCTGTGTGTACCCCTGTTTCTCAGGCCTTTGGACTCAGACTGAAACTAAACATCAGCCCCTGGGTCTCCAGCTTGCCAGCTGCAGATCTGGGGACTTCTCAGCCTTCATAATCACTCGAGCCAATTCCTTATCATGAAACTACATATGCATAAACCTACGTATGCGTAATACATACATGTATGCATGTATATGGGTGTCTATCTTCTATTGGTTCTTTTCCTCTGCAGAACCCTGACTAACACAGCAGTCTTGCCCTTTAGTTTATCAATGTCCAAAGTACATTTTAGGCATTTTCCAAAAGGGAAAAAATTAGAGGGACAGAAAAGTATCTCTCTTTGCAATTAGCCAACCAATTCCAGGGCAAACTGAGCCTTTCCAGCTTTTCCAGCCTTCCCAGCCCTGTCCAATGGCTCCCTCATTCTTCCCTGAGCTGTTGCTGCCTGGGGTATCCAGCTGTCATTGCCTAAAGACTGTGACCATTCCTCCCATACAAGCCCACAGGCTGGAGTCAGCTGCTGTCTGCAGCTTCACCAAGTGCTATTTGGACCTCATTGAAGGCAGCGTCCTGGGAGTGCATGTACACTGTTCTCCTGACCACCCGAGCTGCACCCTACCCAGGATCTTGGTGTCTTCACCTACAAACCCTCCACTTGACAGCATCCTTCCTGGGGACCTTAGGTTCCCCAGGCCCTTAAGGGCTCAGCTCCGGGCTGAGGAAGCCAGTGGCTCTCAGATAATGGGACACAGCACCCAGGAGGGACTCATTACATGCCTCAGGCACTGGTTTTGCACAGCAAGCAGTAAGTACTAGGATTTATGGAGAAACTGTCCGTTAGAGAAAAGATGAGTACCACCAGTTCAAAGAACTTCCTTGGTTAACCAGTGTAAGTTGAGGCTTGGAAAAGCCTAAAGCTTGCCTGATTTGGGAGGCCCTCTTTTAAAAAAAAAAAAAGAATTCAAAATTGCAAAAACAAAATTTGATGTGAACGTGATATTTATTTGGAATAAGAAAAGAAAGAACAAAATTTACATATTTTAAAGAACTGACAAATATAACCTGTGTCACAAAATCCAGAAAAATAACTATTTTTAATAACTGCCCGATATACCTCCATAGTGAATTATCCCAACATTTTTGGCTACATACTCTTTGACAACCTTTTCATAGAAGAAAAATTTTGGTATATAGAGAATAAAAAGATACTTTAGTCTTTCCTCTAGCATGATGGACCAAAATTTACTTTTTTACCGTTTATAGTTTAGGCAACTTTATTTTAGCTTTATAGCTTGCTATTGGTAATACTGTAAATGTTTCAAGTTTAAGAAAACCTTCATCAAGTGTCTCTCATATAAGAGTTAAAAGTTGAAAAACTTTCCCACAGACTAGCTTCTAGCTCCAATTATGTGGTTTTGTTTGTTTGTTTGCTCTACCCACATACTTCTGGTGGGGGGTGCCTCAGAACTCGTGCATAGCCCAGCGGCACCTCTGGTCTTCACCTTCATGTTACAGTGCATGGTCGTTCTGCAAAGGGGGTGTAGGAGACCATCCATACATAATGGGAAATGGCTGATAGTCAAAATGAAAGAAACAGCAATCTTAACTAATCTCAGTTAAATATCTTACTTTTTACAATTTTACAAGAACACACAATAAGATTATAGATTGCTTGACTGCTGCCAGGATCTTGGAAAGGCCTGGGCCAAGTGAGAGGAAGCTTGGCCAGTTTCATGCTAAATCTTTCCCTGAACAGTCCAATGAATTGGGGGCGGGGGGGGGGGTGGTGTCAGACACCTGCTCTCAGGCTTTTTAGTTGTTATTCCTTATTTGCAATCTGCTTCCCTGAGTCTGATGTCACCTTGTCCAGGAAGACCCTCCTTGAATTCCCAAGACCAAGCTAGGCGCCCACCCTGTGTCCTTCAGTAGCACCCTGTGCTCCCCTCTTTTGTAATACCCACCATGCTTTGTCATGCCTATCTCCCCCAGTCAATTAGAAGCTTTACTGAGGATAAGAACTGTGACTTCTTCACCACCATGTTTCTGGTGCCTTCCAGTGTCTAGTATTCAGTGAAACTTGTGAGCTGTACATTGAATGAATGAAAGAATCAGCAGTTGCTCTGGTTGTTCCTAAAATTTGGCCACCACACCAGTGATCCATCCTTTGGTTTAAGGCCCCCTTGGGGAATACTTTGGCAGTGACTGCTCATTCAATTCAAACTTGAACTCCATCTCTGGAATTCATGCTTCCCAAATTTGTTTGACTCTTTGCAACCAGCGCCCGCCTCCTGCTGCCACCCCCCTCCTGAATGCAGCCGGGGTCCATGAAATAAAAACGTCTACAAGCCTTCCCTTCTGACACCATCTTTTGCTCTTGTGCACTCTGTATCCTGCACACTATTTTCACAAACGTGTCATGAAGATCCTTCCCATAAATTTGGCAATGCAGTATGAAAGAGATCTTTTGTTCTGTGTCATAGAAGAAAAGAAGCAGGAGGAGGAGGAAGAGAGGAAGGAGAGAAGAAGGATGAGGAAAAGAAAGCAAGGGAGGACAAAGAAGAAGGGGGCAGGAGGAAGAAGGGATCAGGAGGAGAGAAGAAGAGGAGGAGAGAAGGGAGGTGTGAAGGGATCTAGACAACATCACGAAGGGACCTGGAACAAGTAGGAAAGCTTTATAAATCCCAATCCAGGGCTCTTTGCACTATACTGTCTTAATCCAGGGCTCTTTGCACTATACTGTCTTTTTAAGATAATGCAATGGAGTGTCACACTGGGAACCATTCATCTTCAGAACTTTAAGAGAGAGTCCTGGAAGCCACAATGGTTGATGAAGCTATTTAGAGGAGATGGGATTTAAATGGAGCCTTAAAGTTTGGATTCCTGGGGCAACAGGGATGTGCAAACACTTGGAGACCATTAGAACCCCTGCTAGGTAGGCATTCTTGCCATCCACACCCAATACCTTTCCTTTCCAAGAATAGGAACTCACAATCACATCAGCATAGCAAACTAGCCAGTGTGCAAAATGTGCTTCGAGTGACCAGATGTCTGCACTATGTGCAACTTGTCTTTACCCAGAAGCAGTGAGCCCATAGTGTGGGGCATTCTAGTTTATTAAGTGTGGCTATGGCAAGTATGGAATGTGCAGGTTGCTCGTTGCCCTTGGCCCTTCCTTTCTTCTACACATCAGTCTACAGCAGTAGCCTGCCTGCATCTCTCGAAGGAAGATGGAGAAACACAATCCACAAGGACAGTTGAGGCCCCCACAGGAACATAGAATTGCCTTGAAATACAAGGGCTCATGAACAGTTTACATCCCCTTTGGAAATCCCCCTAAACTCTCTGCCTCCCTAGTTTCCTGGTACAAGATCTAATAAATCTGTACACTCAGCTTAAACTTAGTGCCAGCCCTCATAATGGAACGATTACATGTGTTTTGTGTGTCAGAGACCTGACAGAAAGATTATACAGCATAGTGAAGCCATCGTTGGGGTTTTGGCAGGGGAAGAAGGAGATAAATATGTGTCCAGGGGAGAAAAATGGCAGCTCATGGATTTGCCGCCTCGATGTCATTCAATCACTCAGCAAAAATGTATTAAGTTTAGGTCAACATGCATTTATCAAGTGCTTCCTATGTGACAGGCATTGTGTTACGTCCTGTGAGCACAGAGGTGCACAAGACACATCATTTATCGTTGGAGCTTATGAAGAAGCCCATCAGAAGAGACAGGAATGTAGGAGGTGATTCAGGATAATGTGCTAAGTGCAATGACAGAGGCTGTAACGGGAATGATGGCGGGATAGAGGAGGTTACTCAGCTCAGCCTGGGGGGGGATCGGAGGAGGCTTCAGCAGGAGTCTGGAGGGATGAGTCGGGCGAAGGGGAAGGAGAGCTACAAGCGCAGGAAACAGCTTGAATAAAAAAGTACAGAAGTGCAAAATATCCTAGTACACATGTGAATTAGGAAGGGGGGAAGTGAGAGGGATGGGCAGAAAGGGACTAAGAAGTCAGATGTTACTAGACTGGAAAAGATTGATGGGTGCTGTGAGGGATTCAAAGATGAAGTATAGACAGTTCTATCAGGGAACTTACCAACTGGCCAAATTGACAATTAAAGATGCATTTGAAGTTACAGCAAAATAAGACCACATTATAAAAGATACCAAGCCCAGGGCGCCTGGGTGGCTCATTCGGTTGAGCGTCTGACTCTTGATTTCAGCTTAGGTCATGATCTCAGGGTCGTGGGATTGAGCCCCATGTTGGGCTCCATGCACAGAGGGGACTCTGCTTGAGATTCTCTCTGCCCCCCTCCCTCTGCCCCTCCCCCACACCCTCTTTCTAATAAATGAATAAATATTTTTTAAAAATAAAAGATACCAGGCCCAATAAGAAGTGGTAAAGTGCCAAAAGCCAGGTAGAGAATTTCATGAAATCAATTTGTAAGAGGATGAAGGCACTTGCCGGGGGGAAGGGCTCAAGGAGGTTGACACTTGAGCAGAGGAGGATCATCTATGAGTAGGTTGGAAAGAAGGGGAGTGGCATTTCAGGCAAAGAGAATACTTTGATCAAAGACTTGGGGATAGCAGTGACTCCAGTCATTTTAGGATTGCACAGGAAGGGCGACCATGGTATGAAAACATTTTCAAAAAAAAAAAATTAAGTCTTTGTATATAAAGCATTCCAAGCAGGAACAGTTGCTTCCCTAGTAGATCAGGCTGGGGTGGGATGGATGGATGAAAATAGCCACCAGGGGCTAATTTGTAGAATTACAAGAAAGAGAAGTGATGGGCAATGGTTTTGTCACGCCAATTCTAAGCTGTATTCAAGAAGCTCTCCCTTCTTAAACAATCGATGGGAATGCCTGTTTCAAAGTAAGTGAATATGAATATGACTCTGGATCAAAGAAAGGGAAATGATAGAAATCTATAGAGAGAAGCCTAATACATGTAAGTGCTTACAGTCCTTCCTCTATGGCCTATTAAAGGGGACAACTACACCTAAGGTGACTTTGTTTTGCATTGGAAACCAAGACAATTTTATATGGGACAAACGCTAAACAAGACAAGATGCCAGGAAAACTAGTGGAAACCAGGGTAGTCTAGGCAAACTGGGATATACGATCCCTGTAGTGGTCAGAGTCCAGTTGGGAACCAGTAACCATGCTAGGCATTTCAACAGAGAGAATTCAATAGAGAAAATGGGTCAAATGGATGGAGGAGTATAAGGAAGTGCAGTGGGAGCACCACAGGGACCCAAAGATAGTAGGGTGGGGAAACTGAGGCAGAGGTTGTGCTTATCAGAACCTAGAAGCTCAGAGGAGGGGCCTTGCAGAGCTGGAGCTCAGCCCTCTGGGGAGGTAGCCCATCCCTACTGCTTCTAGAAGTCTCAGGAGCTCGGAAGAGGAAATCCATGGGTCAGGGGCTCAGTCCTCCCAGTCCATGGGGGGACAGTGGCAGCTGGTGATGGCACATGTCTGGGGCATGATGAGGCTGTGGCTTGGGAGCTAGGAAAGAAACTGGAAACTGGAGCCACCCGGGGAGTCTGAGTGAAGGGCAGTGCTAGGGTAACGCTGACAGAAACGGTGAGCAGACTGCCTCCAGGCTTCCCCCCACCCCCAACACACACAAACCTAACAGCTGGGAGAGGAAAAATAGGGCTTGTAGGGTCCTAGCCCCAGCACCACAGCGTGGGGTGTAGGAAGGTGGATTTGAAGCCGAGTGATATTGGTGTAATAACTTGCACTGTCGCAGCAAGTTGAAAACGGTCCTGATTGGGGCGCCTGGGTGGCTCAGTCGTTAAGCGTCTGCCTTCGGCTCAGGTCATGATCCCGGGGTCCTGGGATCGAGTCCCACATCGGGCTCCCTGCTCGGCGGGAAGCCTGCTTCTCCCTCTCCCACTCCCCTTGCTTGTGTTCCGTCTCTCACTGTGTCTCTCTCTGTCAAATAAATAAATAAAATCTTTAAAAAAAAAAAAAAGAAAGAAAACGGTCCTGATTTTGAGGAGGGAATTCACCTAAAAGACCACTCCGTTCATGAAGTTACAAAACCACAATCTGGTTCCTGCAGAAGAAGGAAATAACCTTGATCAGGTTTTCCCTCTGTGCCAGGAGCTTTACAGATGTTGGTTCATTAATCACAATCATCTCAAAGAACAAGCATTCACCTTGTTTCACAGATAAAGTTTCAGGTGGTTAAGTAGCTTGCCCAAGACCAAGTAGCTAGTGAGACACAAGGTCAGGACCCAACGCCCAGCCTTTCTGTCACTTCTTGGTCTTTCTCTGGTGAAAGCTGCTTCTTCCCAAGGCTGAGACCCAGGATCCTGGATGGAGGGACAGTGGCTGGAACACTCCTGGAGACCACTCTGCCACCACCTGCCTCTTGAAAGTTCAGGCGTAGGAGGTCTTCTGCCCTCTGAGTTCATATCTAGCCAGCATCCAGCCTCACCAAAGTGGTTTACTCCTGCCCAGTGCTGGCCTCACTCCTGTCTGAAGGAGCCAGAACTTTGAATGAGCTCGCCACCTCTTGGAGGGAGCATCATGCTGCAGCCAGCCATAGATACATTGTGTGATGTCCGGAGAGTGTTTGTCTCTGTCCTTGGATTTGCATGTCTTATAAATTCAGCCTTACTTACCAGGATGACATTCTCGCATAATAGGCTCTTCTAGCCCGAGAGCCAAAAATTGCAAAGGCAAGAGTTATTTTTTTGGCCCGAATTGTGTCTCCAGTGTTCACTGAAGATGGAAGTAAATTGTGCCTGCATTTTCTGGAAACACTGGCGCTGAGGTGGGACCTTATTGAGGAATTCACCAAAGCCCAAGGGAGCAGAGAAGATAAATGCTACCAGGCGGTTACAACTGGAGCAAAATTCAAAAACAATAGAATGTCAACTTGAGATCATAGCAGGCTACGGCGAGGGTGACAGAGAGCCAGGGAAATGACTCGGTGCCCAGATAAATGAGGACGTGGATAATGGGGGATGGCACTATAAACACTGCTTTGAAGGGAAGCCCGAGGGGCAGGAGCTCAGGCAGCTCTCTTGATCCAGGGACTCCAGCTCAGCCCCAGGGAAAAGGGAAATGCAGTTGCAGTTTGGCAACCTGCCCGCCCCGATGCCCGGTCCCAGCCTTCCCCGGGGTTTCCCCGGGTGGCCTGCGAGGGCCAGGTATGGGTTTATCCTGTCATGCCAGGGGTTTTGCAGAGAGGGCCTTGGGGTCTTTGGAAAGTGACTTACCCGGAGCCACATGCCTGCCAACTTGGCAGCTGTTACCAGTTACACCAGGAACATCTGGCCTGAAGATTGAAGGAAAAGGGACACTTGTCTACAGAGAAAAAATGTTGAAGTATACATTTTGGACATGAAGAAATAAGTAATGACATTTAATGTTTTCATAAAGCTGCTGCACTGAGCAGCAATCATCCAAAGCCCAGGCGCAGGCATCCATCGTGCATCCGGAGACCGCCACGTGCCTGCCCGGGTCATGCAGGGCCTCTTCCCCGGGACATCGCTGCCTGCTCCAGGCTTTGTGCCCTGAAGGTGGAGAACAAAGGGAGGCCCTGGGGAGACTCCTCACTCCCAGACATCACTCACAAAGATGGGGAGCAGGGAGCAACATGGAAAGAGTACCCACTGGATTGGGTCACCATCATGGTACTGGGTAAATAACATTTGAAGGTTCGAGTTTCTCATCTGTGAAATGGAGGTGTCAAAGACGAGATGTTTAAGGTTCCTCCAGGAGTTGATAACTCTGTGCTTTTTGGAAGAGAGGCGATTCCATCATTTCTATGCCAGTCCTGTAGGTTAAACATGATTCTTTCCAGACCCTGCTCTTAAAAGGCACATCTCCCCTGATGTGGTGATTCTCGCACCCCTCCAACTTCAGAATAAGGGAAGGAGTCATATGGGGCCAGCCGGAGAGCTGTGAGCTTCTGGAGGAGCAGACACCTGGAGAGGGAGAGGAGGGGCCAGCAACCTGCCCCCATGTCCCTGTGCGGCCCCTGCTGGTGGCTGTCCCCATGGCGCTACCGGCCATGGCACCTCACACCTCGACTTAGGCATCTCCTGCGTGTGATTTTATTTTATTTTTTATGTTTATTTTTTTTAAGATTTTATTTATATATTTGAGAGAGAATGAGAGAGAGAGAGAGCATGAGAGGGCGGAGGGTCAGAGGGAGAAGCAGACCCCCTGCTGAGCAGGGAGCCTAATGCAGGACTTGATCTCAGGACTCCAGGATCATGACCTGAGCCGAAGGCAGTTGCTTAACCAACTGAGCCACCCAGGCACCCCTGCATGTGATTTTAAAGAGGGGGGTTGAAAGAGAAGCTGAGACACACTTGCTGAAACTTGGTTCCTTTTTGTTGGTAGAGTGTTGACGAGGATGATATGATAACTTCACTGAGTTTAGCAGAGATTGGGGCTAATCAAACAAGAGTGCATATTTAAGAACTTTGGGATTTATGAGAGAGCGACCCTTCACGTAATTTCAACACACCATCCCTAATTGGGGATGCTTTTGGAATTTCAAAACATTATCTGTGCCAAAATGACACATCAGTGATGCATTATTAATGTGCAAATATCATCCATAATGTGTATGTTACTGTTGTAAGTTCATGTCTCACCAAAGAAGATCCTGTGAGCCCCTTCCTGTTTTCAACTAGGAGGTGGGAAGTAGAGGCAAGTACCGTTGCTCCCAAAATACCATCAGGGGCTGCTACATCTCTCATCCCGCATCTCCTCGAGCAAGTTCTGAAGGCTGCCTGTCTTACAGAGAAGCTGTGCCCATCTTAACAGTGGGTGCTCTGCTCAAGCACCCTAAACTCTGGAGAGCCAGGAGAGGACAGTGACGATGGGGAAAGGCCAGAACCAGTTTACTGGCCGGCCAATCGGCCCACACTGCTTACTCTTGGGCCAAAGCAGGGTTTGTGGGTCCATTGGGCACCTGTGGTTTGGGGCTACAGCTTTTCTAAGCTTTAGTCTATGGCTCTTTGATTTGATTTTGTACATCCAGGAGCTTTTCCTCTCTATTCTAGAAGCTGAGATTAAATCGTGTGTTTGGGGCAAAGACAGTGAGCAGGGCTAGAGCCTGGGCATCAAAATGGTGTGCACTGCACCTACATGATAGGTGACTCAAATTGTTAGTACTCACACGGACACTTCCCACGGTTCTTAAAATTAATAGACACATAAAGTGAGTTGTTGCCAAACCAAATTGGAAAGTACTGTCAAAATGAAAGAAGAGCATTAAAAAACAAAACAAAACAAAACAAAACAAACCCAACCCTATTGGCTAGAACCTGCTGTCCTGACCCCAAGTAACGCAGGGAATAAGCAACTATTGTGGTGTTTCCATTCTGCTCTCTGTTACAAAGTCTGGAATGTGCAGGGTGAATGGACAAACCAGGGACTCCCCACTCGGCCCACAACCCTTTCCTTCTCCTTGCAGCTTCTGATAACACTCATAGACCAAGCTATAAACTCTGTGTACCTAACTTTAGAGGGCAGTTTTGCTCCTCCATTCTCCTAGGCATCTGTATTCCCAAGAGAACTCTCCTGCAGAAGTGACGACGTTTTTCTCATGGGCTGAAATGGGTGTTTTTCCTCAAGACCCAGGATGGCTCTCTCATGGGACAAATCCCACATGTTGGCAGCATGGAGCTTCCTACACGAGGCGAGTGTCAGAACCCAAGCACCTGCCCCAAATCTCTCATCATCTTATAGCATGCACGAGGTGGAATCTTAAAATTGAGAAACTGAGAAGGCTTTTGTTAATTATCAGGTAAAGTTCTCTTGCAGGTAAAGAAAAGGGGGCTTATGAAAAGACACCCCTACTCCAGTGTGACTCTGGATAACTTTTCAATCCTTGGAATTTTCCTTAGCCAGACCCGTATACCATGGGCCAGAGTCCTCCTTTACCAATGGCTCTCAGTATGTATGTGCTCAAAAGACCATCGACATCCAAATCATCTGTGGAGCTTTGAAACCATGCAGACACTCAGGGCTCACAGCAAGCCTCCTAAATCAGAAACTCTGAGGATGGGACCCAGGAATCTGCACTGTGGAAAATCTCTGGGTGTGACTCTGTGCTACAGGATTTTGAAAAGCACCTTCTGAAACCAGTAACATGTTAACTGCCTGTCGGTTACCATCCCAGCAGGAATTAGCTGACCGGCCAGCTCCTAAATGGAGCTGCAGAGCTGCCAGTCCTTGGTTCATCCTTCCTTTCCTCAGTGGGTGGGTTTTGTATCAGGTTAACCAAGACTCAAGTGCCCCGTGTCAAGCCTTCCGCTCTGGTGTTTCAAGCCCCCAGTCACTTTGTTGCCTTTGCAGGACCAGAAGCACTAAGAACCAAAGAACCAAACTTTTTCCATTCATAGGGTTTTGCAGCTCATCCTTAGATAGCTTCTCAGAAAATCAAGAAAGAACAAACCCCGCTACTACAATTCATGGTTTATCTTTTTTTTTTTAAGATAAATCTTTTGAAATATTCATTATAGACTGAATTTTTGGCAAACCAAGTCATGATTCCTGAAAATTCTTTATCTGGAATACGTTGATAATAACACTTTAGTTTTGCATTTTCTCCCCACTTCTTTACTGTTGACACATGATATGAAAACTAACACCCAATAAACCAAAGGAACCCAACCATTAGTCATTTTGAAGTCAAAAATCATATGCTAATATATTTCCCCTTTTTGTATTTTGGATCTGTTCAAAGTGTTTCAGCAGACGTTTTATCTTCAGGGAAAAGGCTCACATGTAGGGAATGAACGGGATGCATGATCAGCAAGTGGATTTGCCTGGAGCAAACTAATCACCTGGGAATAAAGGGAGCTACGGCAAAGGCCGAGTTGTCAGTGTCCGCACAACCTCAGGCTGAGACCACGGAGGAAGGGCGCCTGGCCCTTGTGGTTGGTTAAAACAGGGAGTGTGGTTTCCTGCCCCATGCAGATATTGCACTGCTCTGTAATGCCACTCAGATCCACAAATACCACTTGTTCCCCCTCCTATGAAGTCTGATTTCATAGCAATCAGAGCAACAAGGGCTCTTCTAGCAGAGGGGGTGGCCCTCTCACGGCTCGCTGGTCACTCTGGATTTGCTCAAGGGGCCAGTATTATGGAACATTCTCAGTTCCAATCTCTCACCCCTCCCCCCCCCCAAAGCTGGTACTTGGGTTTCAGTCATAGCAGGGGGAGGAGGACCACCACTTATTAGAGCTTCATCCAGATGCCTTTCAAGTTCCCAGGGCAAGCGCCTCTCTCCTAGTGGGGCCACCACTCGGGACTCAACACTACTTCGGTGTGACAGTCTATACTCAGGAAGCCCTCCTGCCATAAACACTAAAGAGGCAGAAGCCCCCAGTCTCCTTCTGTCCAGTGAATACCCTTATTCATGCATCACACTGAGGCATCCCACAGCTTCACGTCACCTAGGGAGGGTTGGCATTGACAGCCTTGGTAGTTCTTTGGAATGTCTGAGTCGGGTCCCATTCCTTTCCTCCCCTCATTGCAAGCTCAGGATGTGGAACTGGGAGATGCTACTTCTCACTGGAGCAAAGAGAGTGATGGGTGGTAGGTGAGCGAGACTTCCTCTAACAGTCTGGGGTAGGCGCAGGGAGAGTGTCTTTCCCTCAGTCCCTAGCTTGTTTTCTCTGCATCGATTCTCAAGTGTGAGGAAGGTGGCCACAAGGCCTACAAGAACAGCACAGCCGAAGCTCCCAAGGATCTCCTACCCTGTTTTCCTCCGTAGGCAGAGGTCAGACTGAAGAGCACATTATCGGGTATATTCTGAAGACTTCTCTCTGTCCTTATCCAAAAAGCTGGAGCTTTGATGACAAGGAAAGCAAGCCTCAAAGGTGCAGCTTTGTTGAACTCATGACAGAGAGTAGAACGGTGGTTACCAGGGACAGGGGGCGGGGGGCTGAGAGAATTGGGGAGATGTTATTTAAGGGTACAAACTTGCAACCAGTATAAGTTCTGGAGAGCTATTACACAATATGGTGATTATATGTCAACAATACCACATTATAAACTTCACATTTGCTAAGAGACTAGACAGTAAGTGTTCTTATCACCCCCAAAAATGATAATTATATGAAGTGATAGAAGTGTTAGCGCTATGGTGGTAATCATATTGCAAACTGTAAATGTATCAAACCAACACCTTATACACCTTGAACTTACACATCGTTGTATGTCAATTACTTCTCAACAAAAAATTAAAAAAAAATTTAAACGATGCAGCTTTGATGCCAAGGAAAAAAGAGGGTCCAGCTATAGCATTCTGTGAAGGAATTCGAATGGAAAGGGAGCGACAAAGGACCTGGACTCTAATGGCTTGGGAGGAAGCACGAGGGTAGGGAAGCATCATGTGTTTCGGGGAAACTGATTACAGAAGCAGACTTCCTCTCTTCATTCCTATGGTTCTTAATAAAGCCAGAATTAGAATCCGTGGAGGGACCAAATACTGACCAGCGCGGGGCTGGAAGGCTGGGCGCAGGGATCCTCCTCTCCTCCCCTGGCAGGCAACCTGGGGGCTACCTGGAAGGTAGGCTAACCCAGCTGGGAGAATAAAGAAAAGTTTCACAGATCCTGGCTCATCGTTCTTCCCAGGACCAGAAACTAATGGTGATAGATAGTTGCCAAGGATTTCCAATTATTTAAAAACAAAACAAAAACTCACAAATCTGGTTTTGGAGCAGGGAAAACCAGAAACCTCGTGGCAAAAGGGAATTCCTCTTTTGTTTGTTCCTTGGAAGCGCAAGAGTGTGCGTGGTTTTAAACGAGGAAAGGCGAATTTCGTAACTCACATAGGAAAATTTAAGGGGAAAAAACCCACTTGTAGGTAAGATTAAATAGAGAGAACTGGATTTGAGAGTTTGGGAGGAAGGGGTGCCGGGAGATGCCACTTGCTTGCCAGCAGGTGGCGCGTTTTCTTTAGGATTGCTTCTCCGAATCTCTCGATAAAACTTCGGGGCCAGACTAGCTCTGAGTCCCTTCGCCGGAAATCGCTATGCAGATAATAACCCTCCAGTGTCTGGAAATGTTTAATTACCGCGAACGCTGATTCCTCCAGCGCCGACCGCCGCGGATGTAGCCCGTTAAAGACGCAGCGCCGCGGGTATGGTAAGGAAATTCTATTCCCAGGGTTTCACCCTGCCTATACAGAATTCAGTTAAAATAACTTCTCTTCACCATCCTCCGTTTGATTAGACACTGCTTCGTTTCTAATACATTTATTTCCACCTTTGGATAAGAGGAAAAGTTCAGTAGTCTTACAAGGTAGATGTGTTTAAGTGTCTAAAATAATTCTGACAACTCATTTGTACAAAAAGTGTAAGCTCACTACACCTTTTACACACATTTTACACTTGCTCCTCACAATATAAGGCATCATCAACATTTCATTTTACAGATGGTAGTATGGCCAGGACTCATGCAATTTCACATGAATATTCGTGCTTTATACATGTTCTTCTTATAAACCAAGGGTAGATATATGCATACGTGTATTGTTACATTTAGTAAGGTGACAAATAGTTACAAGATATTTACGGACTCAAAGAACTTACGAAACGGGAACTGCTTGGAAAAACAGTTCACTTTCCCTTTCAGTTTTGATACTGTAACTTGTCTGTCGCTGTCACAATAAACACCGGCTCTTGGGTTCACCTGGGATCTATTCTGCTAAGACTCTGGAGTTGTTTGTACGTTATCAGGGCGTGTTATCTGTACAAGTGTGTGTGGATGTCGTGTTACTTACCTCCCCTGCTTAAAAACTACCCCCTCCCTAAGCTGGATTTTGACCTGATTGATCGTAATGGTTCCAGAGGAACTGTTGAGCCATTACAATCCATCATCTAAATGATTACAGAGGGATACCTAAATCTCCGGGTTATTTGAAAGCTCAGTACATGCGTAAAGGGGGGTCAAATGAGCAGAGCCCCAATTGTCCACAAAGTAGTTACAGGAAAGCTTGCCTTGGAAGCAAAAACTCGTAAGTGCTAAGTAAATAACCTTTTTTAAAAAAAATGAGGTCATTTTTGTGTGGCTGGGGAGTAGGGAGAAGTGGGGTTCATTTTTGTTTTATCCAAAACACACCCAAAGCCACAGAGGCCACGTTCTAGTTAATTTTCTGGAAGCCGTTCAATTTTCACTCTGCAGACAGGCTGGGGCTCTTTCCTTCCCAGTAAGCAGGGGTTGGGAGAGAAGCTGGGGCCGCGACAGGGAGACCTACGGAGGCTGTCACAACCCCAAGTGTGCCCAGAAAATGTGGCGGCGAGGGCTCGCTGCGGGACTGGGAGCCATGCAAAGACCGGGTAGCTCTGCAGTCCCGGCTATGGATCTCCGCTGGACCCCACCTGCACTGGCGGGATGTAACCTGGACCTGGAGGCCTGGTCGCTAGTGTGGGGACCTTTTCCGAAGGATGCTCAGTTCCAACGGAGACTGGGCCCCCGTGGGCCCCCGCGGTTGCGCCCTGCTGGCGGTGGGCGGGCGGGAGAGTCGGAGGGAGCCCCGGCGGAGTTTGCGGCGGGTCTAGCTGCCGGCGGCGGGAGCTTGCAGGCTCAAAGTGAGCAGAAGCTGCAGCCGCGGGTGGCGGAGTGCGCTGGCCGCCCGGGAATGGGATGGGTGTCCACACAGGAGTTTCGTCACCTGCAGTGGGCTCCGACACCATAGGATGGTTGGGTTCTGGCTACGGAGGACGGAGGACGTTTACTAAATTCCAAACGTGATGTCCTTGTGAGTCCTAAATGAATCTGACTTCCCTAAAAAGTAACATGGGAGACTTTAGGTGTCCTGGGTCCTGCCCTCCTCAATCCAGCCAAGTCGGAGTCCTGTAGCACTGCGACCTGCTTTAGGTTGATCAGTTTCTCTTAAATAGACCTCCTTTAAGCTGATCAGTTTCTCTTAAATAGTCGGGGGAGGGGATCCTCTGCTGTTCCTCCTCGAATGGAGGGCAGAGGGGTTCTTAGCTTTCTGGGCTTTTTCTGCTTGCCCTACTCAGGGGGAACCAGAACCTGGTTGGCTTCCAGTGGAGACTGAGGCCATGGTTTGTGGGTCACCGCCTTGGGAGCTTGGATTGGGGTGGAGGACTCCAGCAACTAGCAAATCTTTCATTTCATTTCTGAGGTTTCTGGGTTTGTTCATTGTCAGAGCAAGACCTAGAAGGAGCATCTTCCAAGCCAGGTATCTGAAACAGGCCCATCTTTGCCCCAGCTGTGCCAGAGTCCCACAGCACTCACCTTGTCTTGTCCTACCTTGCAGACCAGCTCCGGGGGAGGCAGCCAGAAGGCCTCTGGGAGGCAAAGCCCGAGACTCTGGGCTATGAGGAGCCAGCTCCAACTTTGCATCCCCATCTTGCCCTACACCTGCTAAATTCCAAGATTTGCCCTGAGTCCAAATCAGTTTTCCAGGTACGCTGGCAAAAGTGGCATCAAACAACCAGTTGCATGGTCCTTTCTTCAGAATCCCTAAAGACTCTCTTTCCAAGAGCTCTTTAGGGATCCTACTACCTGGAGATTTCTACAAGCCCTTGAAGCATGTTGGCCAAGGGCCCTGATTCAGAAGAAAAAGGCAAATGGAAAGATGGAGGAAATACAGTTATACTGTGTGTTTTGAGCAGGAGATGGAGTTTGTACACCTGGGAAGCTCCATCCCACCTGAATGTCCTCTTCGGAGCTTTTCCTAAGCAATCTGGACAGCCAGATGGGCAACTGTGGGGGCCTTTCTTGGGTGCTTTCATGGCTGCTAATGGAGGTTCCCGAGCTTTGTTTCCTAGGAAAGCCTGCGGCGACTGGTGCAGGCAAATTCCCTGGACCAAGGTGGAAGCGAGCACAATCCAGGAATACCCTGCTGGGCTTTCCTTCCAGGCCTTCCCCTCCTCTTAGAACTTGCTGCCATGGAATCTCAGGGAAAGGAGTGATCTCAACTCCTTTCTGCTCCCAAGGGGCTGCTCCCTGGCCAGAATGTCGCCCCATGCTGGCAGCTGTTGGATTCCAACTGCATAGGCAGACTTATGTGGGCCCCTGACTCAGCACCAACCTGTGGCAGGGGATGAGTGCAGTCCCTTGGGACAAAAACTGCACCCCCTCTCCCTCCTCCCCACCCAAGTCAAAGTTACCTAGGGGCTGGAGGCCAGGTTCTGTCCTAAAGGCCTGTGGATAAGACAAGGGTCTTTTTCCAACTATGTCTTTTGGCGGCATTTCCACTATCATTTCCCTAGGTCAGAGAATGACACCCTAAAAATGTCACATCAGACTTGCAGAGCGAAACTGGACAAAGCACCATTTCCTCCCCCAGAGACACAGAAGTAATACGCTAGAGACCCACTGAGCGCTGGGTGGATCACTCAGCAGCAACCTTGGGGCAAACCTTGGGAGTGCAGTGGTGTAAATCTGGACCCACCCAAGCCCTGGGAAACCTTTGCCTCCTCCTGAATCCAGGGCTGGTGTTCCAGAGAGGTGGCAGCAAGAGGTCAGGGCTGGGGTCAGATGGAGGTCAGCTCTCAGAGCCCAGCAGTCAGTAAGGTATGGGCACTCTCCCTAAGGCGGAAGCAGTGAAGACAGAATTTCTTGCAGACAGAATCCTGACCCCTCCTTAGGTCCCAAATGCCACCTGAACCAGCTCCTTGGGCTCAGAGGTCCTGAAGCTGAGGAACTTTGCAGCTTGCTCTCCAAACTCCCAACCTATCCTCCCAGAACAAATGAATACATGATTGGAGGGTGCGACAGTGCCTTAGGGTGGAATCCCAGAGGGTTTCGGAATCTAGGACAAAAACTTTCTTGACCTCCTTCCCCCACCCTCCACCTCTGATCTTTCCACTGAACTCCACAACCCAGAGTCTGGGGTCAGCCCTAGGCATTGGGGTCTGGGCTGCCCTGGGGGTGAGCACTCTCTAGATGTCCAGGAACTGCTCCATACCCAGGGCCCTACGCCTCTGGGAAGGGATTCTGGGAGAAAGGGCGACTCTGCCAGGGTCCAAAGAGCTCTGGAGTCCCAGCTACAGGGCAGGGATCCCGGTGTACCCCCCCAACCCTGCATAGGCTGTGTCCCAGGCATGCAGGAATAGGACCGCAAAATGCGAAGTTTCAGCCTGCTCTCCTCCGCTTGAGGCTGTTTCCTCTAGCACGCCAGGGGTGCCGTGGTGGGCCTAACAATGCAAAAGGGGTCGCACCGGACTGAAAAGCAGGGGATGCGGGTCGGGAGAGGCCGGGGCCAAGTGAGCGCGGCTGCCAAAGTCTGCTGCCCCGGTCAGCAAAACTTTGTCTCTCAGTGCGCAGGCGCAGGGCAGGGTTGGGGGACAGGGGAGGGAGGGGAGGAATCCTGAGGCAAAGGGAGGAGGGAGGGAGAGAGAGAGGGAGGGAGGGAGGGAGGAGGGTGGTGGATTAAAATAAGTAGGCGGCTCGGTGCTAAGGGATGAGTGAGTCGGAGCTCGGTCTCTCCCCAGCAAGTTCTCAGCCGCTCCCGGTTCAGACCCAACCAGGGAGCCGCGAGCGGGGCTCACCGTCCCCCGAAGGGCAGGACTCCGGGGCAGTCGAGCGCTCCCGCGTGTCGGGCGCTCCGAGTCCCCGCAGCCGGAGAGGAGCCAGGACTCTAGAGCTCCGGGGGTGCCTGTGGAATCCAGCGCCTCTGGCTTCCCGGGTCCCCCGCAGCGGAGCCCCAGAGACGCCCTCAGCCCGGGACCGCCGCGGAACAAGGTAACTGCAGCCCTGGGAGCCCCTGCTCGGCGAGGGGAATGCGGGCAGCACTCCCGGGTCCCCTGTCACAGTGCGGCGGGTGTCTCCTCTCTCTGGGTCCCAGAAGGAAGCTCCTCTTGCCAAACGAAGGCTGCAGGACCTTTGTGAAAGTGAGAGCAGCTGCAGCCCAGGGTGGTTGGGGGTGCTGGCTCGGGGACTTCCCGCGCGGGGTCTTCGGCCTCTGACCTCCGGGGAATGAGGGGGCGGGCCTCCACTCCTGCTCCTCGTGCGGCCAGGCTCCATGGAATCCGGGGCGAGATGCCTGCGGATTTCGGAAGTCAGCCTGTGGGCCCCCCTCTAAGAAACCGAAGAAACTTCAGCGGGCACAAACTTTCCCGAGATGCACGCCTAGCTCAGTCTGACCTACTTTAGCGGACGAAGAAGGAAAAGAGAGTGGATGGATGGCCACGGCCGCAGCCGACGGCGCCATGGACAGGTGCATGCCCCAGCCAGGTCGCGCTCTACGTGCAAGTTTTCTTTTTTCCTATTTCGGAGTTGCGCTCAGGTATCAGGCCGGCTGGACCGGGAGCGCAGGGCCTCGTGCCTGACCCAGCCTTGCACTTGAGCTCTAACTTTGGGGTGTTCTCTATAGATAATTGCTCTGTGTAGTCAAGGCCTGGGGAGTAACCCGCCACTGTTTCGGTGCAGGGAAGCGTGCAGGGGGGCGCGAAACACTACTTTCCAATCGGTGACCCGCACTCCGAAGTAGCGGAAATGCTATGGGTGCCGTGAGTGTCTCCGGTTTGGGGCTTCTAAGGGAAGGATTCGTTTCCTCCCCGGACTGTCCCCTAACTCAGCCTTCGGGAGAGAAGGGGGAAGTCGGAGGAGAGAGGAAAAGAGGTGAGGGGCTGCCTGCGGAACTAATTTCTTTCCCGAAATGTCTCTGATCAGAAGAATAAAAACCCACATCCAGTCCTTTTTCAGCAGCTCGCGCAGTAGCGGGATAGGCTCTCAGGGTATAAAGTAGCTCCGAGGGTTTCTTTGTTGCCACAATTTGGTAAATTTCAACCGGGCTAAGAGCTGCGCGCTAGCTTTTGGGAACAGAAACCACGTGCAAAGCTAGTTGGTCTCCCAGGATCACGGCCTCCTAGAGAAGAGAGGGGCTGACAGGGACAGGGGACTACCAGTGGGTTGATGTTCTATCCCAGGCTCCTCAAAGTAATCGCGGTTTCATTAAGATTGGGGAACAGATCGCTAAGGACACAGCGGGAGTTTAAAAAAATGCCGCGGGATGGCCGCCTAGCCGAAGGGTTCGTTCGGTCTCGTTTGTTGGGAGAATTCAACAGAAGTATCCGGTGGTGGTTAGTCCTCCCACCGGGGGTCTGGACTCCTGTCACCGCGAGTGTGTTGGGGATTCGGTATCAAGGATGATTTTCTGGGGCTGCTGCTGGGCTCCTTCAGGCGCAAGCTCGTGGAGTTCGCTCCGTTCTCATTAATGCAAGCAGTTAACTCGCTCACGCTCAATTAGCCCCGAATAAACCACTTTAATAGACTCTACACACTTCATTAATGCCCAGCGTAGGGCTGGCTGCAGACCTGAGATTGGCGCTCCACCGCGCGAGGGAAGCAGCGCCGGCACTGCGCAGGGGACCCAGCTCGGAAGCGCGAATTGCTTCTGCTGCGTGCAGTCGGGATCTTTACCCGCACCTCCCAGGTCCCGAGGCTCAAGCTCCTTGCCAAGTGGCTGCCTGGCCCGGGGAGAGGTGTTTCCCCTGGTGTTTAAAAATCTAAAGCGTTCACACACGAGTCCCGGGGGTCAGGGCAACGGGGCCCGGAGGGGCTGGGAGTTCGTCCATCCTCTCCGGCTGGAGAGGCGAGTGTGAGACTGTGTTTTTCTCTTAGTTGACCGCCTGAAACCGGATCGTGCATTTCGCCCATTCTTGGTACTAGTGTAAGGAGCCACGTTTCGAACGAATTTCGTCCCCGGGAAAATCGTTGGCGAGAGCCTGGGGAGCCCTGGCCTCGGAATGCGGCAGAAAATAAGAAACTGGCTGCGCTGCTGAAGAAAATAAATTGAGTGTTGGGGGAAACAAGATCGGGCAGATAGCCCGGAAAGGTTGGCTCCCAAGAGCAGTGATGGCTGCAAACGCCCCCTCCCCCCACGGAGCCCCAGGTCCTCTCGGCTCCTGGAGGTAGGCGAGGAAAGGCCAGGTTAGTACCCGACGTTGGTGGGCTCCCCACCGGGGCACCGAGCGGGCTCGGGCCCTTGTGCAGCCCAGAGCCCCAGCGCCACCGCCGATCGCTCGGCTGGGGATAGGTCGAGCGGAGAGGAGCAAGCTGAGGCCCCGGTGGCGCCGGGAGGGCCCCGGGGAGCCAGAGATAAGGATCTGATTTCCAGCGCCTGGAGGGGAAGAAGAGGTGACAGCAAATCAAAGAGCGCTCACCTCGCCTAAGTCTGGGCCAACGTTTGAAGTTGGCGAGTCTTCTCTTTCTCCCTTCTTCCTCCTCTCTCCTCCCCAACCCCAAAGGGCCCCTGCTTTCTCTCTGGCCCCATTCGTATTTTGATTCGCCATGTCTTAGCGCTCTAGGATGATCCCGTCGCTCTAGGATCACGGGGCCACCAGTGATCCAAGCAGCAGAGAAGACTGGTCCGAAGGCCCTGGCTCTTCCACCGGGGTGGGCACTCTTGCTCCCAAGGCTCGGTCACCGCAGAGTTGTGCCTCCCCTAGCCCCGAGGCTGAATTAATTGCTGCCTTGACGCTGGGTTTTCAGACCATTGCTAAGTAACTCACAGGCGGAAACTTCTGCAGGCTCTCCGTGTTTTGCACCTTCCACCCCCAGTAGAACCTCTGTCCCTACCAGCCCACTATTCAGCCAGTGACCTCTCTGCCAGCTTCCAAGGGAAAGCGTTTCTGGGTCAAGATTGTCCTTACTCCTTCCTGAATGGGCAGGGCACTCTCCCATTAAAAGCTTTGCTGCAGTGAAAGGCTGTGGAGTCTCTGACTGGGACTTTTGGCCTTGGGCTGAGGGTAAGCTAGGCTAGGGAAGCTGTCTGGGTGGTGTCAGTGTCTGTCCCTGGAAGGAGCAGAACAGTGGACTGCACAACTCAGGGAGGGGGACTTACTGAAGGTTAGAGGAACAAGCTGATGAAGAGAAGAGGGGGAAATGAGGAGTAAAGGAAGAAGTGGGCAGCAGGGGATTGAGACAGGCAAGGAGAAGGGCTCCCCAAGTACCCTGCTCCCACAGTGACTTCTTAAGTAGCCCCCAGCTCAGAGCCCAGAGAGTTCAGCACTTGAGCCTCCCAAGGCCCCACATGTACTTTCTACTTTCCTTCTCCATTTTTTGCTTTCACTGGACAGACTGAAAATCGCAGGAATGTCTGGGAGGCTCAGGGATGAAAAGTCTCTCTACAGAGCCCTGATCTGTCCACGGAGGCTGGAGACCCTGACCAAGCAGGCCAGGAGATGCCTGTCTGCTTGGTCGCTTCAGCTTCCCGGCCTTGCATTCTGAGGGGCAGAGATCAAAGCAGCTGAGGCCCGGCCTCAATTCTGTAGCCCATGGGCATACCTACCTGCCCAGGTGTCACTGCACACAGAAACATCCAGAGAACCCAAAGACACCGCCCCCTTTTTTATGGGGTAGGGAGGGCACTGAAGCTCCCTCATGTGTGACGGCAGATGTTTGAATGAGTAAATGAACGTGGGTGTCAGTTTCCTCGCTGAAACCAAGGTGATCCCCCGGGGGCTAAGGTAAGGAGTCAGTCCAAAAGCAGAGAGGGTGTTGTCCACAGGGCTCATTAATAGTGAGGCAGAAAAGCAAATTTGACGTCAAAGTTGAGAGTTTTGAGGAGAAAGATGACATGACTTCTGGAAGCCAAACTGAAGATCAGCTAGTAGAGTTTAATGCACGGGAAGCGGGAGACGTACAGATTTGTGTGTGTTTGTATGTGTGCTCTCTCTGTGAGGCCTTTCGTGGGTTCGGTGCGATCTCCTGTGTGTGTATGTGTGTGCTCCCGCATATGTGTGTGTGACCACATTCGGGCCAGTTCCTGCATTTTGTTGAGTAGCACAACACTGATCATCTCCGTTTATCTGGGATGCACCTTGTCAACTGCTTCGGAACACGTGAATCCGCGTTTATCTGTCATTGCGCGTTTCTATGTTTGTTTATCTGCACATGAATGTGTAAGTGTGCTTCCAAGTTCCTGTTCTCTTTGCAGGAGAGTGCAATTCTGTGTTGACTCAGGCTTGCGTGGATGTAAATTTCCACACACCAGTGTCCCTGTGTCCCTGCCTTTCTCAGGGCTCTGGACACTGGAGGCCTTCACTTAAGTTGGTGGAGTTCCATAGGATTTAGTTTCTGTAGCAAGTTGTGTGTCTCTGCGAAGGCCATTTGGAGGGAGCCCTTGCATCAGAGAGGGTTCCATCTTCTCTGTGAGGGCAGTGGGTTCCCTCAGCGGGGGTCTCAGACGCCCAGCATCTGCCCTGGGGGGACGAAGAGGGTGTGGCTGGGCTGGAATTCAGGAGGAGGGCGACCTACCCTGAACTTCTCTTTTTTTCTCCCTTCTTTTCTTCTTCTTTCCTTTGCAGATTGAGATCAAGACCCCACTGCAACTACCACAATGGGCAGCAAAACCTTGCCAGCACCGGTGCCCATTCACCCATCCCTGCAGCTCACCAACTACTCCTTCCTTCAGGCAGTGAACGGCCTGCCCACGGTGCCCTCGGACCACCTGCCCAACCTGTATGGTTTCAGTGCCTTGCACGCTGTGCACCTGCACCAGTGGACGCTGGGCTACCCCGCCATGCACTTGCCGCGCTCCTCTTTCTCCAAAGTGCCGGGCGCCATGTCCAGCCTGGTGGACACGCGCTTCCCACTGCCCGCCTTTCCCTGGTTTCCTCATGTAATCCAGCCTAAGCCCGAGATCACCGCTGGAGGCAGTGGCCCCTCCGCACTCAAGACCAAGCCACGCTTTGATTTTGCCAACCTGGCTTTGGCTGCCACGCAGGAAGATCCATCCAAGCTTGCCCGGGGGGAGGGTCCTGGGTCCCCCGCTGGTGGGCTGGGTGCTCTCCTGGATGTAACCAAGCTGTCCCCAGAAAAGAAGCCCACAAGGGGACGCCTGCCTTCCAAGACCAAGAAGGAGTTCGTCTGCAAGTTCTGTGGCCGCCACTTCACCAAGTCCTACAACCTCCTTATCCATGAGCGGACACACACCGATGAGCGGCCCTACACCTGTGATATCTGCCACAAAGCCTTCCGGAGGCAAGACCACTTACGGGACCACAGGTACTGCGGGTGCCCCCCCCCCCCAAAAAAAGCTGTCTGTCTCTGTTCTCACCTTCCTCCACCCTAATGAGGCGGTTCTTGAATCCAGCTCTGGCTCCAAGCATCACAGTTCCTGGGAATTCTCTAACATAGCAAAGGAAGCCCGACAAGGCTCAGGGATAGGTTCTTGGAGCATGGGGTGGAGAGAGCCTGGGAAGAATAAGTCAGGTCTCCACGAGCTCCAGACGGGCAGGCACAGCTGGCCTCACCCTTCTCCCATCTGCAGCGCTGTCCACTACAAATTTCTGCAGTGATGGAAAGCGGGACTCATGACACATGTCCCCACTGAGCACTTGAAACGCACAACTAGTGTGACTGTGAGATTAACTTTTTAGTTTTACTTAATTTTAATTTTAATAACTACATGTGGCTAGTGCTGCCCCAGCTTGGACAGGACAGCTCCAGCAAATTGCCCACCCCCCCAGGTCCCCTCGTTCACCTTTACTGTTAACCCGGGCCTTATAAGGAAACCGTGCTTGTCCCTCTGGGGGAGGCAGGGGCAGGCCTAGCTGGACCTGTGGACCGATCCGATGGATCAGACATTGCCTATGGGTTTCCTTCACTCGATCCACACACTTCGCATTTTGCCCACTCCACGCTAGGTACCCCCCGCCTGCCTCCCCCCTTTCTTTGGAGGGCAAGTGCCTCATTGCTGTGGGAGGGGATCTTGGATAACTGTGTATAACATGACATCATTTTGCAAAGATTAATTTCCCTGTTTTTGCTTTCAGATATATCCACTCCAAAGAGAAGCCCTTCAAGTGTCAGGAGTGTGGGAAAGGATTCTGCCAGTCCAGGACTCTCGCTGTCCACAAGACGCTACACTCACAGGTGAAGGAGCTCAAAACCTCCAAGATCAAATGCTAAAGAGAGCCTCCGGGTCACCAGCACCCTGGGTCACGCTGCCCCTTCCTCCAGAGGGACCTGAAGCCGAAGGCGACTCCGGCGGGCAGCGGGAGGGGTTCCCGGGACCTTTCCCTATCCCAAATTTGTCCCCTGGGTCCCGGGCGCACGCGGAACTCGAGAGCCCCGCCCCGAGCCGTGACCCCAGCCACCCGGGCGGCTCCCCCAGGACGCGGCTAAAGTCTTGGCCAAAAGGCGGTACTCACGTGGCGGAAGGGAAACTGCATTTAAAAAAAGAACGAAAGCTCCGCGGAGCCGCAGCGGCGCCTCTCCCAGAAGTATTACTTTTTCTATTGTTATTTTATACGTTTTCTTTATTATTATTTTTTTTTCTTTGACCATATAAGCTTGTAACTCTGCCTGCGGAGAGAGAGGGGAGAGGGAAAGAAGTTCTGCGCGTTCGCAGCTTTCACCCCCTCCTCCCGTCCCCATCCCCACCCCGGGGAGCCTGCAAAAGTGTAATCCATGTATCTGCTTCAGCAGCCCGGCCCTGGGACCGCGGGGCCGCGGATGCCCCCTCCCTGCGCCGCCGCGCGGCCGCGGGTCCTTGGCCCTCGGACTCAGACGGCGGGGCGGGGGGGCCCTGGGGCTGGAGGGGGCCCGGCCTCCCGTGCCCCTGCTCCGCCGCCCAGTCACCACGAGCGAGCAGCCGGCTAGGAGCAGGGCGTTGTATTGCGATTGGCACTTTATGCTGACCATCGGTAACGGACATTTATCACTGGAGTTTTTTAAAATATGAAATAAACGGTTATTTTACAGGCATTGCAGGATGGGTATTTTCCCTCCCAAACACAGGAAACTGGGAGGCTCCTTTCCTCGAAAGGAGCAGGTTTCCCTACCCGCTCCAACCTGTCCCGCTTCCGGACCCCCGCCTTATTGAGGTGCTAGGGTTGAGATGGATGGAGAAGCCTCCTCTCTCCCTGTGTTGGTCTACCTCGGATCCCGTCCCAGGTTTCTTTTCTTACTTCACTCCTCCATTTCGGTCTTAGGTCTCAGGGTCCCCAGTCCTCACCTCCAAACCGCTGGGGTTTTATAAAGAAGCCGAGCCTGCGGCCAGGCCAGGACGTCGGCCGTGAGAAATCTCAATGTCTCCGGGTCCCGGGGTCGCTTAGGGTCCACTAAGGGAACAGAATGGCACCCACCTCTCCAACCAAAGGCTTCCGTACTGACCTCCTGCATCTGCTCTGGTGAGGGAAGGGGGTGCCTTCACTGATAGCCTCAGGCCCAGGACTGTCCCCTGGGCCCCCATACCCGGCTGCACGTGCACAATCACCGCTGCCTCCCCCAAAGCCCCAAACCTACAACCCTCTCTCCATTAGGATCCCCCAGAAACAGTTCTTTGGCTGGGGCTCGTCCCCTGCCCGGGGCACGGCCCCACGCCATCGAAGATTCCCTACAGTTTTTAAAGCCTTGTTAGGAATGGCGGGGGCGGGCGCCCTGGGAGGCCCGGGAAGTTTAGGAGAGGAAATCTGAGTCCGCCCTCCACAAATTGAACCTTCCCCGGGGCGTCTAGTTTTCCCACAATTAGAGGCCAGGCCGCCGGGGGCTCTCCTGTTTGGGGCGGGGCGGGACTCCCCACAGCTCCAGAGTCCCGACCGCAGGGAGGCGCAGGCGCTGGCGCCCGCGGCCTTTCCCAAGCCGAGCGCGCGGCCTCTCGGGCTTCTGTGCCCGGCTCTCAGCGGCCGCGGAGACGGCTGGGCCGAGCTTCCCTGCCGCGGGGACCCAATGCCCCTGCCTCAGGCAGGGCCCTGCGGGCCTGAGAAAGGAAGCCCGGGCCGTAGGAGTTAAAACGCTCTCGCCTTTCACTGCACCGTCCTCACCTCCTCCGGGCATGCCTCCCCCCCCCCCCCAGTGCGGGCTGGAACTCCGCGGTTCCGGAACCCAACTTGCCCGTGTGGCCTTGGCTGGGCGGGTGCGGATGAGCCCGGCCCTCCGCGTTCGGAGCCACGCTGCCCCCTGCTGGACAGGCCTGGACGGGCGGCCCAGGACTGGGGCACCTCACAGTACCCTGCCCACAACTCATCTAGATGGACTCTCTAGATGAACTCTCCGCTGCAGGCCCTGTCCACCACTCCTCTAGATGTCTGGTCTTGCCCTCAAAACCTTCTTGACCGGTCCCACGGCCCACTGAGAATGAGGACCGTCCGGGTTTGAACCGGCCTGGGGGATCTCCCCTAGTGGAGCAAGATCACAGCCCTTCTTCCCCAGCTTCATAAGGACGCTCCCCAGGAGAGAAACGGAGTCTGGATCCCAGAGAACTGATTTCTGGGCGCAGAGACGGAGGGTTAGTCAGTGGGCTTGGGGCTTCGACGGCTTTAGCCCAGCCAGTGCAAGCCGTAGTAAGGTGTGCGCACTTAGCCATGGCTTATGTTAAGGCCCATTGCAGGAGCCACATCGGTTCCTTTATTAGCTCCGTGAGGTCGGGGGACGTGGCTGTTCTAAGATGACAGTGCCTGAGTACACACAACCCTAGCGAAAGCTTTGGGCACCTCTGAGGACCTGTGAGAGCGCCTCCCTCAGTTCCTCTGCTCTTTCCGGGGTTCCATCTTTCTCAAGGATTTACTACTGCTGCAGCTCCCGCAGCCGCCACGTTAGCCACCTCCCACTCCCCCAGGACGTCCAAAGCCTCTGCAGTTAGCTCCGCCCCAAGGACCTCGTGAAGGCTATGAAATGGGGGAGGTTTGCAGACGAGGTTTTTCTATTCTGGACCACCCCACCTCTGGTAACCTGAATCCCCTTCCTTCCGTCCTTCGTAGGCCCTGCAATATCAAGTGTGCATCCTTAAAGGATGGATTCCCAGCACAGGGTTTATAGCGAGGCGCTGGGAGTCGCGCAGCGTATTGTCCAAAGACCTGCACTGACTCACAATGCCTCCACCGTGCCTTGCCCTACCAGTGGCTCACTATCATCCTGCTGGACCCAGCAGCCACTTCGCAGCATAGCTCGCTGGGTCTATCCCCTGACAGTGATTTCATGGATTGCGCAGTAACAGCACAGCAAGTGGAAGGGCAAGCTGGGGCTGCGGGCCCCAGACACCGCACAGGCTACAATTCCCAGGCAACGTGGTTGGGGGCAGTTTCCAGCTCCCACTTTGTGGGTAGCAAGAAAAAGCAATGAGAATGCCGGAAATGCTTGGGTGGGTCTTATTGCTTGCCCACGCGGAAGGGGACAACTCCCCCCCCCACACACACACCTCTAGAAGACCCCATTCCTCTGCCCCCGACCTCCCCCGACCCCAGTTCCCAGACATTAAGCTTCTTTGGTGTCAGGTCCCCAGTGTGACTTAGGTCGGTTTTCAGGAGTGAAGGGAGAGGAGAGTTCAGCTGCGGCCCCCCCCCCAGTTGCTAGGCCAGCTGTTCCTGGGGGGGGGGGGGGGGGGGGGCGCTACTTGGCTGGACCTCTTTGCTGATGGGTAGAAGGCGCAAGAGACCTTCAAGGCAGCCTGGAGCTTCCTGGTGCTCGCTCTGGGAGATCAGCAGCGCTCTGGGGAAAGAACAGCTCGCAGGGGCTTCTCCCCAAGAGGAAGAGGTTAAGGTTCCACCTCCTCCTTTCGAATGTAGTCAGGGTGCTGCGGCGTAGGATGGACCGTTTTTCCCTGCGGACCTCTTGGCCGCGGGAGTCAGAGCTAACAGAGGGTCGTGGGGAAGGGAGAAACGCAGTGGACTGGTCTAGGGCTCCTTGATAGCACCTCAGCACCAAGAACGTGGAACCTGTGGAACCTGTGATAGCATACCCAACCCCATCCCTGAATCTTCGTGTCTCCAGAGCCGCTCAGAAGCATCCCACCCCACCTGCCACAGCACTAGGGCGCTGTGACGCCACACAGGCCTCCGGCAAGATACGCCAGGGCTCCGCCAAGTCTACAGCGGGATCTCATTTACGCAGTTCGATGACGTCACAGACGGGCGGTGATACTACGGCTCCCACATTTCCCGGCCCCGCCCTGCGAATCCTGCCAGAAACGCGCGGAGAATTCGTCCGTTTCCGGACAATAGGGTCAGACCCGAAGCGTTGGTAGGTGCCCTGAGTGAGGTAGAGTGCCCGGCAGCGTTCCCCTCCGGAATCTCGTGGCTTAGAATGCTGTCCGCGCGAGTAGGGTTTCAGTGCACCAGCCGCGGCGAGAAACTAGCCCCGCCCACCTTGCCCCGGCCTACCCATCGCCTCCACCACTGCGCATGTTCTGCGCGCAGGCGCAGAAGGAACTCGTTGCCCAGGACCGCTGGCGCTAGAGTTAACCGTCTCGCGGCGGTGCTGGGCGGTCGGTGTGGACTTCGGTGTCCCACTTTCAGGTGTAACGAACACAGAGTACCACTGGCCCAGCGGGCGCATCCTGCTATCGGTCTTTATGAGCCCTAGAGATGTTAACGCCGAAGAGGGCAGCTCTGGGTTAATGCGGGCTAGAGACCCTTGGAGTCTCTATGGCGCCTCGAATCCAACGCTGCCGTGGTCCGACGGAGGTACCGGGGATTCGAGCCGAGAGGGAGTGTGCGGCCCGCCCCTGCCCTAGATCCAGTGCGGCCCCAGTCTTTTCTGGGTTTTTGAGGCAGAGGTCTTGGTCTCCAGTCCAGCGGAGCTCTTGGAGGCACAGGCTTGGTCACCCACCCTGCCGGTTCAGCCTGGCTTTCTGGGACGCTGCGACAGCCAGACTGATGGTTGGGCTCAGATTGCATATGTTTCAGATGAAAAATTCACTATGGACATGAGATAGGATGAGGGGGTCAAACCTCATGTCAGTGGTAGAGGAAGAATTAGAAGTTGCGTTTCCTTTGAGGCAAGGGGCCCGAAGACCCAGTTGTAGCTTTTCCTGCCACTTACAAGGTCAAAATCATACATATTTTCTCAATCATTTATTCACCCCTCGAATCAACAACTGGGCCCTCATGTGTTGCAGAACAACTTTCGCATTTATGAAGCACCATGTAAAGGTAGTAGAAATGCTTCTCTCAGCATCCTGAAGTACCCTGCCTCCCAAGCTGCCTTATTCCTAAAAGAATCTTCTTCCCTCTTTACTTTCTCATCACCCAGAGATAATGAAATGGGATGGAAGAAGGCTGTCACCTGGACTGGTAGTCATGAAACTTCGTAGAAAACTTGAAAGAAGCCGCCTTTAACTCCGTGGAGAAGAATGGATAAATCAGTTCACAGATTATTTTTAAATTTGCTTGAGAGAGGAAGGTGGGAGACAAAATGTAAGTGCCCTACTTACCACTCCTTTGTGGCATATGGCTAGGGTGAAAAAAACAACTTGGGGCAGACTGAGGTGTCAGGGCAGGGGCCTATATATGTGGCAAGTGGGACTGAATAGGTGGTAGGGTGTCTTCCACTTTGCAAACACACCCAGCTACAGTCTTCTTTGGATATGTGCTTTCTTTGATTTGTACTAGAGTGTCCATGGTCTACGGAAAAGATAGTTGTACACTGTTGTTACATGGACAGATCTGCAGGAATGTTCCTCTTACCCAGCCACCTGAGCCCTGGCTATCTGATACCACTCCTGGCCATTTTTCTTGGCCAATGCTAGTTTCAGCTCCAGCGATTAGAAAATAGAAGGACTTAGAAAAGTGGGGTGGATGGACAAATGGAGTGAGTTTTGTTTCTTATTTCTAAACATGGAGTTGTATCTTAGCAGCTAAGCCATGTCTGGGGAGGTGTAGGCATAATTAGTTTTCAATGTTTGGTTTGATTGAACTCTTGCTTGTGAGATAAGATAAGGAGTTTTGTCGTAACAAGGGCAGGGATGGGTTGCTTTTTGTCACTGGTAGGAGTGGGTACCACTTGGATACTGTAGGTAGATGGTAGCATGGGGACATGGAATAAAGCTAGAGGAGATGGGGCAGGAATCGCTAGATTCTTCACCACTCAAAGGACCAGAGAGGGAAAATGAGCTTCTGGAGAATCTTTAAATAATGAGATTTACTTGGGAGGTTGATTCACTTCTTATTAACCTGGGTCAAGAGCTGAACATGTCTGTGCAGAATTCAGAATATCTTCAGTATTTCATGGTATCTCACAGCATACGTAGCTCCTCCTGTAGGTCTGTGGTGGGCGAAGAACCAGGGCAGGGGTGGTGCTGTACCTGTCAGGGACAGTTTCTATTATGTATGGCCTTGTTAGAGAGACCAGCCCACACTGAAATATTTGAGCAGAGTCACTCTAAAGTGAGTGGAGTGGCTCAGAGAGTTCTTGTTAACTGTTAAAGGGATCTGTGCGCCATAGATCTATCTTTTAAATCTTTTATTTTCTATATTCTTTTTAGTTTTTCAATTTCTTTGTCTATTAATACCTAACTTTGGTACTTTAGTGTGTTAAAAACTCCCACCATGATGGTAGAATTGTTTTTTTTGTTGTTGAAGTTCTAATATATATAACATGTTAAGATTTGTCTCTCCTTGACAGTTAGCAGTACTCACGGGAGATTCCTCAGTGTAGCATTGGGGACCATGTCAGTGACTGGGGCTCTACCACTTTGGGAAAAGTGTGAGGCGCTGCTAGGGCTTCTCCAGGCGGGAAGCCAGGCAAGCTTTTTTCCCCTGGCAAATGATGCTTTATTTTAACTATCATAAGTATGTATTTAACTGGGCCAGGGAGGATTAAGAGTGTTGGGGGAGGGCACTGGGTTTTGATATGTTTCCTCAGCTTTCTCCCCCCCCATATTTTAATTTAAACCTTTCCAGGCATACAGAACAATAGAGAGAAATTTATAGTTAACACTCAATCATCCACTACCTAAATCCCACAATTAACATTTTACTATACTTGCTTTATCACATTTCCTTCCATCACTCCATCCCTCAAACTTTTTTAAAATGAAAATTTGTAAACACGCAGAATAATTGAAAGAATAGGACAAAGAACACTCTCATCTCGTCTTCGTAAAGTCAACAATTGATCATGTTTTGTTATATTTCTCTCTCGCTTTCTCCCTGAACCATTTGAAAGTTAAGTTCAGACTTCATTATATTTTAGCCCTAAATAATTCAGCACACATATTTTAGGAATAAGGGTATTATTCTATGTTACCACGACATTGTTATCAATAATAATTTTGCCTAATATCATCAAATATCCCATCTACATTACAGTTTCCTCCAATTTTCCCAGCAGTTGAATTTTTAAAAATCAGAATCCAATAAAAGATTTCATATTGCATTTGTGTCTTTAGCATCTTTTAATCTAGAACAGTTCTGCTTTTTTTAAAACCTGTAATTTGAATTAAGTATGATTTACAGGAAGTTACAATGATAATACAGGGAGGTTCCATGTACCCTTCGGTACCCTTCACCCATTTTTTTCCCATGGTTACACCTTGCGTAATGATAGACAGAGAGAGAGAGAGGCAGAGGGAGAAGCAGGCTCCCAAGGAGCAGGGAGCCCGATGCGGGACTCGATCCCAGGACCCTGGGATCATGACCTGAGCCGAAGGCAGATGCTTAACCATCTGAGCCACCCAGGCGCCCATACCTTGCATAATGATAATACAATATCATAACAAGAAAATTGATATTGGTACAATGTATGCATATAGTTTTATGCTATTTCCCCACAAAAATAGGAATAGGTAGATTCTTCTAACTGCCACCACAATGAAGATACAGAACTATAAAATCACCACAAAGATCTACTTGTATCAATATTTTAGAAGTCTGAGTGAATGTAGAAACCTTACCTCCTATTGTGGACTGAATGTGTTTCCCCCAAATCCCTATGATGAAATCCTCACCCTCAATGTGATGGTATTAGGAAATGGGGCTTTGGGGAGGTAATTAGGTCTTGAGGGTCAGCTCTCATGAATGGTATTCATGCCCTTATAAGAAGAGTCTTGAGGGAGCTTGCTTCCTTTCTCTTTGCTTCATAAATATGGGGGGACACAGCAAGAAGACAGCCATCTAAAAACCAGGAAAATGACTTTCACGAGACACTGGATCTGTTGGCACCTTGATCTTGGACTTCCAGGCTCCAGAACTGTGAGAAATAAATGCCTGTCCTTTTAAGCCAATGAGTCTGTGGTATTCTGTTATAGCAGCCTGACCTAAAACACCAACTTTTAAGCTCTTTTATCCTCCCTGTTTATGACAGAATAGTCTTAAATATTTCCTCTACATTCACTAACATCGAAGTCATTCGATGTTTTATTTTTTGCTTTGACCATCAAACATAATTTAGACAACTCAAGAGGAGAGGGAAAGCCTATTGTATTTAGCCTATTTTGCCATGTTCTTGCTTTTAAAATGTTTTTTTTTCCCCTTCCTCATAGTTTTAGTTTTCTCCTTTTATCATTTCCTTTCTGTTTAGAGAACTTTTTAAGCCATTATTTTAGGTTAGGTCTGGTGGTGAAAAATTCTAATAATTTTCCTTCATCTGAGAATGTCTTTATTTCTCCTTCATTCCTGAAGGATAATTTCACCAGGTATGGAATTCTGGGCCGACAGTTCTTTCTTTCCAGCACTTGAAAAATGTTGTGCTACTTCCTATTGAGAGTTTAAAAAAATTTAAATGATTGTATTTTTTTAAATTCTGAAATCTCCATATTTTTTATATACTCTGTTTCTTTGCTGAGACTTTCTACTTTTCAGCTGTTGCAAGGGTTCATAATTGCTTATTAAAGTATTTTTATGGGGCACCTGGGTGGCTCAGTCGTTAAGCGTCTGCCTTCAGCTCAGGTCATGATCCCAGGGTCCTGGGATCGAGCCCCGCATCGGGCTCCTTGCTCAGTGGGAAGCCTGCTTCTCCCTCTCCCACTCCCCCTGCTTGTGTTCCCTCTCTCGCTGTCTCTCTCTCTGTCAAAGAACAAATAAAATCTTTAAAAAAAAAAAAAGTATTTTTATGATGGCTGCTTTCACATTCTTGTTGATACTTCCAGCATCTCTGTGATCTCGATGTTGATGTGTGTTGGTTATCTTTTCTCTTTCAAATTAAGGATTTCCTGGTTCTTGGTCTGACGTGTAATTTCTGATTGTACCCTTGAAATTTTTGGTATTGTGTTATGAAACTCTGGATCGGGGTGCCTGGGTGGCTCAGTTGGTTAAGCGACTGCCTTCGGCTCAGGTCATGATCCTGGAGTCCCGGGATCCAGTCCCGCATCGGGCTCCCTGCTCAGCGGGGGGTCTGCTTCCCCCTCTGACCCTCCCCCCTCTCATGTGTTCTCTCTCTCATTCTCTCTCTTTCAAATAAATAAATAAATAAATCTTAAAAAAAAAAAAAAGAAACTCTGGATCTTATTCAAATCTGTTTCAGTAAGTTTCCTCTGACTTGCTGTGACATGGTGGGAGAAGGGGTGCTACTTCACCCCTACCATGTGGGGGTGAATGCCCAGGACCCCCACTTGGCCTCCCTTGGCACCCCGGAAAGAGAGGGGTGCCACACTGCTACTTGGTAGAGGTGAGATTTCAGGCTCCCCACTAGGCCTCCACTGACACCACCTGGGCCAGGAGGGGAGAGATCCTTTTTGTTGTTCCCACATGGCTTCTGCTGGGGGTAGGGTGGAAGGTCTTGTTACCTCTCGGTGATGGTGCAAATTTGGTTGCCCGCTCCGTCTTCTCAGATGCACCTGGGTAGGGCAGGGAGGAGCCCACCTTTGCAGGCAGACAAAGACAGAAGTCCAGAGTCCTCATTCCATCTTTCCTGACGGGTGATCTATGGCGCTTTGAGTATCTTGCTGCATAAGTGAACTGGTATTGGCCTTATGGAACTATACACTAAGGGACAAATTTCTCCACAAATTCCCATTTCCTGGCATCACTTCTTTTATTGTTCTAACATGATCCTGGGTGTCCACTCTAAGGTATTGTGGTGTTTTTAATTTTGTAATACAAAATTCTCACTTTATGTTTTGACATCAAATGCTCTGGGGTGGTATTTTATTATAAAGTTAACAAAACTTTTGCCTACTCTCAAATGTTGGTATGTAGGATCCTTGTGGATTTAAAAAAAAACAGTTGATATTTTTAAATTAGCTATAATGTCTTGAATTTTGACCCAGGAAAATTGAGTCTTCTATTATTTTGTTTATGAAAAGAAAAAAAAATCTAATGTATCTAGTGGCTGGGAGCATGGATTTCTTTTTTACTCTACTCCTGTGTCTGGTGTTCAGGTTATAATAATTTTTAATATAAATATTTCCATAGGATTTTAAACTTTTTAAAATTTTTGAGAATGGAATTTTAGAAATCTGTCCAAATTTTCCTAAAATATTAGGTTAGTTTCCTTAATTGTCCAAATTTTCCTAACAGGACAGGATTTTTTTTTTCTTCTTGTGCCTTACAGATTTTCTTAGTGTTGCCTTGGTCAGGGAGAGAATAATTATTAAAGCAAAAAACTTCTCTTCAGTTAATATTATTTATTGACTAAGACCTCCGACTTGTGCCCGATCATAGGCTAAGTGCGAACATCATGCAAATTGAGAGCAATAGTTTTTGCTTTTTCCAGATATATGTGGTTACAGCATAATGTTTACTTCCATGAGTCAGGGCAACTTAAATAGATAACCTAGATAAAAGGAACTGGGAAGCAGGAAGCCTGTGTCTTGGCACACATTTCATTGCTAACGTTGTTGGGTCGCCTTAGTCAAATCCCGTAACCTCTTAGGGCCTCAATTTCCTTACCTGTCCATGAGAATAAAAATATTTATCTTTTCTGACTTGTACAGGTTTGGTCAGGGAAAATTTAGATTTGTGCCGTAAATATAATATGGCTAAAGACTATCCACCTCTTTTTATTTAGTCTTAAAAAAGTATCTATAAACACTCATGGCTTTTCGGCTTCTTTTGGCGTCAAAATGTCTTTGAGCAAAGAGAATTCAAAAAGTGCTTGGGATAGCCATAAACATTTTTTCAGACTTAATTGACATAGTTGACTATGTCCATTTTTGCTATGAGTGAGCAACCACATTTATTTTTCTCTCCTGGATACTCTGATTCTTTAGGTGCCCAGCAGCTAGTTACGTCACCCATGCAGAGTCAGGCAGAAGCCTCACACGTGGTTTACAGAACTGTGTAGCAGACTTACGTGGATCGAAATAGCTATAATTAGAAAATCAGTCTCACATTTAGGAACTACGCAGAAGCATGTGGATATTCTGACTTGTCCCAGAAGCACAATAAAAGTAAACCAACTGGTCTTGAAGTAAGAACAATTACAAAAACACAAATTTTGAAAAAAATGAACACAAAGGTTTGAATCATAAATATTTATTTCTAGAGAAACAAGGCAAACTCATTTCAAATTTCAGAGGAAAGCGTTGGCGGTAGTTAGACCACACCAACCATCCTTCTGTGTTGACATGGGGATTTCTGCATAAGGCCATCTGTAGGTGGCAAGATGCCCTGCCGCCAACCCCATGGTAGGCAGGATCTCTTCTCCTGTCTTTGGACTGGTTCTTAGATGTGGCAAGGAATTAACAAAGAATCCCTGTAAATTTCATCTGCTGTTTGTGATCTTCAGAATCTGAAGTTAGGGAGTGAGCCAAAGCTAACTATGACATGAACTTTATCTGTGGATATTAAGGTCATTTTACAATTGGCTGCAGAGCACATGTTTGAATGGCAGAAAAAAATGTAAAGCAACGTCTCGAGTTTTCTCTGTGTGTGTCTACTATTGGCTTACTTCCCTGTCACCTAAATCACTCTGAGCCATACAATAGGTATGGGCCAGAAAGACACAGAGCATGAGTATCAGTAAGGATCTGTTAGTGTAGCCTGAGGAGGCCAGGTGAAATCCATTCTGACTTTTCCAGCTTGTTGGTTTCATTGTTTTCTGCAGTGGGTGATTGTCTTCAGCTCAGCCTGCTTGGCTGGCACCAGGTCCTTTGAGGTTCCCAGAAAATCCCCATGTAAATGTGCAGCCAGAAAGTTGGGCGCACAGCGGGCTTAATGTCTGGTGTGTTCCTTGGTGCATACTCTCCTGTGTCTGGGGAGGCATGCCTCTAAATGATGAACAGAAATTGCCTTAATTGAAAGTACTTCTGTTGGCAGGATGATTTTAGAGTCTACCTCCCTTTGAAAACAAACTCTCACCTGCTCCCCAGGGGTCTGGAATCCCTCATTTTCTCATGAGAACCCTTCCTTCCTTAGCGGGAGCCGATGTTGAGATGCAGACCTAGGAGATATGCTAGGAGGAGATATTTTATAGAGCTACCATTTATTGCGTCCTTCCCACATGCAGAACACTGTGCCGAGAGATTGGCATCCACGGATACTATTCTTCTCATTTTTTTTACATGAGGAAATGGAGGCTGGAAGTATACATCTGCACAAGGTAACACAGTATGTTATGAGAACCAGCCTTCAATTCCAGGTTCTTCAGACTCCAAAATTCATGAGCTCACAAGACCCTCTACTGCTTCCCTGTCCTTGAGGTGCACCGAGATCTCTAAGATTCTGATTGCCCTGCCCAGAAGGATGAAGAGTGCTGGGCTTTTACCTCTCCTGGGGAGGGAGAGACTAGGTAAGAGGGGTGGGCTGAGGAAGCTCTGGGCTTCACAGGGGGTGCTGAGCACAAGCCAAGGAATGATGAAGGCTGGCTGGGGTCCTAGCCTCTGCCTCCAAGCACAAGGCAGAGGCTCTGCTCCTGCTCCAGATTGCTCTGGAGCAATCTGCCAAGGGTCTCATTCAGGATGGAGCCCTCCTGGGAGAAAGGGAAATGGGAGCCTGTGGCTGATCCCTGCCTGCATGAGAGCTATTGTGCTGGTCTTCCATCAGCAGAGGGTGTGGCTTGTTTGAGACGGGCAGTGTGGTGTGTGAGATGTTCCTCTGCATTTCTCTTCATTTCCCTACAAGCTTGTGAGCCTGAATAATGTTGAAGCACCTCAGCTGGGCATCGCAAGGACAGATGGTAGAGTGGAAACTGAGGCCCAGGTGGGTCTCTAGGTGCTGTCCTCATGGGACATGGCTATGACAGCTAAGCTTCAGGGGTTCACCTTGCAGTAGAGGCACCAATGATGAGTGTGGCTAAAATACAGCTGGAGAAGGCAGTAAGAGGAACTTAGGTCACCCAGACTAGACTCTTTCTGGACATGGCCTCAGCCTCTCGCCTCCACAGTCTGGTCCAGGGATCTCTCCCAGATGCTCATACAGAAACCTCGCTCATAGCACTTCTAACACTGGGTCACTGTCGTCTCTTCTAGATTGCAGGCTCCTTGAGGACCCGGGCCAGTTCTGTTTGTCTCAGCACTCCCTATGTCTTTTGCAGCACCTGAGCCTGAGAACATGTTCCTAGCCGAGCGGGAAGCTCAAGAGCCTTGGCCAGATTATAGGCGTGAGGAAAACTTCAGGAGAAAAGAAGTTTTCTGTTAACAAGTTAACTGTTTCTGGAAAAAGCCTCCTTCCGATGATTTGAGTAAACTGAGTGTAAATTGAGGTAGAAGGAGCTGTCCGCTGCTGAGTGATGGGGGCTGGCTGGAAGGGACTTTTTCAGAAAAAGGAACAGCAGCTTTGCTCTGAACAAATCCTATATTACTTTTTTAAATAGTAATCTGCTAGTATGAAGAATGTACCTTTTATTTCCGTTTTGCCTTGTATTTAAATGAAACATTTAAAATGACATCCTTGAAAATTGAGAAGGCAAATAAAGCAGTCCTGCTAATTTAATGAAGACCAAGCTGTAAATGTAACTTTTATGGGGTGTCAGCCACTCACTGAGGAACCTGGTAACCAGAGGGAAAGGAGGGGGCAGAGGTGTGTGATGACTCATCCCAAGAGTCCAGAACTTTTCCTAGTTTTCTAGAGCACACAGGATCTCTGCAGAGGAGGAGGGCTCTGCTATTAAGGAATGAGCTAGAAACCTTAGCCCTGTGAATTGTCCCTTCCAATAGCCTTGTCTCTCTCCTCAGTGAGACTGGAGAATGGCGTGGCTGTCAGAAAACACTCATCCCCCTGGGTTGGTGAACGTCTCCCTCTGGCACTCTGTGCCAAGACGTCCGTATTGAAGACAAATCCGATGCCCTCTGTGGTATGCGGCCTATCTACAAAGCTGGTCAGAGTGCAGCAGAGGGAGGGCCAGTCTGTCCTCCCGGGTGTCCTTTCTGTAATCCCCTTGTCACAGCCACCTCTGAAGGCTGCTTGCCCTGACAGAGGGGCCGTGATGGGCAGCCTGTCAAATAGATTGTGAGTGCATTAGCAGGATTAGCAGAGAAGGCTAATATTGCAGCATTCCGCAAGTTCATTCACAGCATCTGAGGCTGGGCTGGTCAGCTGTCAAACTGGGCAGGCACAGGTTCCAGAATTCATGTCACATCAGGGACTGGCCCCGAAATGGTCAGAGACACGACAGTCCCATGTGTTTGACTTGTGTTTATGAATTATTATTTCACAACGGAGCTTAATTTATAATATTAGTATAAAGATGCTAAGTATCCTTTTTTCCCCATATGATTGATAAACTAGCTGAAATACTTTAGTAACCCCTCAAAACCAGATGCTTTGTTCTTGGCAGTTTATTGAAGTATAGCTGATTTAATTTCTGCTTGTTAAAGTAATATACCCTCATTTTGGAAAACTTGGGTCAGAAAAGTATAAAGGAGAAATTTAAAATACTCAGTTCTTTCACCAGATATTACCTCTCATGCCATTTTGATGTATTTTCATGTGGTCTTTCTTCTATGCATGTCAAGTAAAGTTGTGATTATATTGTATACTTGGTTTTGATTCCTTTTAAAAAACCAAATATTATATACTAAGCATTTGCCAGTTTTCTTTTTTTTTTTTTAAGATTTATTTATTCATTTGAGAGAGCGAGAATGAGAGAGAGTACATGAGAGGGGGGAGGGTCAGAGGGAGAAGCAGGCTCCTCGCTAAGCAGGGAGCCCGATGCGGGACTCGATCCCGGGACTCCAGGATCATGACCTGAGCCGAAGGCAGTCGCTTAACCAACTGAGCCACCCAGGCGCCCGCATTTGCCAGTTTTCTTGCACTTTTAATGAAAACACCTATTAATACTTTGTGTGAATATATTTGCATTAGTTTTTTATTGGTGTGTAACAAATTACCACAAACTCAGCACTTTAAAGTAATACCCATGTATTAGCTCACAGTTCTATAGGTCAGAAGTCTGGCATGGCATGGTTGGGGTCTCTGCTCACATCTCAGAAGGCCAAAATCAAAGTGTCAGCTGGGCTAAGTTCTCTGAAGGCTCTGGGAAAAATTGCTTCCAAGCTCTTTCTTGTTGGCAGAATTCAGTTCCTCAAGACCGTAGGGCTGAGGTCCTCTTGTCCTTGCTGGTTGTTGGCTAAGGAACACTCTTAGCAGCTGGAGGCCACCTGTCTTCCTTGACATGTGGCCCCTTTGATCTGCAAGCCAGCAATGGTGCAGTGCATCCTTATTGTGTTTAGACTCTGGCTTCTTCTGTGATCAACTGGAGAAAACTCTTCGCTTTTAAAGGGCTCATATGCATAGGTCACGCCCACCAGAATAATTTCATTTTAAGGACAGCTATGTCATATAATGTGACCTAATCAGTGGAGTAAATGCCATCATACTGATTGTCGGCAGGGTTGTGCAGGGCATGCCTACCAGGGTGGAGAAATAGTGGGGCCATCTTAGGTCTCTACTTACCAGAGTATTTCCATTTATTTAACAGTTTCTTTGTTTTAAAAAAAGCTGGCTTATTTCTCTTTTTTATTATTATAAGTGATGTTTTTGGATGAGCATCTATCCTGTGTTAATGTGATAGGTGAAGAACCGATATTTTCTTATTTGCATTTTTGTTTCTAATGAAGTTCAACACTCAGTTTTATGTGTTAGCCATTTGTCTTCTTATGTGAATTGTTTCTCTTCTTTTTTGGGGTTTATCTTCTAATTGATATATCATGTTCTGTAATAGTAAGGACATTATAACTTCACTAATTTTATTACAACTATTTTATCTTTGTGTACTTTTTGATGTACAAAGGTTTTAAATACATAGGTACACAATTCCATTTATATCTTCCTTTCTGTTTTTGCCTTGATGTCGTATTTAGAAAATCCTTTTGCATCTCAAGATTTTAGAAATATATTGATTATATTTCTCTATTTTATAGATTCATTATTTGTATTTAAACTTTAATGTACATGGGATTTATTTTGATATATAGTATGAGGTACATATTTAAAATTTTCCCCCAAACTTATTAACCAGTAGCCTAATATTTAACATATAACTCATCCTCACTGATTTCAAATGCCATTTCCATACTTGATATTTTTTGGTGGCTTTTCATTCTGTTCAATTGTTCTGTTTTGTAGGCTGGTGCCACAGTATGCTCTTTGGTTATTATATTTTGAAATAAATTTAAATACATTGAAATGTAAATGTAAATGTAAATTCCTCCTTGCTTTATTTAGTTTTCAATATTTTATTGGCTCCTTTTCCCTAGTGGTTTCATGAATTTTTGATGGAAATTTAATTTGAAGTGTATTGACTTCATAATATTTACGTTGAAGAATGATGGTTTTGCAATATATAGTCTTCCCATTCTAGCAATACAGAATGTCTCTCTACTTATTAGAATTTTCCTGCATGTTCCTTAGGAAAGTTTAATTTTTCTATTTTAATAAAATTTCAACTTTACAGAAAATTTGCTGGAATGTTACAAATAATTTTTTCCCTGAACCATTGGAAAATGAGTTGCTGGAAGATTTCAGTGTGTAATTCTGACAAAGAAAGACTTTCTGTACTACTATCGAAATCGAAATCAGGACATCAGCATCTATGTATTACTGTCATCTCACACAGAGATCTCATTCCAGTTCCACCAGCATCCCCAAACATGGCTTTTAGAGAAACAGGATCCAATCCAGGATCCTGTGTTGTATTTGGTTGTTACACATCTTTCATCTCTTTCAACCTCAGTTTCTAGTCTTTCCGCGACTTTCATGACCTTGTCACTTTTGAAGGCCATAGACCAGTTATAGGGTAAAATGTCCTCCAGTTTGGGTTTGCCTAACGTGTGCCCATGATTTGATTTGGATCATGCCTTCTTGGCAGGAGTGTCCCATAAGGAATGCCGTTAATGTGTCCTATCAGGAGGCACACTGATTTGTCCAGTTCTGGGGACTCGACTTTTGATCATTTGATTAACTTGTGTCTGCCAGGCTTTACCACCCTAAACTTACCCTTTTCCCATTTGTAAACAATAAGTGTTTCGTGGGGAGATACTTTGAGACCATACTGTTGTTAAAGTATTTTAAGCTTTGTTCGGTGCTGCTGGAATCAGCGTTTAGTTCAGGGCCAATTTTGTCCCACGACTGGGGGAAAAAACCTTGCTTAGTACTCTGCCTGATGCTCTATGAATTATGAGGTTTTCTACTCCGCTGTGGCAACAGGAATTATTTCCAGGTGTGTATGAACTCTGGGGCTTGTTTTTGCTGACCCTTTCTGGTGGCTCTTTCCCCAGCCTTGGGTAGTTCCCCAACACCGTGAAGATGTGAGAGAGACTCTCCAGATCTTGGGACTGCTCTTTCGGCAGCTCTTTTCTTGCTGGCACTCTTCCCTGGGAGCTCATGGGAGTTCTGCTCTGTTCCTCAACTCCAGAGAACCTGGGCTCTGCCTGGACCCTCCCTCCCAGTCCCAAAGCCCGCAAACTCTCTCAAGGCAACAGTAGGGCTCACCTCATTTTTTCCTGTCTCTCAGGAATCACTGTCCCTCGTTGCCTGGTATCCTATGGCCTGAACACTATTGTTTCATATATTTTGTCTGGCTTTTGACTCCTTCCATGCAGAGGGATAAAAATAGTCCCTGTTACTCCGTATTGACTGCAAAAAACCACTTATGCATTTTGGATGAATCAAATGCATCGTTCTTTTCCAGGCATTTATTAAAATGTAGAAATGTTTCCTTCTGCTCTAAATGGCCCCAGGATGCTGAGATTTTTTTTTAAATGTCACTTGTAGTCTGTCTGCTCCTTCCACAGTGACTGCTTGCCTCTGCTATCAGCATCTTGCCTACTCTCCAGGAGTTTATGCATCCCCTCTGTTTTAGGGCAGTTTCTTAGATAAGGGTTAGTAGGTTCTAAATGAGTGTCTGAAGATCTCTTCTAGGAATTAAAAACGTGAACTGTGTCATATGTGTTTGACTGGGCCGCTTTCTTGCTTCCTTTTTGGTCCTTGGCCACAGTTCCCTAGTCGAGTCTGCTAAAGTACTGTTTTTTGGATACATGAGATATAATGCCACTTCGGAGCTTTGTTTGGGAAGTGTGCTTATTGGTGAGTCAGGGGTGGGAGTGGGGCTACTGCAGTCTTGCTGGATCATAGAATAATTTCTATAGTAGTTTTCTAGTGTTGTCATAACAAAGCACCATGAACTAAATGGCTTAAAATGATAGAAATGTATTGTTTCCCAGTTCTGGAGGCTACAAGTCTGCAGTCAAGGTGTTGGCAGAGCCATGCTTCCTCTGAAACCTGTAGGAGAATTCTTTGTTGCCTCTTCTTAGCCTCTGGTAGTTTGCCAGTGATCCTTGGGGTTCCTTGGCTTGCAGCTGCATAACTTCATTGTCTGCCTTCATCATACATGGCCTTGTCCCTGTGCATCTCTGTGTCTTGAAATGGACATCCACTTATAAGGACACCAGTCATACTGGATTAGAGACCCACCTTACTCGAAAATAATCTCATTTTAATTCAACTAATTACATCTGTAACAACCCTATTTTTAAATAAGGTCAAATTCTGAGATATACTGGGGGTTAGGACTTTAGTTTTTTTTTTTTTAGGGGATACAATTTAACACTTAACAGTTGGTATAGAATATTAGGTGACTTTCTTAGTGGAAACTGGATGAACACCCAGAGTGGTAGGCTTTGAACCCAAAGCAGATGACACAGGTGTCAGCAAAGATTAGGAAAGCTGGTTGGGCTAAGGGTAGCATGCTAGCAGGGAGTCCTGTGCCAGGTTTGACTCCTAACTCCTGTAGATAGGAATGCGGCGACGTCAGTATCCTGGTGTTAAGCCCAGGTCTGAAATTTCCTGATGTAAAATCCTTTGCCCAAGCTTTGGCTAGTGGCCCCAAGCCTCAGTGAGTGCTGCAGACAAAGGGCAGATCTTAGAGCTGAAGCTTCTCTGACAAGTTGTCATGGTAGCAGTGACCACGCATAATGTTGGGAAATCTGCTTCCCCCTCTCTCAGTCTCTCAAGTGTATGATACAGTATTGTTAACTATAGTCACTATGCTGTGTGTCCCCCAGAATTTCCTCATCTTAGAGCTAAAAGTTTGTCCCCATTTCTCCCACCCCAGCTCCCAGGAGACACCATTCTACTCTCTGTTACTATGAGTTTAGCTTTTTTTGGATTACACATAAAGTGAGATCATGCAGTATTTCTTTGATTTATTTATTTGTTTTACTTAGCATAATACTCTCAAGGTCCACCTATGTTGTTGCATGTGGCAAAATTTCCTTTTTTATGTCTAAATAATATGATATATCACATTTTTCCTTTCTAATGGCTAAATAATATTCCATCTATCATCCATCTATCTATCTATCTATCTATCTATCTATCTATCTATCTATCTATC